>NC_056670.1:25183236-25783236 GCF_018350195.1 Panthera tigris
AGGCTCCCCATAGAAACGGAAATGTTTATGCTAAATTTCTAGATGAGAAGATGCTACCTTCTCTCAAAAGATGGTTATAGGATGTGATGGATGTAGCCTAACGATAACATTGTCTTCACTTTGCAGAGGTATATCGAGGAAATTTTTCCTGCTGAGCAAATTCCAAAGGTCTTGAGGTTTCCATCACTTATGTTTGATGCCAAGGATGGGCTCTGTGGTCTCCTGCTCCCTGAGGTGGAAATGGGCAGCAGAGGAGGCAATTGAGAACAGAGCTTCTGCAAAGGAATATCAAGTAAAATCAGTCCCATCTTCTAATCTTTTCTAGTCTCCTACCTAACCCCTCCTTCTCTGATACGCATAGTAAAGGTAAAAGCAAACTAATGGAATGTTTGCTTTGTCTGACAAAATTTTTTTTTTCTATTTTGTTAGTCAGTCTTTGAGAAAGTTCTCTTCCACCGGGAAATTCTGTGTGCACAGCTGCTTTGTGGTATTTAGAGGAAATAATTCTTGACAGACAAATATCAACGATTTTGAGAAAAACCTGAAATTTAGGTTACTTTTCCAAACCAATGCCAACCTCGCTTGATTTTACAGCCAGATAAAGTTGACTTTTAATAAAATGCATGAGTTTAGGTGCCAAACCAAGCTGATGGCTAGGTATGTGCATTGATGTGACGACCAGCAAACCAATTTTCCAGTCTTCCTCTAATATCCACAGATAAGTGTTGTGGTCTGGCCTTCATTTATCAGCTGAATGAGCTTATTTCTCTAGTATTGGAAATTTTTAAAGGTAATTTCTAATCATCAGTACAAAATTCTTTTCTTTTTTGTTTTAAATGTTTATTTTTGAGAGAGAGAGAGAGAGAGAGCGCACAAGCAGGGGAGGGGCAGAGAGGGAGACACCAAATCCGAAGCAGGCTCCAGGCTCTAAGCTGTCAGCACAGAGCCCGACATGGGGCTCAAACTCATGAGCCGTGAGCTCATGAAATGAGCTGAAGTTGGATGCTTAATTGACTGAGCCACCCAGGCGCCCCCAAAATTATTTTCTAATAGAAAACCTTCATAAAGGAGCAGAAAATAATGAGTTTGAGTCTGGGAGTTAGGCACCCCAAGGTTTAAGTCTACATAGCTAGCTAAGTGGACTTTTCCAGACTATTTGATTTCTTTGAGCCTAGGTTTTCTCATCTATACAGTGGAATTATACTAATATTGTCAACTTGTTAGGATTATAAAAAGAATTAAATAGATAATGCACAAGGATGCTAATTATCAAGCCTGGCATATAGTGACCACCATACACTGTTATTATCATCATTGTTTCTTGACTAATCAAGTGTATATTCAATATCTTCAGTATTACAGCATTTTTGTTTGTAGAGTAGACCATTCTGTCACTGGGAGTAAAAGAAACCCTCTGGCTGTTCATGAACCTTCTCCCTTTCAATCAGTTAAGACAGTCCAGCAGGATAGTTTGAGGAATTGGTTTCATTTAGATTTTATCGTTTTTGGTAAGAATGATTCAGTTCACTTCATTGCTCACCCAAGGAACTGGCACCATCAAGAGCCACAATGACAGGTGCCTGTCATGCTGGAGACAGTGTACGAAGGGTAGGAGTGACAGAAACACATGGTGCAGTTACTAAAGGTGTGGGCTTTGGCATCAAAACCCTTGGTCTGTGTCCTGTGCCCTTGCAGATGGTGCGATCTCAGACAAGTCATTAGACCTCTTTGATTTCAGTTTTAACATCTTATGAGTGGAGATGATAATAGAGAATAATATCCCATAAGATTTTCGTGAGGATTTCAAGAGATAGTGTCTGTGTGAGCTGCTTAGGGTATATAAGGTGGCATATGTTTACGTGCTTGAGGCATGGTGCCCCAGCTGAAGCAATGACAGTATCCGCAATGGTAACGGCTCAGAGAAGGGAGATGTGATGTGAAAGGAGCTGGGATTTGGATTAGGCTTCTAGGAATCAGTAGGATTGGAAGGTGCGGAAGAATAGAGAGGCTGTCATAAACATGGTGGAAATTGGAGCCAGAGTTTCTAAAGTGAAAGAAAAGGCAGGAGTAGAGTTTCCAATAGAAGGTAATATCTTTATATTTAGCAGGACTTTGTATTCCAGGCTTAAGAGGGAAACTTTAATTTTTAAATTCAGTTTAAATTTGAACCATAAGGATCATCAGTTTTGAACCACATATCCTGGTTTTCTTAATCAATAAATCTGAGGTAGGGTATAGGGATCTGCGTTTCTATCAAAGCTCCTGGAGGCTTCTATCGCAGATGATTTACAGATCACAATTGGATGAACACTGTTAAAAAATGGTAAGTCACTGTAGGTAATGAAGAGGGGGAGAGATTAGCTTTATGATTAGCTTTATGAGATTAGCTCTGCCTCATAGGTCTTCTTAAAGCCATATCCTTGACATAGAGGCATATTAAAGAATAGATATGGTATTTAATTACAAGAAATCCAGATAAGGACTACCTACCCCCCTTCCCCCCCTCTAATATATTTGCAGCAATAAGTACCAGCCAATAAGGTTTATCTAAGGGAGGTATTTGAATGTCAGGATTACAATTTCTACTCAAATGTTGTTATCAGGGTACAACGATGACTAATACATGGTTTCTGATTGCTCAAGTGATTTGAAGTTCAGTGGGTTGGTTAAGGACATAAAACGTAAGGAGCGATATCTAGATCTCGATTTCAAGGTTTTGGGCTTGTATTCCAATTCAGTCCCTCACAAGTTCCAAGCTCAGACAACAACCTAATCCTCCATTTGTCTCAGCTTCTTCATGTGTAACAATCTCTGCTTTGTGCGGAGACCTCACAGAGAAACTGTGAATATGTGATGCTGTCCTAGAATGTGATTGTATAGCTCGACATATATTAAAATAATGAAATTCCTCCAAGTGCCAAAGAAAAGGAACAAAATGCGGTGGGGGCTTAAATGATGGATAAAACAAATCTGGGAGTGGGGGCAGAAAATACAGGAGCAACTTTGTGCAAGTGGCAGCATTTGAGTAAGCCTTGAACGATGGATTCCACGTGATGGCAGTTGATGGGGTGGATGGTATGTGTGACATTTTAGGTCAGGGGGAAACAGCATGAACAAATGGTTGAAGCTCAGAACTGTTGGGCTTTGAGGGTTATTGGGCAGTGGAGGTCGTTTAGTTTAATGAAATAGTAGGTAAAGCAAGATAGAGATTTGGGAGGAAATAGAGAAGGTGCTACGATTCTGATTTAGAAGAATAATAAGGAAACATGTTGCTTTTATAACTCATAATTTATATGCATTCTCCCTCCACTTCCACTATGTATTTTGGCACATCAATTCTTTCAACTGCGTGTTGTTCAAGAAGATTTTATTTATTTCTGTAGGGATCATGGTACCACTAAATGGTTTTGAACTTGAGAGTGACATAATTACCACTATGCACTAAAGCAGTGCATATGGTGGAATTGTAGTGAGAGAGCGTGTTATCTCTTAGCACTGGGTATGAATTTCCTGGAGAAGCCTAGATGTGATGATTCCTGCACTATTGATAAGTTCTGAGGCAAGTAGAGTCATCTTTTTGGGGGTATCAAGAAAATGACTTTAATAAGCTATTGTCCAATTGTCAAATTTGGGTATTCAGTGCGATAAGAGTGATAAGAGTTACATAGTAGAGAAGCAGGATGGCTAATTGAGGAAGAGAGCTTGGGGGGAAGAAAATAGAAGGAAAGATAAATTTGATTCTTAGGCTGGTAATGGAAATCAATCTTGTCCTTTATTAACCGTCTCGGCTACACAATGGCTGTGGCTTTGCAAAAATTCTGGTCACAAGTGAAAATAGTTTTCCAAAATCTTAGGTTGATGTTCCTCAGAAGCAAACCCTGAGATGATGATGGTGAATACAAGTGGTGTATCTGGCATCTGACTTTTAGGAGAGGAAGTGAGGCAAAGAGGAGGAAGAATCCCAGACGTGCAACATCAAACAGGTTATTCGTGTGGGCATATGGGGCCCTGAGCCTTGCACGTCAGGATCCCACATGATGGCTCAGGGTTAATCCACATGACTGGCAAGGAAGCTAATGTGTCTATTTTCTAAATCCCACCTGCTCTTGGCTGATAGATGTTCCCAGAAGCATTAACTGCACTCAGTGCCCAATGATGTCCCAGCATTTCAGTACGCTTTGGCCTGAAGTCCAGATGCCACTACTTGTATGTCTTCAGCTGAGGTCTTCCTCTGCACTGACTCACCTGAAGTCATCGGGAAGTAGAGACTTTGCTCCTCCCACAAGGCGTATATTCCTCCTCAGTGTCCAGAGCTCTCCAGCAGAACCAAGTTCAAGTTGCCTGAAGCACTAACTTGCTTGACAATACAGCTTCCTAGGCTCTCTTCTGTCCTCCACCTCACGCCCTCAACTTTTCTACCTGTGCTTGGTAGGGTCGTCTTTAGCATTGACTACCTGCACTGGAATCTTTGCTCCAAGGATCTACTCCTGGGGAATCCCAAGGTGAGATGGCTACAGCATTATTATCATTAAAAAAAATTTTTTTTAATGTTGTATTTACTCTTGAGAGAAAGAGACACAGAGCATGAGTGTGGGAGGGGCACAGTGAGAGGGAGACACAGAATCCGAAGCAGGCTCCAGGCTCTGAGCTGTCAGCATGGAGCCTGACAAGAGGCTCGAACTCACAAACCGTGAGATCATGACCTGAGCCGAAGTCGGACGCTCAACCGACTGAGCCACCCAGGTGCCCCACATTATTATCATTTTTAAATCTACATGAAATATTTGCTCCTGAAACTGGCTATAGGAATATGACATTGCATCCATTTTTAAAGACAATTTTAAGGAGAGAGGCAACAATAATTTGCTAGGGATTGTTTTGGGTATAGTCTGACTGGAGCAAGTAGAAATGTACTGGGCAGCTTTACATGGCATTCCTGAGCCCAGACTGTACTATTTCATAATGATGGTCAGATCCCAACTGGGGGCAGTAAAAGAAGGAAACACATACACCCAAATATAAAAATGATTTAGCAGTTTATAATGGGTAATTAATATCAAGGCATCCTAATTTATTCTCTTTTTATTAAAAAAAAGTGGATCTTAAAACTAAAGACAAAGAATTTGGGCTTTAAAGAGAAATATGAAACTCTGGAGGTTATATAAGTGCCTCATCACTCACCTGCTTGATGCCTATAGGTATGCTTTCAAAAAGGAAATATACATCCAATTATTTTGCTGAATGTTAAAAAACACAGTAGACTACACAAGAGCTTGTTTTTGGTAAAAAAAAAATGTCAGTGTGCAATGGAAAATAACAGATTCTAGTCACCAAGCCCTCACTCTATGCTTTAATATTAATATGTTGCCATGTTTTTGGGACACATTGTTTCAGAAAATTAGTCTCAAGTTTCCATATTTTATGAGAAGATGATTTCATTAGCCATGAAATGTCTATTTTTGTTACTGCTAAGGGGAGCTCGAGAACTTCAAAATCATAATTGAAATATTCCATTGATGTGGTTGCTTAGCAACAACTTTTATATAAGCAGACTAATCATTTTGCTTAAAATTTTGTTACTTTAAACTTTTTAGCTTGTTTTTAGTAGATTACCTTTCTGTAAAATGTGTTTTTCCTTCATAGCTTTCAGTGCATATTTGCGTCTGAGATGTATGTTTCATGGTTCAGGTTAAAACTTTGGTTTCCGTTGAACTAAGTCTGTGGACCAGGTTGACCTGGGATTATTGGAATTAATGAAAATTTTGTGATTAGCAAGATTTTGTTTTAAACTTCACCACTCAAATAATGCTAGGATTGTTGTGAGTAGCAATTAACTTTGATGTCAATTTGAAATGACAGGCCCTGGATCTCACAGGTGCTTTCTCTCCCAGCCTCCTCCTGATATCTGAGATTTTCCACCTCTAATCACTGTCTCTACCAGGAAAATAAGTCTCAAATACCTAAGGTACTAGCAACTGTTTCCTTTGTTAAGATTATAATAGCAAAGTTTTCCCTTCCTTTTCCTTATTGGTGTTTAACTATTTTCCATGTAGTTTCACAAGGAGCTGTGGGTTTAGTGAATGTTGCATGAGGTGTGGAGTCCCATGGCCTTTGGTTAATGACCTGGCTGTACCGTTTACTTTGTGGGTGACCTATTAATTTATACCCCTGAGCCTTAGTGTACTCATTTTAAACAGGCACCACAGAAATACATCTTATAGGACAGTTGTAAGAATTAGAGATGATATGTAAGGAGGTCAGTCTCTAGATATAGGTGCTCAAGAAAAGCCGAAGTGAAAGCATGGGGAAAAGCAGAAGGAAAAGAATTTGAGACACCATCTAGTTCAAGTCAGGATAGGTTGTTATGCTATGAACCAAACATGACCTGAAGATAAATCCACTGTTATTTTGCTTATACTTCCTGCACTTCCTGGCCGGTGCATCTTCCCCAACGGACACACCTTGAGCTGTTCCTCATTGTTGGTGACTGTGGTGCGTTTGGGGGGATGCAATTTAGTGTAAGACAGCGTTCCCTGCTCTAAAGTCGGTGTTAGTGTTTAAAGTGGAGAGAGAGAAAGAATCGAAGCCACAAATACAGTGTCGCATAAAATGGGAAAAGATGAGAGATGATGAATATTTCTCAAAATATTCACTTTTCCCGATCTGGACTGCATAATTTTTGAATTTAATTTGTAGCCACTGAGATGCATGTAGTTGCATCCTTTAGGAGCTTTTTATTTGCACCAGATTCCCACAAATTCTACTCACTTTACTCAGTCTGTATTATTCATTTGCTTTTTGCCACACTCCATTCAGTTCCATGGAAGTAAAATAGCATGGCCGCTGAGTAATCCCGCTGAAGGCCCTTGGCAAATATGCCTCCTGTCTGCTGCTGTGGTAGAAAAAGCATCGTGGCAGATAACCTTGGCTTAATTCACTTTCCATCACAATATCTATGTGGACTCAGGAAAGTCAGTAATAATTTCCTTGGGCCTGATTTCCATCATCACAAAATGGGGATGATAACACCCACAGTGCTGAGGGGGACAGCATATGAGACAACGCAGCGAAAATGCCTAGCACAGGGCGAGGTACAGAGAAGGTGATCAGGTATGCCCTCCATCACATATCCATTACATAACAGACTTATTTGAGAACTTAATATATGCCAGGCAATTTACCTGCAGAAATGATAAGGAGAGCATATACGGTGTCCTGACAAGACTAGACTTTAATGAAGGAAGAAGGACATGTAAAAAGATAACTCATGACAAAAATAAGCACTATTTTCTTTGCAGAATCCCTGGGGGCCAGCAGGAAGGGGGCTGCATACTCCATGCAGAAAGGAGAAGGGGGCTGCATACTCCAATTCAGAAAGGAGAAGACCTCAAGAAGGAGAAGACCTTGAGACTGGATGTCAGAAACAGGAGCTTGCCAGGTAAATAAAAAGATAAATGAGAAGGATTTGAATAATTGAACTCCAGAAGGGAAATACTACTATTTCATACTCCATATTCTAATCTTTGAGGGAAAATCTGTACTTTGTATGTTCAATAGATTGTCCTTCTGAAGGGACAAACGGGAGATTTAGTGTCTGCTTATTAGCCCTAAAATCACAGTCTTTTAAGCATGGAACTCTATTCCAAGCATTGCTGGGAATGAAGCATTTGATGGTATTGTGTCAGAAGCGTCACATTTATTATCTCCAGGAAATTATAGTGTCAGAGCTATAGACTTATTACAGCTAATGTCTCCAGAAGGTAAGAAATAATCAGCAAATGCATGAATGAAGCACTTGGTTTTTATCTTTCAGTACTAATTTGTTTCAAGTCAGATACTCTGCCTTGTTTAAAGGCATTAGTGCCCGTTAACGAATTAAACTAGATTTCATTTTCTCTAAACAGATACGAATTTCAGACATCTTTATCTTATACAGAGGCTCAAAACACCACTCCTACTCTTATGTGCTGACATGAGGCTCAACACTTTTATTTAAGTTAAAAGAAGGTTATTATCTACAATACCTGTGGCTCTACCCGACTCATGAATTTGTAAGGTCCTGTTTCCGAATATTTGCAGCTGGTTGCTGATTTGGGTCCTGCTCCTGTGTAGGGAAGTAGCTGATCTGGGCAAATGATGACAGTTTGTTCATGCTTTTGTGTTTAGGATGTTAATTTATCTTCTTGGTTAATGGTGTCCTAATTCCTGCGCCTAAGCTAATGTATTCATTACTTTTAGCACCGTGTATTGAAATACTACCCACACAATGGTTTTCTTTGGGAAGCTTTGATTTAAAGTATAAATTGATCTTGTCCTGATATACTTGTTATGTAATGCAAATGTTTAAGATGGTTTTAAGTCTCATGCCTGGGGGCACTTTGTGTTAAAGATGTTGCTATTATGAGTTGGTCTGTTGCAAAGCTGGAACTGGAAAGGAATGATACATTTCACTTTGGGGACCTCCCCAGCTCTTGTGACAATGAGCTATGTAGGCCAGTCCATTGATTCTCTCCTTATCAGCAGTCCTAAGACAATGATTTAAAAAGAGTCTTTTTGGATAGAAATCATTAACACATATTACCACATGCAGCTCTGTGGTGCATAACTTCCCACAATGACCGACTTTGCTGAAGTCCTACAATTGGAGTGACTTTGGCACTGCGTTCCTCCCAGGAACCGTCTGATTTGAGATTTTGTCCCAGTTCTTTGCTACTTGGTCCTTTGGTATAATGTTTAAGAAGTTCTCTCTTTATGTCATCTGGAGAACCTACATGAAATCATCCTTAATGTTTGCAAAGGAAATCTTTTTTTTTTTTTTTTTAAGGGTTCTGTCACTGTCTACTCTTTTCAACATCTTTATCATTCCAAAAGAGTGGGGGAAATAATTCCTATTCTTTTCAAGCTACTCCTCTTTCTCATTCTTGATTCATGGTCACTTTCCTTACCCCTGCCTACATTTCTACCTTGAGTAAAATTACTGCTTTCTGCAGCTATTCTTGGGGGATATATCCTGATATAAGACCTGTAACAAGATTTTTAAAAGGGTGATAGCTAATGTCAGGAGGTTAAATTATAAGTAATTTCCTCAAAATTCTTTAACATTGTTACTACTTCTAGTTAAAAGACTCCCTCCCTAAATGTCCAGCAGCTGATGAATGGATAAAGAAGTTGTGGTTTATATATACAATGGAATACTACCCGACAATGAGAAAGAATGAAATATGGCCTTTTGTAGCAACGTGGATGGAACTGGAGAGTGTTATGCTAAATGAAATAAGTCATACAGAGAAAGACAGATACCATATGTTTTTACTCTTATGTGGATCCTGAGAAACTTAACAGAAGACCTAGGGGGAGGGGAAGGAAAAAAAAAGTTAGAGAGGGAGGGAGCCAAACCATAAGAGACTCTTAAAAACTGAGAACAATCTGAGAGGGTTGATGAGGGGTGGGAGGGGAGGGTGGGTGATGGGTATTGGGGAGGGCACCTGTTGGGATGAGCACTGGGTGTTGTATGGAAAACAATTTGACAAGAAATTTCATATAAAAAATAAATAAAAGACTCCTTCCCCCCCACACACACCAAAAAAGGAGGAAAAAAATCCAACAAAACTTCTATTTTTTGCAATATAGCAGAGTGGCTAAAGGCAGGGGATTTAAAGTCTGGCTCAAGATAGAATCCCACATCTGCCCACTTCTTAGTCCTGTGCACTTGGGAATGTTACTTAACCTCTGTGGTCCTCAATTTTATCATTTTCACAGGGTAGATGGGAGGATCAAATAAGATTAAGTGGCACAACTAAGTCTCCAAATAGTAGATATTTTTATCATTATAGCCCATAATCTCTTATCTGCAATTTTAAAATCCCCAAGGCTCTGAACACCAAAATATTTTTCTTAAGTTTTGTGCTAAAACTTATTTGGGAAAAAAAATTGACCTGAACAGATTTGAGGCTACTTACCCTTTATTTAGTGTTAATATTCATTTTTCTGTGATGCATTACTATTGTTGATTTTGGGATGCTGTAACAATATACAGATTACCTTTCTAAAATCCAAGTTCTGAATTCTGAAATATAATGAACTCAAGGATTTCTTAAGAAAGTCTAATATGTGACATCACCATTTCTTTTATTTCACTCAGTCTCCAGGATGTGACAAAAATCATTGCTGTGATTTGATGAAGGTAAGTGCTTGTACAGAGAATTGCCTCCATTGACACGTTCCCCTTTTCCACAGATCCTGAGAGCATTTGAGACAAGGATTAGGTCACTTCGGCACTTTTTCTGGCATTCATGTCATGAGGTTTTCATATAAGTCAATTAATAGGCCAAAATAGAATTGCCATAAGTATGAAGACTGAATTGTTTCATGCTGCAAAAATCCTAATTTTTGAGTGGATTTTGCCTCACTTATGATACTTGAAAAGGCAGGGTATTTTCTTGTTTCCCTTGCACATTGCACGTTGGTCTCTTCTGGAGAGTTTCATGAAGCAGGGTCCCTGGACATGGGATTGAAGAGTGTTAAGCAGTCACAAGCAACTGCGTATAAAATTAATGCCCCCCAGCTCCTTGAGTTATTTAAAATGTGTCATGAAAACCACAAATCCTCTCTTTCTCTGGTTGCTGTTTTTTTTAATTATTATTTTTATTTCTCCTTCACCACCTTTTCTGGGGCTTTTCCTTTCATGTTTTCTTTCTGGTCTTGTGTATGGTAAAAAGGTCATTGTCTCCATTCATATACCCCTAATAAGAACACGTATTACTTAGAGATTGCTGAATAACAAATTACTCCAAAATTTCATGGCTTAAAATAACAAACATTATGATGGGTGGTTCTGACTCAGGCTCTCTCATGAGGTTGCAGGCAAGATGTCAAATGGGTCTGCAGTCCTCTGAAGGCTCAACTGAGGCTGGAGCATCTGTGTCTAGGCTCACTCATGTGATAGTTGGTCAGAGGTTTTAGGTGCTCTCCATATGGGCTTCTCTGTGAGCACTCATTTGGGCTTCCTCACAACATGGCGGCCAGGTTTGAAGGGCAAGTATTTGAAGAGATAGCTCCACAGAGTCCATATCATCTTTTTCTTTTTTTTAGTGGAGATCCCACAGGCATCCCACACTGTGGATTTTATTTATTTTTGAGAGAGAGACAGAATGCAAGTGGGTTAGAGGAAGAAAGAGAGGGAGACACGGAATCTGAAGCAGGCTCCAGGCTCCAAGCTGTCAGCACAGAGCCCGACCCAGGGCTCGAACCCACGAGCTGTGAGATCATGACCTGAGCTGAAGTCATACGCTCAACTGACTGAACTACCCAGGTGCCCCAAAGGCCATATCATCTTTTACGAGCTATCATCAAAAGCCATGAAGTGTCATTTTCACATTTTTTTTGATCAAGTCAGTTAAGGGGATAGAAAATAGATCCACACCTTTTACTGGGGAGTGGGAACATTCTGGAGAAGAATGTTGAAGTATGGAAATACTGCTGTGGCAGAATTTTTAGGCAATATTATATGCCACATTGTGGATTTTCTATTTCTTTTTTTAAAGTTTATTTATTTATTTTGAAAGAAACAGAGACAACAGAGAGGAAGAGGAACAGAGAGAGAGGGAGTGAGAGAGAATCTCAAGGAAGATCCACACTGCCAGTGCACAGCCAGATGTGGAGCTTGAACTCACAAAACTGTGAGATCATGACCTTAGCTGAAACCAAGAGTCAGATGCTTAACTGACTGAACCACCCAAGCATCCCACACGGTGGATTTTCTAAATCATAGAGTACTCAAACAAGACAAGATATATGGAAATCCATTTAGGCCAGAACTGGGAGTAGAAAGCAGGGGTAGAGTGGAGAGAAGACCACTGATTAACCTTTACAATGTAAAGGTAAATAGCTGGGCTGTCTTCTATTTCCATTTTAGCCACCATCTTTCTTGAATTTATTCCTATTTGATTAGTTGCCTCTTCAAAGACAAGATAATGGAAAGTCAAGAAATGCATCCTCCTACTTAGTTTTATTAGTTATAAATTCTCTAAGCTTATTTTCTAGGGAGATAATTAGAAGTTAGGTGTCGAGATCATCATTCTTTATTACTCAGATGGAATGGCCTGAAATTTACCTTAAAAAGTGATTTTTTCTGGGTTAAGTGCTGACTAGAAATGACTGAGATCATACCATATTCTTTTTCCAAAACTCTGATTTCTAAATAAGTGAAATAGAGGCCCATTACAGAAATAATGTGAATACATGAGAAAATGTCATGAGAAAATAGAAAATTCTATGAGAAAATATAAGACCCACATCATAGAATTTCTTAGGGTGAGATATGTTATGTACATCTGTGTACACAGGGATATGCTTTGACTTAGAGTATGACTTAAATCTATCCTAAACATAGTTGTTTAAAAAAAATTGAGAGAAATAGTCCCTCTCTAATTTCACTGTTTTGCTCTCAAATTTGAGTGAGGTGCTTAAGTCCCTTTTAATCAATTCTGTTCTAAGAGGAAAGACTCTTCCTAGAGCTCACTGGGGTGCTGTGTCTTAAGACTGGCTAATCAAGTGGAAAATTCTGTATGAGGAGGTCTTATTGTCTACATGGAGGGCAAGGCAACTGAAGAACTGACTATGAAGAATCCTTATTTCTGCCGTATTAATCAAACTGTCTAGTTAGGATGTTCATATTGCTGGTGATTAATCCTGTCCTTGATTGGCATAATCTGCACTCACACTTTTTTATATGTCCTTTGCTACCCATCAAACACTTCATTGAAAGTTCCTACTAATATATTCTGTGCATATGTAAACCGCGTCTATCTAAGACATTCCTGAGCAAGGTACATGGCCAACATAGTAGCTCCTTGAATTTTAAGCTGTACAGGGAACTGTGTAAAGATACCTGTTAAACTAGGAAAGAGGCAAATGCAAGGATTACAGGGAAAATGTCTTCATATGGGAATATTTAAGAACTTGACAATAGTTTACTAAGGAATGGCTGAAACTACCCTCCTGGCGGGTTCATTACTTCAGGCCTGAGAACAGTTGGACATCAGCCTCTGTGGCCTTCATATAATTGATATGGCTGCGTGTTGGAACATTTCTGTGCTGCTGCCTGCTGTACAAAGTCTGTCTTCCTATTCCTGTCTTCAAGGCTTCTAGAGATGGACCTTCCATCAGTTCTGTGACACCTGATCTCCACGCACTTCCCTTATGCCTAGTCCTTAACTTCTGTTCAGGATGGTTTTCTTGCTTTCTGTTTCATAGCTTGTGCCCTTAGCTTTAGCCCATGCCACTCCCTCTTTGTTCTTAGGAGCAATGCAATGTTTTTTGAATATATGCTATGTATATGAGTGACAGGTGGAAGAAACAGTCTCTGCTTTCAAGAACCTCACTGGTTGGGATAATAAAGGCTCACTTTTGAAATGCAAGTGTTTCAGTTTGGGTTATGTAAGGGTCAGTTTTTAAAATATTAGTATACATTGTTTTAATCAGATTGCTTACTGTATAATAATCATAAAGGTAATAATTACAATAACCACGCCTTATAGTTCTATACCACCTTTAGAATTTAAAAATAAGACATTCTTATTATCTTATTTGATTCTGTGGTAGCTTTTCCTTATATATTTTCTTTTATGTATCGTGGACTAATAAATTAAAACTCATCACATACAACAAAATTGTAACCTAGGGAGTATATTCTAGAGGTGGGACTAGAACACATATTCCCTGAAGGCTACTATGCTCTCTTTCCACTAAACCATACCTTTTAACTTGATAGTTGACTAAGGCCAGTGTAATAAAATAGAGGGAATTGGTACTGGATGAAGGAAAAATAATTTTTGGATATTGGCACAGCAGTTTGGGATAGAGGGCACTGTGTCATTGATAGCAATGTGAGGACAGTGGTATCTGGTGGCCCAGGGTTAGTTACCAAAGTTAACATTTTGTATTAAAAATGTTGCTTAGAGGCAGGCCTGTGTTTCAAAGACGGGAATGGAAGCTTTTTATTTTCTACCTCCTTTCAGTTTTAATTTTAAGTGTAATATTTCCTGCTCCTAGAGCCCTAAACTCAAGGCCAATGGTATCTGTAGCTCTAATTTTCTTTTATAGATGGGTTAAGGAAAACTTTGTGCATCAGTACAAGGACACAACCACCATGTATAATCTTGGTTCTATGTAACAATTCTTTTAAAGTTTCCAATGATCCATTCTCAAGTGAAATGTTCTCCCTTCCTTTCATTTATAAACAAATTCTATTCTTTTTTTTTTAATATATGAAATTTATTGTCAAATTGGTTTCCATACAACACCCAGTGCTCATCCCAAAAGGTGCCCTCCTCAATACCCATCACCCACCCTCCCCTCCCTCCCACCCCCCCATCAACCCTCAGTTTGTTCTCAGTAACAAATTCTATTCTTAAATCACGGCCTAACTTACATCATTCTTATATAATCCTAGGTGAGCTTTTTAATTTTTAAGAATTTTTTGAGTTTACCAATTGAATTCTTAGCTTCTGATATTCTGTTATTGTCTTTCTGTCTGGGAACATAATGATTTAGGGAAACGAAATGATTCTGGTGAAGTTACTGCTTTCTATCAAAAGTTTCTGGTTTTCCTGTTTACACATCGGGATGGAACTTCTCTAGTCCTTTGAGGTTGGCCATGGTCACGTGACTTGGTCAATGAACTGAGAAGTAATGAGGTCTGGGGCAAAGCCTGGAGATCTGGTCTGTGATTAGCTATGTTGGTTTCCTCTGTCAGGATGACTGACAGGCTCTAGGTTGGTGGCTACTCCATCAGCCCCCATCAACAATCTGCAGTGGACATGCCACATGAAGGAGAAATAAATTTTTACTGCGTTATGCCCCTGAGATGTGGGGGTTATTTGTTACTGCAACATAACCCAGTTTATCTGTCTTGTAGAAATTATGAATTATCTACATCTAAATTATCTAAATTATCGAAATAAGAAACAGCTGTAAAGCTTGGTAGAAGGCAAAACAAAACAAAAATCCTCCCTACAAAACAAACAACAGTAGCAACAAGCATGAAACTCACCTCATTAAATAGAACCATAAAACCTTTCAGTGTTAAACTCCTGGGGTCAGAAGCAGTTCAATGTTGTATGGTCAGTGAAAGATAGATTCAAGGACCATGTTGACATTTATCAGTCATTGTGGCACAGATGTAAATGTTCCTTTAAAACAATAGTTTGTGCTTGCTTTATTATGTGTTTTATTTAAAGATATTGGGCCAATTCACCAAACAAGCTGCCTTTTCCAGAGTCTTTTCAAATTGACTTCCTAGAGGGTTCTAATCTCAGTACTGTCACACTCCCTGGGTGTGATCTGGAGAGTAGACAATACTGTCTATTCAAGGAGAACTATATTCAGGGCTTTCTACAACCCTCAACTGTCCTCTTTTCTTTCTTTTTTTTTTTTTCCACACCTACTTTCTGACCATGCAAATAAAAAGGCAGTGATTAGATTAGTGGAAGGAAATGTTGATTAATCACCACATTTAAAGATTTATGACTTCTACCTGAATATTAGCCACATCAAATTCCAGTGATTTAAAAGGATAAAACTCTGTCATTGTCAATCATCAAATGTCAAATGTCTAAAATTACTTGATGTTATGAGTTTTTGAGTTTAATGGGAGCCCTTCACCTTCTTTTTAACCTCTATTTTGGGAAATACAGAAGAAATTTCAAAATTAGGCCTGTTTTTACATGGTGACTTTGCCATTTTCTAGTATTTTGCTTTGAAAAAATTATTTAAACTCTTTGGACTTCATTTTTCTCATCTGTGCAGATAATACCCACTTCGAAACAGGTAAAGCCGTCAACATACCAAGCCTAGTACTTACCACATAGCAGACATGTAGAAGTCTGTTTTCTTTAGCTCCAAATGTATTCTGTTCTTGTTTAGATTACACTTTAGAGTAAAATCCAGAAATCCAGAAATTGTTTTTTAAAAATATAATGATTTTTCATTTTGTATTGCCAGTAGATTTCATACTAATATATTTTTTCGATTTCTTTAACATTTCCAAATTTTAGACTGTGCCTGTTCTGAGCAGAAAGAAAATAGCAAATTTAACCCTAAAACAAATTAAACACTAGTGGCTACATTGTTTTCAGTGCAAAATATAATCTAAAATAAATGCAAAAGCTTTCTTCCTATAAGACCTCTTTGTCTTATAACAATTATTCATAAGGCCCTATGCAATACGGGTGGAGTAATGAGTCCATTTCTGTGGAAATATACTCATTTCGATTCAGCTTGCTGGTTCCCAGGGGAATTATGAATTGCTTTCCTAGTTTAAACATGTAGTTCATGAATCTCAAGGAAAAAAATGTATCAGGAGTCAATAACTGTTTACCTTTAGATATCTAGACAACTGTCCAAACAGTTTGGGAAAAAACTAAAGAAATAAAAGAGAAAGAATTGAAAATGGAAATACTTGTTATTTGTGGATGTGACTGAAATTCCTGCACTGTCTTAGTAACACATCCTTCCCAGGATGAAGATCAAAGCACAGCCAGGGAGATGGCTGTGGGAATCTAGACAACCATCCTGAAGTTGCTGCTGAATATTTGGATGCATGCTCTTGTCTTCTGACCGCTTTCATGTTTTCATGGGAAGTGGATGACAGGGAGACCAAAAGGGGAATACCGCCAATTCTGGAGAACTACGTGCAGCCCCAGGTTTATAACTGGCTGGTCCACGGACAGGATGCACTTTGGAAAATCTTGTATCTGAATCTTCCAATTTGAATTGGAAGCACATTTTCTCTCCAGCTCCCCCGTGGTCCCAATCAGTCCCTGCTATGCACCACATTACTGCTGCCCTCATTACATTATGTGGCCCAAGTATGGGCTGTTTGAATTGAGATCCCATCTTCTTTTCTGGGACAGCGCAGCAAGTGTCTGCCTTGCCATTGGTGGCCAGCCTCTGCCCTTGTCTTCTGGATCCCCATCTCCTCTCTGGTACTCAAGTGCTCTGCTCCTACAGCTACTCCCTCTTTCTCCTTCATTAATATCACGTCCTCAATTCGATTTTTCCATTCAGCATAAGAATGTGTTCTGTGTCCTCCACTTCCATAGAAACAGAATGCCCAATTTTCCCTTGACCCCACATTCTGCTTCTGTCTCTATTTTATAGAGATGCTAGGCAGCCTCTGCCCGGAGATTATACACATGTTGGCATGAATGACACGTGGGCACCAATATGGTATGAAATAACATTTCTTATTCACAAAATAAAGACCAAAAGGATTCCCCAAGGATAAGGCTCAGGTTTGGTCTGGGTGAAGCAAGAGCAAAGGATGGTGGGTAACTTTGGCTTTTATTGATTTCGTGGGGTGGGATTGGGGGTCTTGAGTGCTGGATGGGGTTTGTGTGGGTTGAATTTCCCCATCGGCACCAAAGGAGGGAGCTTGGGAGCTTTCTTACCCCTCACTCAGATATGGAGCAATAGGAGCAGGGACAGAGTTGGGGCAAAAAGAACTGTCAGTGGTCAAACATCAAAAATGGAGGCTTTCTCTTTAACACTCCCTCTTTCACTCTTCCCCTTCAATAAGAAACTTTTTCAAAAGTCTCTCCATTTCTTCACCATCACTTACTTAAATTTTTTTTTTTCTTGGGGCACCTGGGTGTCTCAGTCGGTTAAGCATCCTACTTCAGCTCACGTCAAGATCTCACGGTCCGTGAGTTCCAGCCCTATGTTGGGCTCTGTGCTGTCAGTTCAGAGCCTGGAGCTTGCTTCAGATTCTGTGTCTCCCTCCCTCTCTGCCCCTCACCGACTTACGCTCTGTCTCTATCAAAAGATGAATAAATGTTAAAAAAAGTTTTTAAAAAAAATAAAATTTTTTTTCTTTCTTTCTTTTTTTTAAATTTAAACTCAAGCTATGTAGTATACAGTGTAGTCTCGGCTTCAGGAGTAGAACCCAGTGATTCATCTCTTACATATAACACCCAGTGCTCATCCCAACAAGTGTCCTTCCCAATGCCCATCACCCATTAAACCCATCCCCCCATCTATCCCCCCTCCAGCAACCTTCAGTTTGTTCTCTGTATTTAAGCCTCTCTTATGATTTGCCTCCCTCTCTGTTTTTATCTTGTTTATCCTTCCCTGCCCCTAGGTTCATCTGCTGAGTTTCTAAAATTCCACATATGAGTGAAATCATACGACATCAGTTTTCTCTGACTGACTTATTTTGCTTAACGTAATACCCGCTATTTCCATCTACATTGTTGCAAATGACAAGATGTCATTCTTTCTCCTTGCCAGGTAGTATCCCATTGTATATATACCACATCTTCTTTATCCATTCATCAGTTGATGGACATTTGGGCTCTTTCTTAATTTAGCTATTGTTGATAGTGCTGCTATAAACATTGGGGTGCATGTGCCCCTTTGAATCAGCATTTTTGTTTCCTTTGGATAAATACCCAGTAGTGCAATTGCTGGGTCATAGGGTAGTTCTATTTTTAATTTTTTTAGGAACCTCCATACTGTTTTCCAGAGTGGCTGCACCAGTTTGCATTCCCACCAACAGTGAGAAAGGGGACTTTCTCCGCAAAACATCTCACCAACTCTGTTGTGTCCTGAGCTGTTAATTTTAGCCATTCTGAACAGGTTTGAGGTAGTATCTCACTGTGATTTTGATTTGTATTTTTCCTGTTGATGAGTTATGTCGAGCGTCTTTTCATGTATCTGCTAGCAATCTGGATGTCTTCTTTGGAAAAGTTTCTATTCATGTCTTCTGCCCATTTCTTCACTTTTTTTTTTTTACTCCTTTTTAGTTTTTTAAAAAATTCCTTTCCAATTGCCTTTGAGTTTCCAATAGTCCACCAAAAAGATTCCTGACAAAGTCAAGTAGCATCTCCATGTCACCAAACCCATTAACCATTGTTTGTCCTCATCTTACTTGATCACCCAGTAGTCTTTGACCCATCTGACCACCTAACTGTTCTTGATACAGTTTTCCCCTTTCTATTACGGTGGCACCACTCTCCAGGTTTCTTCATATTTCCCTGGTTATTCCTCCCAGTCACCTTCACATGATGCCTCTTTCTTTGTCCTAAAAATATTGGGGTCATTTAGGACTTTGTCCTCCTTTCTCTTTTATGTCAACCCCAATGCAGTAGCACATACCATTTTTTAATGGTTTTAGATATCTTTATGCCAATGCAAGTTTATATTTCCATATAGATATTTCATATAATTTTCAAGATTAAAGTTCAGGCTATTTGAAAGTTTTATTTGGATTTCTCATGGACACCTGAAACCTAGAACTTTCCAAAGAAAGTTGTATTTCCCTTCCAAAATGTGTTCCTCCTTTAATTTTCTTTTTTTTTAATTTTTAATGTTTATTTATTTTTGAGAGAGAGAGAGAGTGAGAGAGTGAGAGAGCACGAATTGGGGAGGGGCAGAAGGAGAGAGAATCCAAAGCAGGCTCCAGGCTCTGAGCTGTCAGCACAGAGCCTGACATGGAGCTTGAACCCACAAACTGTGAGGTCATATCCTGAGCCAAAGTTGGATGCTCAACTGACTGAGCCACCCAGGCACCCCTCTCCTTTAATATTCTGTTTCAGTAAATGGCATCACCAAGCCTCCATGACTAAACCTAGAAATCTGGAATTACTATTGATTCCACTACCCTCAACTCTCACAGGTACTCCATCAGCACATCTCATTGCACTACTCCACAGTGTAGCTCATCCTGCCCATTCTGTCTATTTTTAGTAGAGGAAGCTGTCATTGGCTCTAAGTCATCATCTTTTCTTCCCAGTGCTGCCGTGGGAGGCTCCTAATTTCCTCCAATCCAGCTTCTCAGACCAGTCAGAGTGATACTTAAGAAGTAAAGCATATCACATCCCTCCCCTGCTTAAATCCCTCCAATGTCTTACTGATCCACTTAAAGTAAATTCCAGACTCCTTAACATGACATATGCAATGCCCTCTGTGTAGCTGACATGGTTAGGTGATCACTCTGCATTAGAAGTTATTCCAAGTACTTTTCAAGCACTCATTTTTTTAATCTTCACATCAGTCCTAGGATCTAACTATTATTATTGTCTCCTTTTTTTTTTTAGCAGAGGAAATGAACCATGGAGATGTTAAGTAACCTGCCTAAGGGGGCACAAATAGAAAATGGTGGAGCCAGGATTCAAATCCGGGTCATCTGGCTCCAGGGTTCACCCTATAACCACCGCTTATTACTGCTTCACCTGCGCAAAGGCAGGGACAAAGAAATAAGAGAGATTACTTAGTGAGGCATGAAATGGATGGTCATTCAACCACTCCTAAATTTACCCGGCGAAGCAAAGTCCCTGCATCACAGGTCAGGACTAAGAAGCTTTGGCAACTCTCTGCAGCACAGTTTTTATGCTAGCAGTGGGTCTGGGTTTAGCCTGAATGATCTTTGTCCTTCTCTTCTTTCAATCCAAGCATATCATCAGCACGGCAACCAGTGGATTCCAGCTTGACAGTTTTGTGCTCCTTGCAAATGGCATGGCGAAGACGGCAATGCCAAAAGGAGACTCGTCTCCTAAATAAATTGTCATGGGCACTAGCGGAATTGAATTCACCTCCCTTGTCAAGAGATAAAGTGTCACCATTGCTCCCAGCAGCAATTTTTTGGCACACCTGCCAATCCCACTGATAGGTCCTAAAATGGTAGGTCATCGGAGTCAATAAAACATTGATATTGAGTTCTGCCCTGCACAGGACAAAATGTAGGCTATAGATTGAATGACGTCCAGTTCCTGCTCTTAAGGCAAGAGGAAAAAACAATGTATTTTTACTAAATATAATAAAAGTCAGTTTGTGGGAATAGTATAAAAATGCACAAAATGTTGTCGGAGCACAAAAGAGGGAAGGATTAATTCTCCCAGGGGAAATAGAGGGGCTTCATGGAATAGGTGATATACATTCACGAATTCAACAAATATTTATTGAATTTCTACTGTATTTTGGCTCTAGACTGGGTACATCATCTCTTATATGGAATTTATTAACTTAAGTCAGATAAGGAAAGAAAAACATAATCTCTCGACTCTTCTCCATATTTATTTCCTACGAGTGGGCAAATTTTGCCCGGTTTGGTAATTCTGCTTGTTTACAGAATATTCCTGTCTTGGTGGGAATGGGCAAAAACTAGAAAGGGAGAAGCCAGGAGTGCCTGGCTGGCTTAGCTGATGCAGTGTGCAACTCTGGATCTCAGGGTCTTGAGTTTGAGCCCCAAACTGGGCATAGGGATTACTTTAAAAAAAGGGGGGAAGCTAGTTGCTTCCGTTCTGTTTTGGAGAGGGTGTCCGGGTCCAAACTGTTCTCCATTGTCAGGGACTGAGACTGTCAATATATGTGTAATATTCTGGAAATTCCTGCTGGAATGTGGCATTGTAATTGTTAACAGGAAAATAATCCTGCACACATGCTTGAAAAACATTTTGAAAATGGTCTGTTTTGATTATTTCTGTTTAATTTTTTCTTATTAAATGAACATCTTGGTTTTCCTCCAAAGTTCTTCCAGTACATTCTGTAATTACATAGTACCTCTGTGTAGTTGAGATGAGAAATATCTGCTCTGACATGCTTTTGAACTAGATGCAGTAGTTATTCTGGGAAGAAGTCAGGAGACAAAAAAGGAAATAACTGCAAAGACAATGGGACAAATGAAAAGAGCCAACTGAAGCTGATTTTGTGACTTAGAGCACTATTCAAATCAAGTTCCTGACCTTCAGTGGATATGCTGGGTTATGGTGTGGGGGAGAGGACACAAAAGAAGGAAGTTTGGGGAAAGAGTCTTGTAAATGCTATTTTTGGAGGAAATCCTACGGCCAGCACTTTTGCTTCATTTGCTTCAGTCTACTCATTCGGTTTTTAGAATCCCAGATCAATTATATCAATTCAGCTCACTTGGCTAGTATGAAGTCCTCTTCTTCTTTCATTGGCTTGGAAAGTGTGCTGGGGCACCTAGTTGGGTACGGTTCTGTAACTTTTCGGCAACCTAAATTCCTTGTATGTAAACACATTTTACCACTTGTCCCCAAATATCGGGGGCATTGTCAAGAGTGAAAACACAACCGTCCCAACAAAATATGATCTTGAACGCTACAGATTGGTTCAGAACACTTCCGATTCAGAAAACCCTAACTTTCAATCCCTGCTAGTGCCCTCACTAAGTGGTGTTAACTTGGGAAAGTTATTTAATGTTTCTAAGCCATAGCTTCTGTAGGTACACATGGAAACCAATAAGACTTCCAGGGTTGAGAAGAGAAAACAAAATAATCTACATAGAGGAGTGATTGGCATATGGTTAGGACTTTGTTTGGCAAAGGGTGAAATATAGTGTCAGCCAGTATAGGCTTAGAATCAGTCCTGATCATTTCAACTGATTGTGCTAAGTACTCTGGCTGAATGGGGGAGTGACACCATGTCATGCCACCCAGATCCCCCTTTAGGAACTAGGCCCTTATTCCTAAGTGTTTGGCAGTGTTGGCTGCTGGTAACTCTAAGACCACATCCGTTCCTGAGAACTGACCTGTGATGGAGGAGGCTGCCTTGCCCAGGGTGGCGCCCCCTCTGCAGGAGCAGCCTGCATCCAGTGATTGATCACTGTTGGGCAGTACAAAGGTTCAGACTCTTGTCTCAGTCAGAACACCTCTGGAGAACTTCCAAGAGGTGGATTTTGAATGATTGGCAAGGCTACCGTTAGAACCACATGTCAGTTTGTCTTTTCCGTTCAATCCTGCTTCCTCTGCTCCCCCACCGTTGTTCCTGAGAACACATCCCTAATTAAGCCTCCTGCATGCAAATCTTAGTACCTGAGAATGTCTTTTCTTAGGATCGCAAGAAAGACAGGAGGCATCTCCATTTTCCCACAGCACTCTGTGGTACTTCCTTCCCGAAGGAAGGGGTACAAGGTTCCAGAAGCGGATCTTCCTGGAGGGCTGGTGTTAACAGTAGTCTACTCTCTAAAGAACAGAAGAGTATTTTGTCCGTGTCATCAGAATGCTTTCTTCTTTTTTCTGAACATTCCAGGTTTCCCCGAGCTTTTCTGTACTTCCTGTGCACACCGTTTGCTTCACCCCAGATAATTCAGTGCTTTTTTCTCTCGACCCAGGTGAGCAAGGCTAGAAGTTGAAGAGAAGACAGCTGTTCTGACATCAATACCACACGTTCCTTCATCTCACTGTTCTTTAAGAAGAAGTGACAGACACTTTACCAGGACAACAGAAAGAGGACTGAATGAGGAAATAGAATGTGAGTCCCCAAAAGACTGCCTGTCTGTTGGGTTGTGATTTTGAAGTGGCTTGAGTATTACCTGGCAAGACCACCATAGGTTTTTGAAAGAGACGAGCAGGCTCCCATTTGTTAAAGCTGTAAGTAGTTTGAATCAATGTTAGGCTGCCAAAGATCTGCTCACTTTAGGCTATACCTAGGGCTTCTGGCTTCAGAAGGTTTCCTTGTTAGGTGAACAGTCTTAAATAAATCATATAAACAAATCCTTGCTCAATTCCCACTCATTGCAGAGCACTGGTTTTGTCATTCTGTGGTTGGCAAAGGGATGATTCCTGCCTTTGAGAAGTCTAGGGTTTGTCAAGAGTCATAAAGGATATTGCATAAAATATTTCAAAGTCATGATAACTTCAAAGTATATCCCAGCCAGGCCACCATTACCATCTGCTATAACTGCTTTGGTATACAACTTTATAAGGGGAGATTTCTTAGGATGTTAGCTGGCTTAACTGAATATTCTCATCCATGGAAGTAGATGGCTGTGTGTGTGTGTGTGTGTGTGTGTGTGTGTATTTTGACATTCTTGAATATCCAAATCTCTTTCTGAGACAATTAAGAACAAAGTGACTGAAATGCTATGGCAAGTGTCTAATTTGACTTTTTTTTTTTTTTTTTAAGTCCGGCCATAAAAAACTTCAAATGTCAGGGAAAAAAGTCTGCTTTTAGATAGCAGTATTTTCCTTTGGTGATCTGCCATATAAACTCTATCAGCAACTATTGGATTCTTAAATCTTTCCAAATGTTAGGTGTTAAGGAAAATAGGAAAGGTATTAAACTTGTGCCCAAGGGGAAATACCAACCATAAACATACAATCAACTAGAATTAAAATCTTCAATTTTATATAATTTATGTGGAGATGAGCAACACTAAAAAAACAAAATTTATTAAAAAGATGAAACAGAAGTCATCTGAAACATCATGAAACAGAATGAAGTCATCTTCAGGCATTGGAAAATGTCTTTAGCTTTCAGAGTAGATAGTCTACCTTTGGGAGCATTCCTAACAGCACAGGAGTGGATTATGAGTCTAGGTATGAAACTGAGGCCATGTTGATTAACCAAACAGAAACATTTTTTACAAGGAAAACATTGTATATTACAATGCTTTAGAAATTTGTTGCAGTTTGTTTTAAGCAGAAATTCCTCTAGTCAAATGAAATTTTATCTGAAATCCCAATTTATACACCAGGTAGAAGTCATGTTTTAGTAAAATACAGTTCCTAAAATGCATTTAGTATAATGTATTTAAATGTCCTAATGACAGATTTTGTGATGAACATGACAATCTAATTGGCATCCAAATCTTTATTTATTTTATATTAGCTACACAATATGGAGAAAATTGGCAATCACACAGATAAGTAGCTGAACATGACAGTTTCTTTCTTTTTAAAGAAATAATACCTTGTAATCACAGTATACTTTTCAAGTAGATATTAAAAGAGAACTTATAGTTGGAGGTTTTTCACTAAATAATTTAACCTGGAAATGAACATTAACATATTGATTTTTTTTCTAATGTACTATAATTTGGGATTTCTGCATACATGTTGTTTATAGTAGTTTTAAAAATTGGTTTAAAAAACATAAAATAAAATTTGAGTGAAATATTTACAGATTTCTGAAACACCTCTTTTAAGAGCATGCCAATTTCTGTTATAATACCTAATAAAAGCATCAAAACAGTGACGCCAACCCCAGGTGATTAAATGAATGAACAAATATAAAGTGTGAAGGTTAGATGTAAATTGGACCTTTCATCAATAATAGTTCTTTTCTTTTCCTCTTTAAAAAATCCTGACCTCTACTACTGACTTTCAATGTCATGTAGGACTGTTTATTTAACCTTTATGAAGTTCATTTTCCCCATCTGTAAATTGGAAATAATATCTGCCTGATGGGTTGTCATGAGAATAAAGTAACATAGCATATAATATATTCTGTTTCTTGTTTTTAGTTGTACATAATGACTAATACCATTATTTATCTAATTATAAGCCCAGTTGGCTGGTTGTACCAGCACCCCTTATGTCCTATACAGTGAGCAAGGGAAAAGTTCATTTGTAATAGAAGTCTTTATAGAACCGTCTCTAAGGGAAATCAGGGTACATTCCATTGTGTTTCCTGCATTTTAGTCTGAACATTTGTATGTAAATCATTGAAATTTGGTAACTTAATGAAATTTGATTGAAGTGAAGATTGGATGGCCTTGAAAAGGCTGTGTTTGGGAAAGGGTGACATGAAACTCAAAGACTGTGTTTACAGCTCCAGACCCTTTGCCTGAGACCACCCCCTCACCCTCAAGAGTTCTTTAGTCACAATGGGAGCTAGAAGCCTGACAGTTTTATTTGACTTCCTTTTATTACTCCCGTATCAATCAATTGTTAAGTCCTGCTGATATTCTTTAATATGTTCTTCCAGAATTAAACTAATAACCTCCAAATCCATTTTCCACCCTATGAAAATCTGAGCAAGTTACTTTTTTCCTAAAAACACAAGATGTGTTAGGTATTACCTATGGAATGAAGTCTAAGCTTTTAGGATCTGGTCCCCACATCTGCCTCAGGCTAAGTTTTCACCACTCTCTATGTCCAGTTTACTCCTGCTCAACAGGGTATTCTGAGTACCACATGGCTTCATTTCTTCCTTGGATTTCTTACTTCTTTCATGTGGATAACACAGCTCAGGTACAAGGAAATTCCAGGAAATCCTTTCTGAGTGCTCTGTCTCTTCCTCCTCAGCCTCCTTTTGAATTAGTTTAGGTTCCTTGTCTGAGGTCCTATAGGTTCCTATTTGTCTCCTACCATTGTGCTTATGATAAGACATTGTGGTTTTTCACTTGGGTGTCTGTATCCTTTCGTGAACTTCTGGAAGAAAGGACACTGTGTCTTATTGACTCAGTATCTGGGATTTTTCCTGATCCTTAGGAGTCAGAGGAAAAAAAAATATGTTTGTTACACATGAAATGAGTTAAGGTATGGGTTGCAGACAGTCTCCTTTTATCAGTGAGGTCACAAGTTAGTCAATAATAGATTGGATCTATTGGCACTTCAGGTTTATTGTTTACTTGTTTTTAACCACAAACTCTACAGTGTTTCTTTTACCCTGAAGGTTGTCTGTATAGGATCCCATACCCATCCTCTAGAGTAGTGGGAAGTTTCTGTTTATTGGAGCTAAATAATTATGATTTACCCATTAAAGCATAATGTTTAATTGATGGGGTCAGGCCATTGTATAATTTGACTTTCTCAGCCTAAATTTTCTTGGCAAGTTCAGTGGGATATCCAAGACAGACTGTATCTTTACAATCCTGAGCATTTACTGAGCTCTTCGAAAGGGCAAGGAAGTGTGCCAGTACAATTGGGGAGTGGAGGCGATGGTGGTAGTAAATTTATATGAAAGAGAGATTTAAAGGCATTCTTACTCTCCTACCGAGCCTTGGGAATCTGGATAATGTAAGCTCCCGATTAAGCTATAATAGGAATATAAATAAGCAGAAAAGTCAAGAAATGCTAGCTCAAATCAGCCCAGAAATGGAAAGATTTAGAACAAAATCATTACATTATTAAGGAAACAAACAAACAAACAAAGTCCCTTACTAAGAAGTGCTGCACTCTCCATGGTTCAAGGAGGGAGCTGGAAATAAACATGCTATATTTCCTTTTCAATATCCATCACTATCTAATGTACTCTGTAATCTACTTTCTATTTTGTCTATTTCTATCTCATTCACTGCAATGGGAAATCCATGAGAGGAGGGGTTTTGGTATGCATTATTTGCTCCTGTGTCCCCAATACTCAACACCCCAAAAATGGATAATCCAATTAGAAATGGGCAGAAGACATGAACAGACATTTCTCTAAGGAAGACATACAGATAGCCAACAGACACATGAAAAGATGTTTATCATCACTTATCATCAGAGAAATACAAATCAAAACTACAATGAGGTATCACCTCACGGCTGTCAGAATAGGTGAAATCAACACCACTACCAAACAACAGGTGATGGCAAGGTTGTGGAGAAAAAAAGGAACCCTCATGCACTGTTGGTGGGAAAGCAAACTGATGGAGCCACTCTGGAAACTGTATGGAAGGTCCTCAAAAAGTTAAAAATAACCCCATGTTCTTTGAAATGACTTTGGTGATATCTCCATCAAGTTAATTAATTCATTTTCCATCTGGAACTTAAGGGAGTTATTAAATTTAGAATTTGATCAAGTATTTATTGAGCAGAAATACTGAAACCTGCACTGTTTGCCACTGGACTTTTAGGTTCTTTATTTCAAGATTACCATCCATCTAGAATTGTTCTATCATATCTTTATAGAAATAAGCATCCCCATTTTAAATATTGTAGGAAAGACTTGTGTTAAACCGTGAACTGAAAATATAATGGTGACTGCTGAACATAAAATTAACCATTTTAATAGATTTTCTCAAGATTTTAATATATAGCCATCATAGTTACATACAAAAAAAAGAACACTCAGAAAAACAGTTTAACCAGCAATATTACAATATTCTCCACGAAGTTGATGTTTAACTTATTGCAAGATATTTGGAGAAGAAACTCTTTCAGTCAGGTATCATTGTAGAGCCACATCTTTTGAACTATTGATCTCCTTAAAATATATTTACAGTAGAATTTATAATATGTACTTATTGGACAGATCTGAATATATGTTGACTATCATGCTTTTTAGTATTTAACAATATTAAATAGATAATCTTAGCCAAGTGTTTTGTTTTTGCCACAGATTACGTCAGTATGCTGTTATATCTAAGTCATCCATGATCTTTCAATAGGCGTGAGTTTTTTCATAAAAATTTATTTCCAGTGATGCTCCATCTATTAACACACAATCTGTTAAATTGAGCATCTCTGTTACAATTCGAGCTTTGACAGTAATTAGCTCTATAGCCTTAGATCATTTGTTGTCTAGACCTCAGGTTTCTTATCTGTTAAATCATCTTTATGTTTCTTTTTTCACTAAAATTTTATGGAAAATTTTATAATTATTTGTACAATTTAGAAAATAAACAAGGGGATAAAATAATTATATTCAATTTACCTTGAAGTTCTTCAGTGCACATTAAATACATTGTAATACCTTTTTCCCCCCTGGTTAGTCGTTGATACTGACTCTAAGGTTTCATCCATTTGTAAATTATGAATAGTAGTTTAGGCTTTTCAAAAAGAGGAAAAAAGGGATCATATACTTGATTTTTTTTCTCTCCAATTTTTAATTGGGAAGCAATGCTTTTGAAAGAAGAAAAAGTATGACAGAATAGTTTTGCACTGGGGCAAATGGGCTTAGTAGGTACGCATGCAACTTCACAAACAAAATGTCTGAATTGTCTTGCTGCGCAGAGTATAACACAAGTTTTCCATTATAAATTATGTCTACTTTCCTTTACCTATTTTTATTGTTTACATCCATATATTCATTTTGTGGTAGAAGTTAATAGTCAACAGTATTTGCGTATGGGACAATAATTTTCCTTTATTTTTAGAAACAAAGGTAAATATATTCAGTTTTGCTCCCATTAAAGTTATGGAGTGAAACAAATTTTCCCTGTGTTTTTTCTAAAATTCTACTGGACAAATACGTACCATAGTACATAAAGGGGTTATTATTGAGATACATAAAACGACAACACAAAGAAGTTATGGTAAGTATGATGACTGTGAGTGATGGCAAATTTAAGAATATACTTTTGTTACATTTCTTCAAAACTGCATAATATAAATACATTTAATACATTATTTTAAAAACTTGGAATAAAACAATCCTATGCACAGTAAAAGCTAAAAGCTCTTCCCTTGTGCTTGTCTTTCTAATTCAGTTTCACTCCCTTCCCTGGAAGGGATGTGTTATGACCTTAGGTTACAAGTTTTTGAGAATGTATCTTTAGGCCATCTTCTATTTATTTATGCATATATATTTATATATTAAGAAGTTTTAAAAATATCTGAGAATTTTCTCTTTGTGTTGTTTTTATTCTTGTTTTTTATATACTAGATACCGATATCTTAGAAATATTTTTATAAACCACTATTTATACATTTCCATGGTTCTTTTATTGGATGCACAGCAGTTCGTTCAATGGGATGTATTTGGTTTCTAAACATAGTTTTTGGATTTTTTGTTTCCTTTCTCTTGATTTCATGAAACAAAAGATGAGCCTTCATGAATTTTATTTCCTTCCAACAAATTAACTTTATGATGTCTGTGTAGTAAGATTATTGATCTTAAGGCGGATTTTATAGGAGATACTTTACATGAAACTGTTAGCTTTCATGAGTTGTGATTTTAGAAAGGTCTTATCTCTCAGTGATGAGGAGTAACATTTTGTAGAGTTCATATTATTAGGAGTTGCTGAGTAGAGCACTGGTTTATTTGCTAGCCTATCAAACTAGGTTAAAACGCTTATTAAGCAATTATTGGATTTGAAATTCTATCAAATAATCATTGTATTTTCTGGTTATAGTTAATAAATACTCTAAAAATTTTGGAAACTATAAAAAGCATACTGTAATTTCACTCCCCAGACACAATGTTTGTTATCCTTTTGGTGCAATTTTTTTTTTTTTGGTAGTTTTTTCTCTAGGTATATATTATTGTAGATGTGTAAGCCTGTCTTCTGAAACCAGACTTCCTGGGTTCAAATCCTGGTTCTGCATTGGTAAACTATTGTGTTTTTGAGTAAATTCCATAACTGTTCTAAACCTGTTTCTTCATCTGTAAGATGGTAAGGTGATATAACCTTCCCCTTTGGGTTGTGAGACTCTAATGAAAGAAATATATGCAAAGTCTTAAGCCTGTCATATATAGTATGTTTTCAATAATTCAATCATTATTTAAAGAATTTGGAACCTACTGCACCATAATTAGGTACTTGTTTTACTCATTTAATATATTCTTATTATCTCCAGGTCATGTAGCCTCCTTAATTATTAACTAATTTTAGCAAGGAATTAGTATTCCATCCTATGATAATATGATGTGTATTTTGTATAATAATCCATTATTATTGGGCAGTTAAACTAGTTAAAACAATTTATGCTATTAAAAATAACAAATTTATAGATAGTTTTTATATTCTTTTCCAATTTGAAAAAAATTAAATGGCTGAAGCCAATAATATGTGCCCAGTTTTAAGGTTTTTAATATCTGTTGCAAAACTGAACAATGAGGTTTGAGGGATTTTAAAAACACCCTTTTAAAAATACGTTTGGTGATTTTATTTTATATTTTAATTTTTAATGTTTATTTATTTTTGAGAGAGAGAGAGAGAGAGAGAGAGAGAGACAGAGTGTGAGCCAGGGAGGGACAGAGAGAGAGAGAGAGACACATAGAATCTGAAGCAGGCTCCAGGCTCTGATCTGTCAGCATAGAGCCCCACGCAGAACTCAATCTCACGAAACTTGAGATCATGACTTGAGCTGAAGTCCGACACTTAACTGACTGAGCCACCTAGGCGCCCTACTTTGGGTGACTTTAATAAAGCAGTTATACCTTCTGCTGATTTATTTCCTGTTGGATGAAAATCTTGGTTTCACAGGGTAAAACAATAATGGCCATATACTAAATATGCGGTGGAAATGATGTAACACAAGAACGTATGCATCCAATCAATACTGTCTTTCAAAATAATTACCTTGAAAGATAAGATACAAACTTGTTATATTCATGATTATATTTGTCAAAATGTCACATTTGTCATAAGAAGTTATTCGTCAGCAATTACATAAAGTCCTGAACATTTTTCATATATTATGGTAGATTATTATTATCTTCTATACCAAAATATAATTGAACTTTATCTTGATTTTTTCCATCAGAGTTGACTTAAAATAGTTTCCAACATTTTCCTACTCAATGTCCAGCTTTTCCTTTTTAACCAGAATCACCTTTTTCCTGTTCTTCTCCTCCTCCTCTTTATTATTATTACTATTATTGTTATTATTAATTTATTTTTAGCTAGAGTGGCTGCAGCGTGTTTGGCCCTGGCACTAGATTATGGCTGGTCCAAGCCAATGTTCAGGATGTCTTACAACATGACTTGATCTTCGGAACCTGTTCTGTCAATAAGACCTCATCAGCAGTTGATTCAGAAAGTGCTTTACTTGTTAAGGTTTTTGCTTTCCTGATTAAAGGACATGGTTGTAGCTGCCCACCATTTAACTTCTCTCTTCTTCTTGCCTTCAATGCAGCCAAGATGGTTGGACTTGCAAAACGGTCTTGTGACCAGAAGATCATCGCAACCTCACCAAGCTTCTGAGTCAACACCAACAACTGCCCACCTTCAGATTTCTTATTTGGAAGAAAAAGTTCTCCTATTGATTTAAGCCACTGATGACTTTTACTTGTTTTGAAGGCATTGTTTTTGTTTTAATTTTTTTAATGTTTATTTATTTTTGAGAGAGACACACACACAGAACATTGAGGGGTGAGGGGCAGAGACACAGAATCTGAAGCAGGCTCCGAGCTCTGAGTGGTCAGCCCTACGCGAACCCACGAAGTGTGAGATCATGACCTGAACGAAGTCGGGCGCTTAACCAACTGAGCCACCCAGGTGAAAGCATTGTTTTTTACAACTGCTTTTGAAACTTCTTTAGAGAGTTCATCACAATTGACTGCTCTAGGAGTGTATATGATTTTATGAAAACATAAATTGATTTTAAGTGAGTATTTAAAAAAAATGTAGACTATACAGTTGGAAAGGACCTTAGAGATCATCTAATCATAAGTTCTTAATGGTGGATGTTCATCAAAATTACCGTTGGAACTTTAAAGAAATATACATATCTGGGCTCCATGCCTAGTATTTCTCAGGTATGGTCCAGGCATCTGTATTTGCTTTTAAATACAGGGTGATTCTAACAGAAAGCCAGAAATAAAAGTTATTATGCCTACCCTTCTAAAACACTGATCTGCGGACTCTCCTGTGATGTGTAGATTAAGCAGCAGATTAGAATTTTTCAGCACACATGAGGGAAGTAACTTTATGCAATTGTATTACTAGCCAAACTCAAGGTCCAGATAAATAGGAGGAAAAAAAAATCACTTAAATCCAAACTAACTGTAGCCAATTTTCCTTCTAGAAATTAAAAATATAAAAAATGGAATTCGATAGCATTCTTTGAACTCTCTCAGGCTTCCATGAGACCTTCACTTTCAGTTACACTGCTCATAATTGTTTAGACTTCCAGCATCTGTTGAGATTTATTCCAATGGTTTGGATCTTCCTTGTTTGAAAGATTAGGTCAAGTGAATAAATGGAGGCAGATTGGATGGAGCTGTTGGTTGGACATGGTGTTAGCGGTCACTTTTCCCTTCCCAAACCCTAACTTCCCTACCAAGAGAGTAAATTTCCCACTGAAGCTGATTCGGGCACTGTTTTGTTGGTTCTTATTTCAATTATATGTATCCTTACTTAGAAATTCTCCCAGACCTCATCTGACAAGTCATTTAGGTTTCTACTTACTGTGAAGTCTCAAAAATTTAGATAATTTATTATTAATAAATAGCTGTTCTCCACAATGAGCTCTGGCACAGTTTTAAGTATACGGTAAAGATTTAGAAATAGTTATTACTTCTGGGCCTGAAATAACAAGGAAACATTTTACATCTCAAATTACGTTTTAATAAATTTGGGTTTAACCTATTTTTCGAGCTAAATTCTACTGGAATTTGGTCATTTTCCATTTCAAAGCAGGTTAATCTTATGTCAAACACCCAAATACATGTATAATATATATTATATATAGTTTTTGTGCAAATACACACACACATTATATATATATGTGTGTGTGTGTGTGTATATGTATGTATATATACATATATATATATATACATACATATACACATATATGTGTATATGGAGTGGGTAGGGTTGTATGTATGTCTCTATGTAACATACATACATAGTATATAACAATATATATGAATATACCTACATATATGCATATGTACACCCACAGAGACAAATACACACATATTTATATACACGCATATGTTTATTCTGAAGTACATTACATGGTCTCCTAGAAATAACAGAAAATATTTTTAAGATATCTCCGTCTTCCCCTACTCCATCTCCAAAAGTGGAATCGTGGGCTGCTTGCAGATTTTAAGGTATGCTCTAGGCAGTGCTAATTATAGAGAGTGTATCTTTTGTGATTGGAACTTTATAGCTGTGGTTACTCAGAGCCTCGGCCATGTTGTCTTTCTCACAGGGAGCAATTGGCAGAGAAGAAAGGCTCCAAGTGGCCAGATTCTCCTCAGCTATGTCAGTGTCGGAGCAAGGCCAGTAGATTCCTAGTTATGTGCCAAACCAGAAGCCCCCCTTTCAGGATGAAGCTCTGTGACCAGCAAAAAAGCCTCTTTCAAGGAAAGGCTGGGGGCACATTTCAGTTGACTCCCTGCTATCCACCACCTAGGTATGGTGGTCTGCCAAGAACTGTCTCTCCAACTATTACAGTCTATGGAACCCGGGATGGCAAGCACCCCTGATCTCTGGAGCCAGGTAATCAGGAAGTGTTCTCTGGACTGCAGCTGAGTTTGGGGAAACCTGGGGCTTGTGCTCAAGCTCCTTCCGGGAGATAGCAGCCCCCTGGAGAGTGGCAAGGGGAGGCACAAAGATGCTGCTCACAGCTGTTCCAGTGTGTGAGTGGCACCTGCTCAGAAAAATAAAACAAACAAAACAAAACTCTAGCATTAGAGAGAGAGAGAGAGATGGTGCCTGCTGGCTGCAGTGCTAAGATGAGCCTGCTAGCTGGAATGAAGCAGGGAGAATGTATAGACATGACTGCAGAGGGTTGCTGGGAAAAGAAAAAAAAAGGTGCACCCATTGGCTAGAGTGAAGCAAAGGGAAAGAGCAAACATGGTACCTGCCATCAAAAATGCTTCTAGGTTACTCTATATGGAAAACCCTAAAGATTCCACAAAAAACTGCTAGAACTGATCCATGAATTCAGTAAAGTTGCAGGATATAAAATCAATGCACAGAAGTCGGTTGCATTTCTATATACTAATAATGAAACAACAGAAAGAGTAATCAAGGAATCGATCCCGTTTACAATTGCACCAAAACCTGTAATATACCTAGGAATAAACATAAGGAAAGAGATAAAAAATCTATACACTGAAAACTATAAAAAACTTATGAAAGAAATTAAAGAAGACACAAAAAAATGGAAAAATATTCCATGTTCCTGGATTGGAAGAACAAACATTGTTAAAAGGTCGATACTACCCAAAGCAATCTACATATTCAATGCAATCCCTATCAAAATAACACCAGTATTCTTCACAGAGCTAGAACAAACAATTCTAAAATTTGTATGGAACCAGAAAAGACCCCAAACAGCCAAAGCAATCTTGAAAAAGAAAACCGAAGCTGGAGGCATCACAATCCCGGACTTCAAGCTACCCTACAAAGCTGTAATCATCAATACAATATGTTACTGGCTCAAAAACAGACACTCAGATCAATGGAACAGAATAGAGAACCCAGAAATGAACTCACAAACGTATGGCCAACTAATCTTTGACAAAGTAGGAAAGAATATCCAATGGAATAAAGACAATCTCTTCAGCAAATGGTGCTGGGAAAACTGGACAGCGACATGCAGAAAAATGAACCTGGACCACTTTCCTACACCATACACAAAAATAAACTCAAAATGGATGAAAGACCTCAATGTAAGACAGGAAGCCGTCAAAATCCTCGAGGAGAAAGCAGGCAAAAACCTCTTTGACCTCGGCTGCAGCAATTTCTTACTCAACATGTCTCTGGAGATAAGAAAAACAAAAGCAAAAATGAACTATTGGAAACTCATCAAGATAAAAAGCTTCTCCACAGGGAAGGAAACAATCAGTAAAACTAAAAGGCAACAACGGAATGGGAAAAAATATTTGCAAATGACATAGCAGATAAAGGGTTAGAAATCTCTAAAGAATTTAACAAACTCAACACCGAGAAAATGAATAATCCAGTGAAGAAATGGGCAGAAGACATGAATAGATACTTTTCCAAAGAAGACATCCAGATGGCCAACAGGTATATGAAAAGGTCACTCATCATCAGAGAAATACAAATCAAAACCATACTGATATACCACTTCACACTAGTCAGAGTGGGTAAAATTAACAATTCAGGAAACAACAGATATTGGTGAGGATGTGGAGAAATGGGAACCCTCTTGCACTATTGGTGGGAATGCAAACTGATGCATTGGCTCTGGAAAACATTGTGGAGGTTCCTCAAAAAATTAAAAATAGGGGCGTGTGGGTGGCTCAGTCGGTTAAGCGTCTGACTTTGGCTCAGGTCATGATCTCACATTCATGTATTCAAGCCCTGCATCAGGCTCTGTGCTGACAGCTTAGAGCCTGGAGCCTGCTTTGGATTCTGTGTCCCCCTCTCTCTCTGCCCCACCCCTGCTTGCACTCTGTCTCTCTCAGTCTTTCAAAAACAAATAAACATTAAAAAAATTAAAAAAAAATAAATTAAAAATAGAACTATCCTGCGACCTAGTGATTGCACTACTAAGTATTTACCCAAGGGATACAGATGTGTGTTTTGAAGGAGCACGTGCTCCTCAATGTTTATAGCAGCGCTATTGACAATAGCCAAAGTATGGAAAGAACCCAAATGTCCATCAACTGATGAATGGATAAAGAAAGTGTGGTATATATATGGAGAGGGAGAGAGGGAATTACTCGGCAATCAAAAAGAATGAAATCTTGCCACTTGCAACTATGTGGATGGAACTAAAGTATATTAGGCTAAGTGAAATCAGTTACACAGAGAAAGACAAATATCATATGAATTCACTTATATGAGGAATTTAAGGTAGTAAACAAATGAACATAAGGGAAGGGAAGCAAAAATAATGTAAAAACAGGGAGGCAGATGAAACATAAATACAGAGAACAAATTGAGGGTTGCTGGATGGGTTGCAGATAGGGGGATAGGCTAAATGGGTAAGGGGCATTAAGGAATCTACTCCTGAAATCACTGTTGCACAATATGCTAACTATCTTGGATGTAAATTAAATAATAAATTAATTAATTAATAAAAAAAAAGAAAAAGGAAAGGTGTCTAGGTGTATGCTAAATTAGATGCCCGCCCATAAGGCCCATGCTTTAAGAATAGCAGCAAGAAGTCTGGGTGCATCTGGACTGGCTGCCTCTATGCTGGGCCGTGGGCAGGTGAGTTTGAGGCCTTTAAGAGCCATGTCTCTGTTCAGTATGGACTTGCAGGTCTGGGGCAGGAACCTTGTTGGTTTTCAAAGTCATAGGTTTTGGGGACTTGTCTCTCAGATGCAGGTCTTAAAAGCTGAGGGTGCCTCGTGTGGGTTCAAACCCTTCACTCCTCAGGGAGAAGCTCTGGTTTTGAGTTCCTTCTCAACAGTGGTTCATTGCACTGGGGAAGGGGTCTATGGTGGATTGTGTCCCAGCTTCTCTTACCTGCTTCCATGTGGGCCTTCTCTCCTTCTCCAGTGGCCCCTGTCTAGAAGTTGCTCAGCTAGTTCTTAGGTTTTTTCCAGAGGCAGTTGTTCCATGTGTTGCTGCACATTTGGTGTGTCGGTGGAAGGAGGCGAACCCCAGGATCTTCTCCATAGCCATCTTCACTGGCTAAAAATCATGCATGTATTTTTAATATTTTTTAATGTTTTAATTTAATTTTGAGAGAGAGAGACAGAGACAGAGCATGTGTGGAGGAGGCGCAGGGAGAGATAGAGACACAGAATCCAAAGCAGGCTCCAGGCTCTGAGCTGTCAGCACAGAGCCTGATGCAGGACTCAAACCCATGAACTGTGGGATCATGACCTGAGCTGAAGTTAGACGCCCAATGGACTAAGCCACCCAGGCGCCCCTCGTGCATGTATTTGCTTTTAAAATATAATTTATTGTCAAATTGGCTAACATACAGTGTGTAAAGTGTGCTCTTGGTTTTTGGGGTAGATTCCCAAGGTTCATTGCTTACATACAACACCAGTGCTCATCCCAACAGTGCCCTCCTCAATGCCCATCACCCACATTCCCCCATCCACCCTCAGTTTGTTCTTTGTATTTAAGAGTCTCTTATGGTTTGCCTCCCTCCCTCCCTGTTTGTAACTATTTTTTCCCCTTCCCCTCCCCCATGGACTTCTGTTAAGTTTCTCAAGATCCACATATGAGTGAAAACATATGATATCTATCTTCTCTGACTGACTTATTTCACTCAGCATAATACCTTCCAGTTCCATCCACATTGCTGCAAATGGCATGATTTCATTCTTTCTCATTGCCAATAGTATTCCATTGTATATCTAAACCACATCTTCTTTATCCATTCATCAGTTGATGGACATTTAGCCTCTTTCCATAATTTGGCTATTGTTGATAGTGCTACTACAAACATTGGGATACATGTGCCCGTATGCATCAGCACTCCTGTATCCCTTGGGTAAATTCCTAGTAGTGCTATTGCTGGGTCATAGGGTAGTTCTATTTTTAATTTTTTGAGGAACTAGCACACGGTTTTCCAGAGTGGATGCACCAGTTTGCATTCCCACCAACAGTGCAAGATGGTTCCCATTTCTCCACATCCTTGCCAGCATCTGTTGTTTCCTGAGTTGTTCATTTTAGCCTCTTTTCGTTGTGTGAGGTGGTATCTCAGTGTGGTTGTGATTTGTATTTCCCTGGTGATGAGTGATGTTGAGCATCTTTTCATGTGTCTGTTGGCCATCAGGATGTCTTCTTTGGAAAAGTGTCTATTCATGTCTTTTGCCCATTTCTTCACTGGACTACTTGTTTTTCCAGTGTTGAGTTTGGTAAGTTCTTTATAGATTTTGGATACTAACCCTTTATCCAATATATCATTTGCAAATATCTTTTCCCATTCTGTTGGTTGCCTTTTAGTTTTGTTGATTGTTTTCTTTGCAGTGCAGAAGCTTTTTATCTTGATGAGTTTCCAATAGTTCATTTTTGCTTTTGTTTCCCTTGCCTTTGGAGATGTATTGAGCAAGAAATTGCTGTGACTGAGGTCAAGGAGGTTGTTGCCTGCTTTCTCCTCTAGGATTTTGGTGGTTTCCTGTCTCACATTTAGGTCTTTCATCCATTTTGAGGTTATTATTGTGTATGGTGTAAGAAAGTGGTCTAATTTCATTCTTCTGCATGTTGCTGTCCATTTTCTCAGCACCATTTGTTAAAGAGACTGTCTTTTTTTTTCCATTGGAAACTCTTTCCTGCTTTGTCAAAGATTAGTTGGCCATACATTTGTGGCCAATTCTGGGGTCTCTATTCTATTCCATTGGTCTATGTGTCTGTTTTTGTGCAATACCATATTGTCTTGATGATTACAGCTTTGTAGTAGAGGCTAAAGTCTGGGATTGTGATGCCTCCTGCTTTGGTTTACTTTTTCAATATTACTTTGGCTATTCTGGTCTTTTGTGGTTCTATAAAAATTTTAGGGTTGTTTGCGCTAGGTTTGAGAAAAATGCCAGTGTAGTTTTGATTGAGATTTTATGCCTGTATTTTTTTTTAATTTTTAAAAAATATTTATTTATTTATTTTTGAGGGGGAGAGACAGATCGTGAATGGTGGAGGAGCAGAGAGAGAGAGACACAGAATCCAAAGCAAGCTCCAGGCTCTGAGCTGTCAGCACAGAGACTGATGAGGGGCTCCAACCCATGAACTGTGAGATTATGACCTGAGCCAAAGTCGGACACTTAACCAACTGAGTCACCCAGGCGCCCCTCCTGCCTGTATTTTTAAAAGCATTACTCTGGTTGATATTGTGGAGCTTAGATTGGAGGCAGCCAAAAATTGATGCAGGACACCCAGTTAGGAAAGATAATTTTGGCTTGGACTTGGAGGTGTAGAGAAATGAACCAACGTGAAAACATTCAATGTTTTGAATGAAAACATTCAAGATCTGTACTTGAGAGGCTTTACTCACAAACTGGATATGAAAACGGTGGGGAGAGGTGGAATAAAAGGTCTCTTCTAAGTTTTTGGCTTGAACATCCGGGGGTAGGGTGATACCATTTATTGAGATTTGGAGTATTAGAAGAAGATAACTAGTCTTTCCTGGCTTGGTCTTCTCTCCTTTTAAAATGTTTTATAGTAATTTTTGCTTTCCCTTTATATTATCTGTTACAGGCTGAGTATTTTGGTGTGTTACTACTATTTGATTACTAACATTCTCCTTCGGTTGATTATAAGCTTTAGTGTATCTCTTTGGCTTAGAATATGGCCTGGCATATTGTAGGCTCTTAATAATTGTTGAGTGAATATGTGTTGCCATTGAGATGTGAAGTTGAGGAATCTCCAATTAGTTGTTTGGCACAGATGTGTCTGGAGGTAGGGAGATAGAGTGGGCTAAGGATGTTCACCCATCAAGATGCTGAAATCACCAGCCGAGTGTAGAGTGAGACAAGAACAAAGTCAAGGAAAGGAGGAGGGACCGGTAAACAAGACTAAGAGAAACTGAAGAAGGCAGCCGGCTGGAAAACTAGTGAGTTAGCCTGAGACATCATATCTAAATAAGCAGCTTCCCAGGGCGCCTGGATGGCTCAGTTGGTTAAGCCTCTGACTCTTGATTTCAGCTCAGATCATGATCTCACGGTTCGTGTCCTCACTGACAGTTTGGAGCCTGCTTGAGATTCTCTCTCTTTCTGACCCTCCCTGCTCTCTCTCAAAATAAATAAATAAACTTTAAAATAAGCAGCTTTCCTTGCATAAACTTTACACAATTAAAGGTGATCACAATCTTCCACTTTAGTCATCCTGACCGAAAGTTTCCTTTGCATTTTAATTCACCGTTCTGCAAAATGTGTAAAGCAGAAAAAAATGGATTGTTCAGTAAAAGCATGGAGAACTTCAGGCCTCAAAGACAATATTTAATCTAAAATTTATGGACAGAATTAAAGTACATTCCCTGCTGAAACTGAAGGTAACAAGAATCCACATATGTATTAGCCATCTGCGGCAATCTCTCCAGAAGTTTGCCCCCCTAAAGGAACACATTGTAACAGAGCGATCCAGTCCGGGTTGCCTCCTCAAGCTCGTTTAAAACTGCAGCGAATTACAAAAGTGAGATAAACTTGTACCATTTTTTACATTAAGTAATGACAGACATTTTTCATGACCCATAAATCTCTTGATGAAGAGGATGGGGGATAAATACTTGACTGTTTATCTATGGAAGAAAAAAACCAATATATATTTCCTGGTTATTTCGCAGAATATGCTTGTGGCGGTGATGGGTACACTGGGTTTCACATTTCGAGCCCACAGCTCCTTTATTTAGTTTCTGTACCCACTTCTTTTACTTCTATCACCAAGAACGACAACAGCAGCGAAAAGGGTTCCAACAATATCAGCTCATTTCCTGTTTTTTGTGTTTTTTTTTGTGTTTTGTTTTGTTTTAGTTTCAAGGACTCTGCTTAGGGGCACCTCAGTGGTTCAGTTGGTTAAGCTTCTGACTCTTGATTTCAGCTTAGGTCATGATCTCATGGTTCCTGGGTTTGAGCCCCACATCAGGCGGTCTGCTGCTGTCAACGCAGAGCCTGCTTGGGATTCTCTCTCTCCCTTTGTCTCCGCCCCTCCCCCACTCGCCTGCAGGTTCCCTCTCTCTCTCTCCCCCAAATAAATAAGTACACATTAAAAAAGGGACTCTGCTAATCACTTGAAAACCATTATCTCATTTATTACAACAAAAATAAAAGTTGGGACAATTATTTTGTCTGCCGTCTTCCGAGGAAATAGAGGATTTCAGAAGTTCGGTGAATTGCCTGAGACCGTGCAGCTAATGAATGAAGGGTGTAGATGAGACTCCAGCCCAGATCTGTTTGATTAGGAATTCCATGCTTATACCCATCAGCGGCCTTGCTGGTGGTTATTGTGTGTTCTTTGTGGTTTGTGTAACGGTCAGTCTAAAACTAAATCTGTAGACATGTTGCGGAGACAGCTAGACCCGGGAGTCCCACGTAAGCGGAGCACAGACGGTTGTTGAGGCCCCCTCCAGAAGTGCCAGCTGCACTCGCTGGCTGCTCTAACCATAGGACTCATCCATCCACCTGCTCTAGTTTGTCTAAGGTAAGCACCAGAGATCTCCTTAATGCTGCTTATGTGAATCTTTAAAATCCTATTATTGGTTCCTGAAGGCTTTCATCCATCACCCTCCCGTGATAAATCTCTAACAAGGCTTCTGGTTCTCCTCTCACTTTCGGATTCCCTCATACTCAATAAATTTCCTAGTGAAGTCACAATTAATCTTGAGTAGCACATTAACCTTGTTCATATCAAAGTAACCCTGCAAGTTTTGCAGTTTTACATGTGATTAGAGACAGGTACCTCACACGCTGTGAGTCTCCTTTCACCATGGGTAGAAGGGTAGGGATGCGCTTTCTGATCTCTGCTCCCATTTATCTCTGTTCCCTGGCTGGGCTTGGGGATCTGCAAGGCTCTGCTCCTGCTTGCCTCTCGGCTTTTAGATAACTTCTGCTGATCTGTCCACATTTTTCTCTCTTATCCACTTATCATCGGATAAAAGTCCCCTTGCGTCATTCCATTTTCTTAAGTGCCATTGTTCGATAAATTAGTTTGAATTAAAAATTTAAGCCCCTCAAACTATATGGAAAATTTAAACCTTTTATTTAATTGACTTTTAAAAAATGCTCTGCTTAATGTCTCAATGGCTGGATTCCCCTTCAGAGAGCAACGTCTTTTTGCATTCAGAGATTCAGCTAATAACTCATAATCACTATGCCTCCAAAGGTAAGAAGGTTGATTAGTCCATCAAGATTCCACTGGAAATAATCCCCTCAGACTATGTAGTTATCCGGCTTCAGTCTGCAATAAGCAGGGGCAGCCATGCTCAGGCTCAAAGCACGAGCTTTTTCCGTAGTGTGATTGGAAGGTGACCTGAGGAACCGCATCGTCCGTCTATATTTCCTTTGCTCCTCTGCCATCGGAACTTGAAATTCCCACAATTTTATAACATTTCAGGGTAAGACTTTTGAAGCCCCCTTAAAATACAGTGAAGTCACCTTTGAAGTCATTAATGGCTGTTGACATCAAATTGAGAGTTAGGTTTGAGTCGCTTAATGACTCAAGAAGGACAAGAAGAGAATAATAGGGGAATGGTGTGATAGATTTTGATGGGAGGGGTGTCAGGAAAGTTGTACCTCAGGTGGTGCTATATCTGAGGGCACATTTGAAAGGGGGACTGTGGTGGAATATTCAGGAGAGTCAGAAGGAAGGATGGGGTTTTTCAACATCAGTGACTTGGGGGTGGAGGAAAACTTGTAAAGGTTGAAGTGGGCTGGAGTAGAGAAGTCGGGAAGATTCTGAGGTAGAGATAACTATTTCTCAGCCTGTCAGAGGCTCAAACTTATTTTAAAATGGATAATTTTAATTGAGCGCCAGTTTCCTCGCTTATGGTTAGGAAGTCATAGCAAAGATCAAGGTAAAGACACTGCTTTGTCTGGTGAAATTGGCCTGGCAGTATACGTTCCTCCTAGGATTTTCTAACTGAAGTCAGGATTCGATGAAACCAGAACGATACGCATGGGTCAGATGGGAGTTTTTCATGTTCCCTTGATAGAGAGTGGCGTCGAGCAGATCCCCTTTTAGATTCAGTTAACTAACATGTTTCACTGGTAGAAAGCCTCATAAAATATAGGTTAGATGAAAGGAAGACAGTATAATGTGGAAATTTACAATGTTGAAAAGTCCTTTTTAAACATAACATTGACCATTGGGAGATGAAATAATCAAATGGAGAGTAACTATAAAGGAGAAAGGAAGAACAGTGGATCTGCCCATAATAACAATGGCAGGTTAACCCCTCAAACTGGTTATTAGCCCATAAAAGGACAACCACTCAAAAGGTCAAGTGGCCAAACGTGGGAACATAAAACCGCTACTGGAGAAAGATCAATTCTGAAAATTAGACAAAAAAGGTGAAAGCCATTATTATGGCAAAGATAAGTCAGTAGAGCAGAGAAAAAGATCATCACTAAGGATTACAGAACCTGGAAAACCAAGAGCACTAACAACTCCATCTTCTGAGTGACAGCCTGAAAGGGCTGAGGATAGGGGCGCCTGGGTGGTTCAGTCGGTTAAGCGTCCGACTTCGGCTCAGGTCATGATCTCACGGTCCGTGGGTTCGAGCCCCGCGTTGGGCTCTGTGCTGACAGCTCAGAGCCTGAAGCCTGTTTCAGATTCTGTGTCTCCCTCTTTCTCTGACCCTCCCCTGTTCATGCTCTCTCTCTGTCTCAAAAATAAATAAATGTTAAAAAAAAAATTAAAAAAAAAAGAAAGGGCTGCGGATAAAGAGAAGAGCAGATCAGGGAGCCTGGTGGCCAATAAAAAGTTCAGTAACTCAGGATAATTTAAGGGAACCTACTACATCAACAGAGAATCTTAAAATGAAAGGGTGTGGGGGTTTAGATTTTTTCTTTTTTAATCTGGGGAAATCCTCAGAACCTGCACTATGAAATGAATGTTTGAAAAAAGAACAAAGCTCTGTATAAGAACAAATATAGTGACTGCGACTCATTTTCACAGGGTGCTAGGATCACCGTCTTTTTGCACCTCTTGAACTGTCCTAGGCATTTCCTCAGGTTCTGTCACAGGGGAAGTATCTGACACGGTAGCCGTGGGGAACAGGGGTAGCCTTTTTGCCATTTCTTAAATTATCTTGTGTTATCTAGTGGAGTATGCTTGCTAGAGGTAAAGGAATTGGAGCCTGAAGAATAAATAAGGTCAGAAAAAAGATGGTAGTATGCCAAAAAAAAAAAAAAAAAAAAAGAATCTAAGATTCTTTTCAGCCTTTATGATGTGCCTGGTATTTTGGCTGCACCCTTACAATCTTTAACTTTCTATATCCAGTCAACAAATATCAGGCCCATGTTACAGATGATAAGACGGAGGCACAGAGATTAGTGTTACTTAACCCACATAACTGCTGGCTGGCATCTATAACTGAGGCAATCTCTGTGACTCAAATACCTGTACTTTTCTGAACACACCAGATTTTATAAGATTTGGACTGAGAAACCTGGAATCAGTGTTTCTGTGTCACGTATCAGCTGTGAGATTTGTTCAAGCGACTATTTATTTGTTAGTCATAGTATTTACATGCCTACTACATGCCAGTTGCTCTTCTAGATGTCTAGGGCACAGCAACGGGAAAGAGACAAGAATTCCTTCTTACAGAGCACATATTTGAGTGGGTAGATCTCGGATGAGTCAATGTATATGTCTAAGTTTGTCTTATTACTTCCAAAAAAGAGATACATAACATGTAACTTAAAGGGTATGTTACTATACCTGAACTTGGCAGTTGTAAACTATGATATGATTTACAAATATTATTCTCCCTCTGATTACCTGGAGCCATGCGTGGCATGTAACCGTGACATGAGAGAAAAGCAGGGAGGAGAGAGAGCAAAGCAGGAGAGGAGAGCCCAGACATCGTTAGGTACGGAGTGATGGCTGTGGGTGGTGTTTACTGGCGTCTACTTCCACATAACCTGGTCATATTTCTTATTTTTTTAATTAAAAAAATTTTTTTAATGTTTATTTTTTGATAGAGAGAGAGAGAGACAGAGAGACAGAGAGACAGAGTGTGACTGGGGGAGGGGCAGAGAGAGAGCGGGAGACACAGAATCCGAAGCAGGCTCCAGGCTCCGAGCTGTCAGCACAGAGTCCCATGCGGGACTTGAACCCACAAGCTGTGAGGTCATGACCTGAGCCGAAGTCAGACGCCCAACTGACTGAGCCACCCAGACGCCCCAAAACCTGGTCATATTTTTTAAAAGCAGAGCAGAATATTGCCAGAGATAGAGATTTTCACCTCCATACTAGGGAATGTATTACTTGAAAAATATGAAATGACAGTTTACATATCTTCCAAAGTGATTAATTTACTTTTGGGGTTGGAAAGGTAGAACTAGTAAGGGGGTTAGTAAAGTAAGAAAGTAGGTGGATGACATAGATAGGACTGATGAAACATTCAGACTCATGGATCCAAGTATGTCGATGTTAGAATGGATGTTAGAGTTCATTTCCAATTTCCCTGGCCTTTTTCTACTCCAACTTTTACGATGAGAACTTATAATTCTGGAGTAGTTGGCCATGAAATACTGAGTGGAATTAATGTGGAATCAAGTCTCAGGCCTAGACTCAACATGCGGCACTCTGCAATGGCATTGTGTTACGTCTAGTGTTGTTTAGCGATTGTTGGCTCGTTCAGTTTCCTAGGGTAGTAGGGTTGGTGTTTAACTGGTGTTTCTCATCTTGCAAACATTAGTGGATCAATGCTTGTCTCCCCTCTTATGTAGTGAACCGGTAGTCGTTCGGATAGATTGAAGAGGTCAGGTCTGCCACATTTTCTAAAGTCAGAGACCAGATTTCAGACACCCCCATACACAATCACACACATGCCCGTAACGCAAAGGCAAGGTGTGGCATCACAATAGATATGAGAGATGCTCCAGTGTTACCATTTGATTTTCCATACCAGATGCCAAACAGAAATGGCGTGAAACTTCGGGCAGGATCTAGAAGTTAATTTTCACAGAGTAGGGCTTATGTGACGTACACTTTGCCCTGCCTTAGCCAAAGAGATTGTGTCTCGTTTGCAGGTTTATTTAATGGTAAATGCCATAGTGATGTCCCCCCAGGGAAATGGCCATTTAAAGAAGACGTGAAACAAAGAAGGAGTCTGGAGAGTAGAAATTTTGTAATTCCATATGCGCCATTCTTACCTCTATTCCATCGTTCCATCATATCTTCATTTTGGACCAACCAATGACACTAATGCCAAACAAAACAGTTTCAGGGCAGGTGAGAACATTCTGACATTCTCTGAGGGGGCTCACTTTATAAAGGCAATCCTTGAAGCTGCTTTTGTTTGAATAGCCCTTGAACAATTTGATAATCATAAACGATTTGAAATGTAAACAAAAACAAAAACAAAATCTCATTCAAAATACGATAACAATTTGGTGACAACAGTACACTCTGTAATGATTCTGCTCCCAAGGCTGCTAGAAATAAATGGAAGGTTATATCTTCTGACTTGAGAAAGCCTGCTATTTATAGAGCGTTTATTTATGTCTGAAGCACATTTAAATATAAATTGCAATACTTAATGCCTAGTTTTATAACACGTCATTCACAATCCATTAAGTATTTTATTGCATGAATTGTATAAGAAACAGATTTATAGCCCTCAATTATGGCATTAATAAGGGATGATGGAATCTCACTGAAGATGTATTTCCCTGCAGTTTTTACAGAACTTTATTATTATAGTATGATGTGAACTAGATATTTAATGTTTTTATTATAAGAAGACTCGAAACAAATACTCTGATAAGACAGAGTATAAGAGAAACATTGATATTCCCACTAAACATTATTGCTTTAAAATCAATGCAGAAAAATTTCTGAAAGCATATATTGGGTTTATATGGGATATTTTAAATCAAGTTGGAAAATAAAGTTAGCTTGGGTCTTATAACATAGAGTTGCGACCTATTTCTAAAATGTTTCTCTCTTTAGATAAGATCTCCAAGTACTTGGATGCAATAGTTCACTCTTGTTGTTGTGCTGTTGTTGTTACAGGCTAGAGACATCCATATCACATTTCGATTGTGTGAATTTTAAAAGAATTTCAAGATAATTTAGCACCTTTGTCTTTTATTTGGAGAGGGTGTGGAGAACAGATTACTGAGTAGAAAAGGGGCTGAACACGTGACTAATGAGGACACTGTGGAGTGCAGTGTCCCACCCCCACCCTGCCCAGTTAGTCAGAGATTTAATAATCAGACATAAAATAATGCACACAAGCAGAGGGATGAGTGACAAGAGGGTGGAAGTTTCAGAAAAAAATTCAGGGCCAGATAAAGTGGCACCTGACACAGAAGAACATATAAAGCATGCAGCTGGGAGGGTGGCGTAGGGCCCAGGGAGTGGAGCACAGGACTGGGTTAACATTCCAGAAGTGAAGGAACTCTTAGGTTGCTCAGGATGTGTGACACAAGAGGGGGCCCAGCTGACCCTGCTGACAAATGAAGTAGAAATGTGGAAACAGCTTAAATTTTCAGAGTTAAAAAAGAATGCTCTTCTGGTGACAATTATTAGTCATATTAAATGTAGTGTTGCATTTAGCCCTGAGAACTTTTGTAATACATTTCCTGTGAGTGTTTTTGAGAAGCTTAGCTGGCAGAGTGGGAGATGCTACCTTGTCAGGGATATGATCTACTCGGCATCTGTATTTCCAAGGCAGAAACCCTAAGTAGGTTTTAAAGCTTCTGAGGAGTCAGTGAAGATTAGGTGTGACCCAGTGCAAGCTCTTTCCCAGGAAGCACGCAGGGCAATGAAAGAGTGCTGCAGCTGCTGTTTCTACCCAGAAAGCAGTGCGTCGGGGTCGGAAAACCCCTGGCTCTGTTCCTTGTGCAGGAGCTGTGTGCAGGAAAGCTCGGTGGACCAATCTGATGGTCAACACGTGAGGATTTCAATCCATTTAAAACGATTTGAATATCATTCCTAAACTGTGATTTGCCACTAGTGGTTAAGGAATGGTCTCCATTCCCTGTTAAGTGTAAATGGTGTGCACTAATTACAATCGTATTTCTTTAAGAGAATCAGACTGACTTATAGCGATCAAGTCACTTATATTTGCTTTGTACCATTTATTAAGAGAACAATGGATGTCTCTTTTACTATCTTAAGTGTCTCACTCTCTTTTGCCATGGACGTTACCAGTTTTATTAGTCATGATTTTTCTGTTTCTAATACATTTCCAAGACATTGATGACAGTATTTCATTAACAATTAAGACGTCTGCAATATTTACCTCTCTATTTGCAATGCACAGTGCAACTGATCTGTAGTAATGAATGGAAGTAACTTAGAGAATCATGAATCAGGAAGGAACTTTAGAAATTACCTATCTGAAGTTGCAATCTCCATTTTAAGTATTAGTGCAGGAAAGCCCAAAGAAGTGAAATAACTTGGCCAATGTCATACGGCGAATTAACAGAAGTTTCTAGGACTAAAATCTAGTAACAGATGCATTTGGCCCATGTTATGAAACAGGTATCATACAAAGCTTTGACCATATTAACTAATTTAATACCTACAACTATTGTATGAAATAAGGCTATTATTATCCTTGTTCCATAAATGAGGAAATGAGTCATAGAGTAATTTTCTCAAAATCACCCAGCTAATAATCAGTAGAGCAAAGATTAGGATTGAAATGGCCTGTCTCCAGGATTTGCCATACTCTAATTTCAAATATACTGACCTCAAGCCCAGTGTCCTTCCTACCACGTTTCATACGTTTTCAAGCTCATTATTTAAAATATATTTATGGTTCTTTTCATTTACAAAAACATGGAAAATATTTTGTAACAACCCAAAGAAGGAGGGATTAAGTAATATCCCATTTTACAGGTGAACAAATTAGAGACACAAATCAACATGTCTGGTTCAGCCAGGGAGTCAACGGCAAGCCAGAACAAAACTGTCTTACCTACCACGTAAGTGTTAAGAGAAAACAACTGGCCTCTCAGGGTTATGCCAACCCCCGTGTCATTTTCTGTGTTCTCTGCCTTCTTCGTTTCCCCCAGACTAGTATTCAACCTCCTGCAGAGAGATAATTCGTTTTCTCCTGTTGTTACCCCAACTCTGTCTACACTGCCCACAAGACAGTGGGATATAATATTAAATCAAAGTGGTGTTATACAGGAAGTGATTATGTTTTGATTTTTTAATAGTTAAAAAGTGCAAAATATGCCATGTGAAATTATTATTTACAGGTTACTGACAAGGGCTGCTCCAGCTGGGCTCTGATTTCCAGAGGCCCTCAATCATACGGTACTTCCTGTATGTTTTATTAGTCATTATTTTCCTGCTTCTAACACATTTCCAAGACATTGGTGGCAGTATTTCATTATCTAGCCATAAGCTAACATGTCAGAGTGATCTGTATTTTTGTGTGTGAATTCTACTTTTATAGACTGATTTTAAAATAAAGCACGTTTTTATAAAAGTGAAAAAAATCACTCCATCGAGTCACTCGTCTACTTACCAGGATCCCAATTTGCAACTGAGTGCATTTGTTGCTCATTGGACCCAGGGCAGAGCCAGTGTTTCTATTGTACTCCCACAGTTCCCAGATCTGTATTTTGTTCCCGTATGTTGGCCATGGGATATTCAATTATGTGAGCCCAGGTAACCACTTCTGCCACAGCCATATAACTGGTCCTCTGTCAGGGGTCCGATTCTGAAAGTTCTTTGTAATCCAGGTAGAGTCTCAGTCCCTCTGCGAGCCGGGCTGTCCCTGTGTTGTTCTCTTAACATTCTCCAGTAAGAGGAGCATGAGATCATGTGTGCTACATGAAGACTGTAGTCTGTACATAGAAACCAATAATAGGATCATCATTATTTTTTTTGGTAACTTTAGGGAGTGAAAATCACACTGGAGGAGCAGACAGTCCTCAATCTCTCGCCTTCCAACGATGGAGGCACCTTACACACTTTCCATTATTTTTGTAGCAAAATTCCTTTGTGAATAAAATACTTTAAAACTAGGGGCGCCTGGGTGGCGCAGTCGGTTAAGCGTCCGACTTCAGCCAGGTCACGATCTCGTGGTCCGTAAGTTCGAGCCCCGCGTCGGGCTCTGGGCTGATGGCTCGGAGCCTGGAGCCTGTTTCCGATTCTGTGTCTCCCTCTCTCTCTGCCCCTCCCCCGTTCATGCTCTGTCTCTCTCTGTCCCAAAAATAAATAAAAAACGTTGAAAAAAAATTTTTTAAATACTTTAAAACTAGTATATGCTAAGGTGAAGGTGACTGATAAACAGTTTTCCTAGTATTTGACTATATGCTAATGCAAGGCGATATTTTAATCAAAAGAAATGACCTTGGGAAGAGGGTAACAATATCAGAAGTTTGTATTTGAGCGTGAAAGAAGTTTTGTGGAGGGTAAGATATTCCAAGATTCCATAATGCTACATTTAATTAGAAGTGACCACTTACTGATAAATAATTCTACTCCTGAGGAGTAGTAACTTCTGCATTCCCCCCCCCCACCCTTCCTATTCTTTTGTGTAAAGAAATGGTGTGACTTGAGAAAGAAGAATCATTCCTCTTCTTGTCTTACTCCCTGAACCAAAAATATTATCTTAGACAAAGTTTGAGTTACACATCCAGGGTTACGTGAGCCAATATTAAGCCCCGCCGGTTTGTTCGGCCTCATGACTGGGGAGAATAAAAGAGAAAGAGATGCGAACACTTTCACAAAAGTGGCAGCACCACAAAGAAGTATCAAATGTGACTGAGGAAAGATAGGACAAAGCCACCAAAGTTGTTGTCAATTCACATTTTCCCTATCATCCTAATAGGAGCAGCAGATACGAGGGCTAGAAAAGGGAGGTCTGAGAAAATACTGGAGCAGTGTCAGACATAAAAGACATTGCATATGATTTGAAAACTTGCATAAGGGCTACATGATCATGGCCATTCCTCCCTCCACTGGGGCCAACTTCTATTTTTTTTTTCAATATATGAAGTTTATTGTCAAATTGGTTTCCATACAACACCCAGTGCTCATCCCAAAAGGTGCCCTCCTCAATACCCATCACCCACCCTCCCCTCCCTCCCAGCCCCCATCAACCCTCAGTTTGTTCTCAGTTTTTAAGAGTCTCTTACGCTTTGGCTCTCTTCCACTCTAACCTCTTTTTTTTTTCCTTCCCCTCCCCCATGGGTTTCTATTAAGTTTCTCAGGATCCACATAAGAGTGAAAACAAATGGTAGCTGTCTTTCTCTGTATGACTTATTTCACTTAGCATAACACTCTCCAGTTCCATCCACGTTGCTACAAAGGGCTATATTTCATTCTTTCTCATTGCCATGTAGTACTCCATTGTGTATCTAAACCACAATTTCTTTATCCATTCATCAGTTGATGGACATTTAGGCTCTTTCCATAATTTGGCTATTGTTGAGAGTGCTGCTGTAAACATTGGGTTACAAGTTGGGGCCGACTTCTAAATATTACACACCCGTCATCTCCTTGGGTCTTGTCTACCATCTTGGTAAGAAGGCAAGGGCGATGTTATTAGCTGTTTCTGACAGCCAGATCGCTCCCACTTGATTAAATTTCTTATACTCTCAAAACCTCAACTTTCCACATAAATAAAATGGGGAAAATGACAGGAATACTTAAAGGGTCATTGTAAAGGATGCCAGGAGATAACACATGTAAAATGCTTAGCATTTTCTGACACACGGTAAATGTTTCATAAGTGATATTTATTTTTTATAATTTTAAGTTTGCTGACTAATGGAGATGTCAAAAGGTTAAATAGTTTCCCTCCTGATGCTTCTAGTTAATAGTGGAATCGGGACTACCATCTTCTTTCATGCTTCACCAAGTCCTCTTTCTCTTCCTCTTGGGAGTTGTGTTTCCAGAATGAAGGATTTCTTTCTTTCTTTCTTTCTTTCTTTCTTTCTTTCTTTCTTTCTTCCTTCCTTTCTTTCTTTCTTTTTTTTTTTTTTTTTTTTTTTTTTTTTACCACAGCAGCAGATTACTCTCCCGTTTTAACTCAGGAGTCTTCCGTTATCACCCTGTCAAGGTAAGAGCTGCTGTTTCTCCAGTGGAGCAGTTGCCTATTGAGGTCAGTGGTATTGATAGCATCTGCTTGCGCAGGGAATCAGTGGGCCATCCATCAGTATTAGTGCCTCTGACTCCCTTTGGGACCCCATGATGTTATAAGGCAGTGTCACAGGTTAAACGGATTCAGTGTTGCTGGACAAGCAGGGAGTGGTGCAGGGGGCGCAGAGGTCAGAAGGGAGTGGAACTGAGATGCGGATTTTAACTGCAACTGATAGTTAATAGAGGAAGACTAAGCAAAAGTAAGATTTCTTCTTCACAACTTCTCCCTTATAGTTGCCTCTTGTCTTCTTTTTTTAAAGTTTATTTATTTCTTTATAGCGAGTATGAGAAAGAATGCAAGTAGGGGAGAGGCAGAGAGAGGGAGAGAGAGAATCCGAAGCAGGCTTCGTGCTGTCAGCGCAGAGCTGGATTGGGACTCAAACCAATGAACCGTGAGATGATGACCTGAGCTGAAACCAAGAGTTGGATGCTTATGTGACTGAGCCACCCAGGCACCCCCACCCTGATCTTTTTTTTAATAAAAATTTTTGGACTATTTTTTTTTAAAGCGGTTTTAGGTTTACTCTAAAATTGAGAAGAAGATCCAGAGATTTCCCACATCTCCTCTGCCCCTATATATGTGTAATCTCCCCCATTATCAATATAGCCCACTAGAATTGCTATAAAGGTTAATGTGAAAGCTTTTGTATGAACATAATTTTCAGCTCATTTGGGTAAATACCAAGGAGTGTCATTGTTGGATCACATAGTAAGAGTATGTTTAGTTTTTTAAGAGACCACCAAACTATCTTCCAAAGTGGCTGTGACATTCTGTATTCCCAGAAAACTGTATGAGACTTCCTGTTGCTTCATATTCTTGTCAGCTTTGATGTTGTCAATATTCTGAGTTTTGGCCATTCTAATAGGTGCAATGTGGTATCTCATTGTTTTAATTTGCGTTTCCCTGATGACATACGATGTCTAGCATCTTTTCAAATTCTTATTTGTTATCTGTATGTTTTCTTTGGTGGGCGTATATTTGGTCAATTTTTAAATTAGGTTGTTTGCTTCTTTATTGTTTGGTTTGAAGAGTTTTTGTATATTTTATATAAGAGTTCTTTATCAGATGTGTCTTTTGCAAATGCTTTCTTCCATTCTCTGGCTTGATTTATAATGCTCTTGACATTATCATTTGCAGAGTAAAAGCTTATAATTTTATTGAAGTCCAGTTTATCAATTATTTCTTTCATGGATTTTGTCTTTAGTGTTGTATCTAAAATGGCATTACCATTATCCAAAGTCATTTGGTTTTCTCCTATGTTAACTTCTAGAAGTTTTGTAGTTTTGTGTTTTACCTTTAGGTTTATGATCTATTTTGAGGTAATTGTTGTGAAGAATGTAAGGTTTTTGTTTTTTTTCTTTTCTTTTTTCCTACTTTCTTTATCTCTCTTCCTCTTTTTCTTTCTTTCTTTCTTTCTTTCTTTCTTTCTTTCTTTCTTTCTTTCTGTGGATGTCCAGTTGTACCAGCACCATTTGTTGAAAAGACTGTCTTTACTCCATTTTATAGTTTGTGCTCCTTTGTCAAAGATCAGTCGAGTGTTTTTTGGCGGTCTGTTTCTGGACTCTTTATTCTGTTCCACTGATCTATCTGTCTCTTCTTTCACCAGTACCACACTGTCTTGATTACTGTAGCTTTCTAGTAAGTCTAGAAATCAGGTAGTGTTAGTTCTCCAGCTTTGTTCTTCTCCTTCAATACTGGTGTGTCTATTCTGAGTCTTTTGCCTTTCATATAAGCTTTAGAATCCTTTTGTCAATATTCATAAAATATGCTCAGATTTTGACTGGTATTGCATTGACTCTATAGTTCAACTTGGGAAGAACTGACATGTTGACAATACTGAGTCATCCAATTATTTGGGTCTCCTTGTATTTCATTTATTAGAGTTTTGTAGTTTTCCTCATATAGACCTTGTATGTATTTTGCTAAATTTATAACTATTTCATTTCTTTGACTGCTAATGTAAATGGTATTGTGTTTTTAATTTCAAATTCTACTTGTTCATTGTTGATATAGGAAAGCAGTTGACTCATGTATATTATATTGCCCTTTTATCCTGCCATCTTACTGTAATTGCTTATTAGTCTAGGAGTGCTGCCTCCCTTCTCAAATAACTTTCAAGTGTCTGACTTTTGATTAGTCAAACCACACATGTGCCATCATATAAGTGAACCGGGTACCTAGAGAAAATTACTTCTAGGCTTCTGTTGAATGCCTCTCTTAGGAACACTGTGGGTTGGCATGGAGGAGATCTTGTGGGCCACGTGTCAATGACCTTCCTACCAAAAATGTGATGTAATGTCCCAAATATCCCATAGAAGAAAAACAATAATCATGGCAAATACATACATATCAAATTTCTGGTCAAAATAGAATATCACCATTGCAAGGAAAGAATAACTACTTTTCATTTAGATTATGATTTCATGGTCTTTTAAAATTTAATTAAAAAATTAGTTAAGTTCTGCCTCCTATATATTCAAGACTTTTCCCAATACTTTGAAGGAAATAGATAAAGTATAGAACATGAATCCTGAACTAAAAAGTTTGCAATTTTCTAAGGTTAATTATTTTCAATAAAGAGCCCCTAAAAATGTAATACTCACCATGAGGATATTCAGTGCTTAAAAATAAAAATAAATGACATGACTTAATGGTTGAGCACAGTTTGAGAAGATCAAATACACATTTGTAATGATAACCAAGTAAGCTCTTGTTACTGTAATTGTGTAGCATTGATATAGTACTTGGAATGTATCTAGACTAAGGTAACTTTTGGGAGTGGTCTATTTCCCAAAGGTGCCTATGCAGTGTTAAATTTTTTATAATTTGAAATAAGTTGAATTAAGCAAAACCTTAATTTTATGAATATTTTAGAAGAAAGTACAAATTCTGAAATATAATAGTAGAGGGAACTGTGTGTAGTAAATCTTATGAGTTTATCCTTTATTTCATGCACTGAAGGAGACAGATTGACTGGCAACATCAGGATACATTTTAAAAATCAAATCATGTGTCCCATTGGTCTATTCTTATCATTTATCTTTTCAAATTTGAACCTCCTTTCTTAAACCTAACAGGCCCTAAATCCTTGCCCTGTATTATTTTTCTATGATCATTATGTTAAGCAAGGTTGTCCTATGTTTCATACTGATTTTTCTCATAGCCAGGTAAAAGGAAAAATATTCTATCAGTAATACACACATTTCCAACTATTTGGGGATTTCATATTGGGAATGTGGAATAAATAAAAGCTTGCAGAATTTTATGGTTTTTATTGGTTTTAAAGACATAACCCTCATACTTTCCCCAACCCTTCAAATAATTGCAATGATTTAAAGATTTGTTTCACTTCACTCTATTTATTTATTTATTTATTTATTATTATTATTTTTTTATTTTTTAAAATTTGCATCCAAATTAGTTAGCATATAGTGCAACAATGATTTCAGGAGTAAATTCCTTAGTGCCCCTTACCCATTTAGCCCATCCCCCCTCCCACAACCCCTCCAGTAACCCTCAGTTTGTTCTCCATATTTATGAGTCTCTTCTGTTCCCCCCCCCCCGCTTTTATATTATTTTTGTTTCCCTTCCTGTATGTTCATCTGTTTTGTCTCTTAAAGTCCTCATATGAGTCAAGTCATATGATTTTTGCCTTTCTCTGACTAATTTCACGTAGCATAATACCCTCCAGTTCCATCCACGTAGTTGCAAATGGCAAGATTTCATTCATTTTGATTGCCGAGTAATACTCCATTGTATATCTACACCACATCTTCTTTATCCATTCATCCATCCATGGACATTTGGGCTCTTTCCATACTTTGGCTATTGCTTCTATAAACATGGAGGTGCATGTGTCCCTTTGAACCAGCATACCTGTATCCCGTGGATAAATGCCTAGTAGTGAAATTGCTGGGTCATAGGGTAGTTCTATTTTTAGTTTTTTGAGGAACCTCCATACTGTTTTCCAGAGTCGTGGCACCAGCTTGCATTCCCACCAACAATGCAAAAGAGATCCTCTTTCTCCACATCTTCGCCAACATCTGTTGTTGCCTGAGTTGTTTATGTTAGCCATTCTGACAGGCGTGAGGTGGTATCTCATGGTGGTTTTGATTTGTATTTCCCTGATGATGAGTGATGTTGAGCATTTTTTCATGTGTTGGTTGGCCATCTGGATGTCTTCTTTGGAGAAGTGTCTATTCATGTCTTTTGCCCATTTCCTCACTGGATTGCTTTTTTGGGGAGAGGGGTGTTGAGTTTGATAAGTTCTTTATAGATTTTGGATACTCATCCTTTATCTGATATGTCATTTGCAAATATCTTCTCTCATTCCATCGGTTGCCTTTTATTTTTGCTGATTCTTTCCTTCACTGTGAAGAGACTTTTTATTTTGATGAGGTCCCAATAGTTCATTTTTGCTTTTGTTTCTTTTGCCTCCAGAGACGTGTTGAGTAAGAAGTTGCTGTGGCCAAGATCAAAGAGGTTTTTGTCTGCTTTCTCCTCAAGGATTTTGATGGCTTCCTGTCTTACTTTGAGGTGTTTCATCCATTTTGAGTTTATTTTTGTGTATGGTGTAAGAAAGTGGTCCAGGTTCATTCTCCTGCATGTCGCTGTCCAGTTTTCCCAGTACAATTTGCTGAAGATACTGTCTTTATTCCATTGGATATTCTTTCCTGCTCTGTCAAAGATTAGTTGGCCATATGTTTGTGAGTCCATTTCTGGGTTCTTTATTCTGTTCCATTGATCTGAGTGTCTGTTTTTGTGCCAGTACCATACTGTCTTGATGATTACCGTTTTACAGTATAGCTTGAAGTCTGGGATTGTGATGCCTCCTAGTTTGGTTTTCTTTTTCAAGATTGCTTTGGCTATTTGGGGTCTTTTCTGGTTTCATACAAATTTTAGGATTATTTGTTCTAGCTCTGTGAAGAATGCTGGTGTTATTTAGCTAGGGATTGCATTGAATATGTAGATTTCTTTGGGCAGTATCGACATTTTAACAATATTTGTTCTTCCTATCCAGGAGCATGGAGTCTTTTTCCATTTTTTTGTGTCTTCTTTAATTTCTTTCATAAGCTTTCTATAGTTTTCAGTGTACAGATTTTTCACCTCTTTGGTTATATTTATTCCTAGGTATTTTATGGTTTTTTTGTGCAACTATAAATGGGATTGATTCTTTGATTTCTCTTTCTGTTGCTTCATTGTTGCTGTATAGGAATGCAACCGATTTCTGTGCATTGATTTTATATCCTGCAACTTTACTGAATTCATGAATCAATTCTAGCAGTTTTTTGGTGGAATCTTTTGGGTTTTCCATGTAGAGTATCATGTCGTCTGTGAAGAGTGAAAGTTTGACTTCCTCCTGGACGATTTGGATGCCTTTTATTTCTTTGTGTTGTCTGATTGCAGAGGCTAAGACTTCCAATACTATGTTGAATAACAGTGGCAAGAGTGGATATCCCTGTCTTGTTCCTGACCTCAGGGGGAAAGCCGCCAGTTTTTCCCCATAGAGGATGATATTAGCATTGGTTCATTCATATATGACTTTTATGATCTTGAGATATGCTCTTTCTATCCCTACTTTCTTGAGGTTTTTATCAAGAAAGGATGCTGTATTTTGTCAAATGCTTGCTCTGCATCTATTGAGAGGATCATATAGTTCTTGTCCTTTCTTTTATTGATGTGATGAATCACGTCAATTGTTTTGTGGATATTGAACCAGCCCTGCATCCCAGGTATAAATCCCGCTTGGTCATGGTGAATAATTTTTTTAATGTATTGTTGGATCTGGTTGGCTAATATCTTGTTGAGGATTTTTGCATCTGTGTCCATCAGGGAAATTGGTCTATAGTTCTCTTTTTTTAGTGGGGTCTCTGGTTTTGGAATCAAGGTAATGCTGGCTTCATAGAAAGAGTTTGGAAGTTTTCCTTCCATTTCTATTTTTTGGAACAGTTTCAAGAGAATAGTTGTCAACGCTTCCTTAAATGTTTGGTAGAATTCCCCTGGAAGGCCATCTGGCCCTGGACTCTTGTTTTTTTGGAGATTTTTGATTAGTAATTCGATTTCCTTACTGGTTATGGGTCTGTTAAAATTTTCTATTTCTTCCTGTTTCAGTTTTGGTAGTGTATATGTTTCTAGGAATTTGTCCATTTCTTCCAGATTACCCATTTTATTGGCATATAATTTCTCATAATATTCTCTTATTATTGTTTGTATTTCTGCTGTGTTGCTTGTGATTTCTCCTCTTTCATTCTTGATTTTATTTATTTGGGTCCTTTCCTTTTTCTTGTTGATCAAACTGGCTAGTGGTTTATCAATTTTGTTCATTCTTTCAAAGAACCAGCTTCTGGTTTCATTGATCTGTTCTACTGTTTTTTTGTTTTTGGTTTTGGTTTCGACAGCATTAATTTCTACTCTAATCTTTATTATTTCTGTCTTCTGCTGGTTTTGGGTTTTATTTGCTGTTCTTTTTCCAGCTCTTTACGGTGTAAGGTTAGGTTGTGTATCTGAGATCTTTCTTCCTTCTTTAGGAAGATCTGGATTGCTATATACTTTTCTCTTATGATCACCTTTGCTGCATCCCAGAGGTTTTGGGTTGTGGTGTTATCATTTTCACTGACTTCCATATAGTTTTGAATTTTCTCTTTAACTGCTTCGTTAGCCCATTCATTCTTTAGTAGGATGTTCTTCAGTCTCCAAGTATTTGTTACCTTTCCAATTTTTTTCTTGTGGTTGATTTCAAGTTTCATAGTGTTGTGGTCTGAAAATATGCACAGTATGATCTCAATCTTTTTGTACTTAGGGCTGATTTGTGTCCCAGTATATGGTCTATTTTGGAGAATGTTCCATGTGCACTGGAGAAGAATGTATATTCTGTTACTTTAGGATGAAATGTTCTGAATATATCTGTTAAGGCCATATGGTCCAGTGTATCATTCAAAGCCATTTTTCACTTGTTGATTTTTTGATTACATTATATGTCCATTGCTGTGAGTGGGGTGCTGAAGTCTCCTACTATTATGGTATTACTATCAATGATTTTCTTTATGCTTGTGATTAACTGACTTTTATATTTGGGTGCTCTTACATTTGGCACATAAATGTTTACAATTGTTAGGTCATCTTGATGGATAGACCCCTTGATTATGATATAATGCCCTTCTGCATCTCTTGATACAGTCTTTATTTTAAAGTCTAGATTGTGTGATATAAGTATGGCTACTCTGGCTTTCTTTTGTTGACCATTAGCATGATAGATGGTTCCCCATCCCCTTATTTTCAAACTGAAGGTGTCTTTAGGTCTAAAGTGGGTCTCTTGTAAACAGCATATAGGTGGATCTTGTTTTCTTATCCATTCTATTACCCTATGTCTTTTGATTGGAGCATTGAGTCCACTGACATTTAGAGTGAGTACTGAAAGATATGAATTTATTGCCATTATGATGCTTGTAGAGTTGGAGTTTCTGGTGGCATTCTCTGGTCCTTTCTAATCCTTGTTGCTTTTGGTATTTACACACATATATATATATGTGTGTATATATATACACATGTATATACATATATACATATATATGTAAATACACACACACATATATATATATATATATATATATATATATATTTGTTTTTGTTTTTTTCCCTCTTTTCTCCCCTCAGAGAGTTCCCCTTAAAATTTCTTGCAGGGCTGGTTTAGTGGTCACAAACTCCTTTAATTTTTGTTTGTCTGGGAGATGTTTTATCTCTCCTTCTATTTTGAATGACAGCATTGCTGGATAAAGAATTCTTTGCTGCATATTTTTCTGATTCAACACACTGAATATATCCTGCTACTCCTTTCTGGCCTGACAGGTTTCTGTGGATAGGTCTGCTGCAAACCTGATCTGTCTTCCCTTGTAGGTTAGGGACTTTTTTTCCCTTGCTGCTTTCATGATTCTCTCCTTGCCTGAGTATTTTGTGAATTTGACTATGCTATGCCTTGTTGATGGTCGGTTTTTGTTGAATCTAATGGGGGTCCTCTGTGCTTCCTGAATTTTGATGTCTGTGTCTTTCCCCAGGTTAGGAGAGTTTTCCACTAAGATTTGCTCACACAGCCCTTCCCCCCTTATTTCTCTCTCTTCCTCTTCTGGGACCCCTATGATTCTGATGTTGTTCTTTTTTAATGAGTCACTGATTTCTCTAATTCTTAAATCGTGCTCTTTTGCCTTAATATCCCTCTTTTTTTTTTCTGCTTCATTATTGTCTATCAGTTTGTCCTCTATATCGCTGATTCTCTGTTCTGCCTCATCCATCCTTGCTGCCACTGCATCCATCTGTGATTGCAGCTCAGTTAGAGCATTTTTAATTTCATTCTGGCTATTTTTTACTTCTTTTATCTCTGCAGAAAGGGATTCTAATCTATTTTCGACTCCAGCTAGTATTATTATTATTGTGATTCTAAATTCTGGTTCAGACATATTGCTTGTATCGGTGTTGGTTAAATCCATGGCTGTCGTTTCTTATTGCTCTTTCTTTTGGTGTGAATTCCTTCGTTTTGTCATTTGGAAGGGAGAAAAGGAATTAATGAGGTAGAAAAATTAAAATTAAAAGAATTAAAATTTAAAAAAATATTAAAATTAAATATTAAAAACAGACACACAAATCAAATAGATGATGCTAGATCCTAGGTGTGTTTTGGTCTAGGTTTTGAAAGTGGTTTGACAGATTAGAGAATAATAAAGGGGGGGAGAACAATAAAAGGAAATAGTTTGAGAATTTGAAACAATGAATACACTGAAATAGACTAAAATGAGATGATGGGGTAAGATAGAATTTGAAAAAATATACACAAAAATAAAGAATATAGTAGAAAAAAATTAAAGAAAAATATTTTTAATAAAAAATAAAAATAAGTATGAATTTTTTCTTTTTTTCTATTCAAGAAAAAAGAAAAGAAATGAAAAGAGAAAAAAATAATAAAGAAAAAAAGGAAATCATTTGAAAGTTTGAAAAAGTGAACACACTGTAGTAGATTAAAATAAAATGATGGAGGTAAATAGAATTTGAAAAAATTTACATAAAAGCAAAAAAATAGTAAAAAATTAAATAAAAATATTTTTCATAGAAGTTGAAATTAAAAATGAAGTTTTTCTCTTTCTGCATTCAAGAAAAAGAAAAGAAGTGAAAGGGAAAAAAAGAAAAAGAAAAAATAAAAAGGAAATTGTTTGAAAATTTGAAAAGATGAATATACTGAAGTAGACTAAAATAAAATGATGGAAGTAAAATAGAATTTGAAAAAAATTACACAAAAGTAAAAAATATAGTAATAAAAATTAAAGAAAGATATTTTTAATAAAAATTTTAAATAAAAATGAATGTTTTCTCTTCCTGTATTCAAGAAAAAGAAAACTGTAAAAGAGAAAAAGGAAAAAGAAAAAAAAACTGAATAGATGAACCTGCCAACAGATTGAAGTAGGACTGAAATTGCTTCGTTTTCACCTAGAAGTCAGTCTATGTAGCTCTTTGTAGGCTATAAATTAAGCTGGCGGTGAGACTTGTGTTCTTGAAGAGCGAAGTTGACCCAGTTGGACGGGACTCAGTGTAATGGCACCGCTCTCCACTAGATGGCGCTGCTAGCCTACTGGGGTGGATTGTTGCAGGGCTCATAGGTGTGTATGCACATGTGTGGGAGGGGTGAAAATGGCATCACCCAACTACCCAGTCTGTTCTCTCGGATCAGCAATCATGCACCCGTCCTCTGTCTTCAGCTCTCGTCCACTCCCCGCCTTTCACTCTCCATGACCAGGCCTCAGGCAGCACCTTCCTCCCGAGTTTTGTCTCAGATGCGGCTGTTTTCCCTGGCCCCTTACTTCTAAAGGACTGCAGCTTTGACCTGTTCTGCCCGTCTTCGGGAGGGTCTCACTGAGCAATGGCCAAATGAGCAATGGCTGAATGTCGGCTGCACCTAGGAATGCCCGCTGGACCCTGCTGTTGCCGATGCCCTGGGACTGCAGCCAGGTGCCAGCCTGCCCCAGAAAAAGTACGCGAGATAGTGTAGCAGCAGCGTTTCAGGGATTATGGAAAATCACAACACACATCTGGCACCAGGCTTCACCCTTAACAACCTTGTTCAAGCACCAGCTAATGCAGCCATTCTCTGGGGTCTGCTGGGCCCAGGTTGCCTCAAGCCTCTACCAAATTTCCTTCCAGCAGTGGAACCGCTTTTCCCCGTGTGGCCCGAGAACCTCCCAGACCCCACTCTGCTCCTGGGGATTCTCCCTTCCCACCAGAGCACCGCCAGGTATCGAGCTGCGGAGTTACAGCCTTTGTGCTTCCCTTGTTTACAGTCTTAATGGAATTTAAACCCTCTCCTTTCTCCTTTCTCCTTTCTCCTTTCTCCTTTCTCCTTTCTCCTTTCTCCTTTCTCCCTTTTTAGTTTAGTCCCTGTGTCTGTTTCCAATTTTCCACTTTCTCTCCAGCTGCTTTTGGGGAGGGGTGCTTTTCCCATATTCTTCCCCACTCCCCAGCCTCCATCCTCTCTCCTCCCGCAAAAGCGGTTCCCTACCCTCTGTGGCTTCCTGCTCCCCAAATTCACCTCTCTGCACCCCATACCTGCTGAATTCTGTGGTTCAGGTTGTGCGGATTGTTGTGTTAATCCTCCAATCAGTTTTCTAGGTGTTTAGGATGGTTTTTGGACACGAGACACACAAAAAACTTCCATGCTGTTCTGCTATCTTCTCACTTCATTGTATTTAAATTATTTTCTTGTCATATCTCTTTTTTATGAAAATATTCTGAAATTAATAGGTAAGCAATATGAGCCTGACACTAATTAATTAAACAGTTACACCAGAATGGTTGTCAACTAAAATCACAAGCATTGATATTATGAGATGTGCCAGGCAATTCATCAGGACAGAAATTTGGAAGACCGTTTGGGTCCTTTTAACTGCTAGAAGCAAGAGATATCCAAGAGTTGGGTCACAAAAGGTCAATAGAAATGATTTGTTAGTATAGATATAAACAGATGGTCCCCTAGACAGCCATGAGGTTCAGCCTTCTGCTGAACCAAATTGAAAAGCCCTTCCATCATTTCAGGCAGGTGATTATCTCCTTAAAAGTTCCCACGGACTAAGATATTCCAATTTCCCTATATAGACCTCATGCTGCTATGAAAGAAAGTCTCTCTTGGGAGTTAGGAGTTTTGCTAACTGGAAGTGTGGATTTCTCTTCCTTGATCATCTGGTTTAACTTAATCCTAATAAGTGACAGGCACTGTTTTGGGTTATTAAGATGAAGTGCAACGAAAAGAATAAGATACTTGCATCACAAACTTAAATTCTAATGGGGTAAGATAGAAAATAAAGATGTAAACAAAAGAATTTCAAATTGTGATAATTGGTATGAAGTAAAAATATGTTGGTGGGGACAGATGTGCTTTAGATAAGTTGGTAGGCATGGGTCTGTGAGGAAGGGACATTGGACTGTACCTGAATGAAGAGAAAAATTAAAGGGACTAAATGACATGGTGTGTTGAAAAGAGTTCCAGAGGTATGACCTTGGACAACCATGTTAGCCTCCCTGGTTCCATTGGCCACCATATATGGTTCCATTGGTTACCACCATTCCCTGGTTCCATTGGCCACCATATATGTTTGTTAAGTTCTAATCCAAACTGATTGTCATTGGGAAAAATTTATACTTATTTCCCAAGTGTTCCCAAATTCCTCAGTGTTTCTAAACTGGACTGTTGACATCTCTGGAGGGATGTTGGAATCATGGTGTGTCCTCATTGGTAAAGATCTCAGAGAACAGCTTGGGAGAGCAGGCAGGCCTGGCTTCTCAGCCACGCCCATTGTTTCCAACTACAACGGTTAACACTCTCAAAATAAGACAGCCTAATGCTTGAGGGGCATTATTTAATCCAACCAGGCTGTCGTTGACTATCTGATAGGTTACTTCCCTGTGCATCTATATATAGTGGTGGACTCTCATGATGGCCATAGCCAGATGGGGACAGAGGGCAAACCCATCTCTTCACTTAGGTTGGTGAATGGTAAAGATGCCAGGTATTCACTAGAGGCCACAACACAGGCTTGATTCCTGGAACACGGGGCATCAGAGCCCTAAGAGCAGGTTTCTCCATCTCGGGTGTTTGTGAAGCTGGTCATTATGTAGAATTGGCTTGTGGAGAAAGCTTCAAACAGCACGTGTCTGTAACACAGGTCCATTTCACTTACTGAGGTGCACTATTCTTATTCTACAATCTTTTTCTTATTACTATCTTTTAAAGATATTCTTACTAACTATGATTCAGGGGAACTTAGTTTGAAAGGTAAAAATAGTGTTCTGGATTAAAACAAAGGAAGGAGGGGCTTAACTGATGCTAAATGCTGCTTCTTTTTGGAGGAGAGCTAAACACTCCAGAGAAATCCTGTAATTAAGAAATCTATTTAGGTTTGTTTTACCAGCCAGCCTCAAGCTTAGTCGACTATGTAAACGTATTTTTTTCCTCACAGAACATCTATTAGTATCTTGTTGAAAGCAGCCCGATTTAGAAACATTGCTACAGAGAGAATGTTTAAAAGGTTGCAGGGTGCAAAGCTGACTGGCTGGCTGGGAATGATTGCCTGCAATGAGGCTTTTGTTTAAAAAAGGCAGAGCAAGCACACTGATGTAGAAATGGTTTTATCAAATGCTTCAGTAAGATATTTTCTAAGACAGGAGTAGGACTGAGATTATGAAAGACACCTTCTATGCAGATTCCTGGTAAGGCCTTTTAAAAATATTTGCTCAGGCTCAGAATGACCACGTAATCTTATAAGAACAAAATGTGCAATTAGAAGCTTATAATTGCTAAGTCTTTAAGTTTCTTAATCTTTAGTGCCAGAGTTTGATGACAGGAGGGGTTCTCAAAAGAGCAAGAAGTGTTTCTAGCTTGCTGCTGTTGTATTGGAAAATCAATTCATCCTTAGTGGCTTGAAAATGATTTTGACTTCTAAAACGCTTCAAATTTAGACTTCTAATTTGGAAATTCTGGATTTTTTTTTTTTTACCAGGTGGTAATGTAGGAAATTGCTCTTCTTCAGTTGCTAGGCGAACCCATGCCTTTTTCTTGGTTTGATTTCCTAAATGAAAATGTGCTTCTGGGCAATAGATACTCAAATTACATAACTCAGATTCTTGCAGATCCTAGTCTCTGTTCTTTACTTTGTTTTTGTCATTGTTTTCTTCATGCACCTTGAAACTTGGCTCTGATATTGGTCTCTGTCATTGCTGTTATTTCTGTGTTCTGAACAGTAACTCTGATAGTTGCCTCAACACCATTGATCAAAGGATGTCTGGTCTTCAACACGACTAAGATTGATATTAGTTCTAATGGAGAGTAGATCTTAGGGCCACGGGTGAGACAATTTCTTTTTCAGCCTCTTAGTTTTAGATAGGATTCATGAATATTTTTTTGCCAGTGGGTAAAATCAGTTAATGACTGAAGAAATTGGCAAAGCTAGAGTGACAGCCGAGAGACTAGGAGGTTAAAATGAGTTGCTCCCCATTCATTCAGATTACAAACATTCAAATAGCAGTGTAAAAATATTTAGGTTGCCTTTTGCCCAATTTTATTTTTGTCTCTGGTTTCTGCACTTAGCACCTAGGATTAGAGAAGAAGGAAGAGGTAGAAATAACCATCCATATATCTTTATAAAGATCTCTTGGAGGGCTGATATGAGAAAGCAAATTGTAGTAATCTGTTCACATACTGTCCCCACTCTGTTATTTTGATATTTACTAATATGAATGTTCTCACCTAATATCGATGATATGTCATTATTTGCTTTTAAGGATTTTGGTAAACAGTCATCGAATTTGTGTCACCTTTTCTGCTGTCAGCCTTCTCTTGCTTATTTCTCCATCATTCAAAATTGCCTTCAGATCCAGAAAATGTTAGTTTTATTTTCTTGATCTTCGTTTCCTATTTACTTGAAATCTCTCCTTTCATATTCTCTGGCTTAAGGATAATAGATAATTTGGTTTTTGTAAAATGACTCTGAAGCCCAACCTGGGGATTTTCCTTCAACGTGACCAATCCTTTATCTTGAATTATAGATTGTAGATTGCAAATGCCTTGTGAGGCTTGGTTACCGTCTGCCCCATTCCCAACCTGGTGTGAGATCTAAATTGTTGTTGTGTTGTTTTCACATCTTAGGAAAATCAGAAACATGCCAAAAGATAGCTGAGCTCAAAGAAGTTGAATTTAGGCATTAGTTCACCAACAGACTATCAGGGTTTGTTTGTGTGTTTTTTGAGTTTTGTTAACATCTCTTCTTATAGTTTCTAAACCACTGGGTGTCAGAGATCTGTTTCTGAAAGGTCTAAGGAACTCTCTGAAGACCCAGAAGCCCTGGGGCACATTGTCTTTGCCAAGAATTTCTGAGCATTTGAGGGCTGTTGCTTTATTTTGCTACGTAACACCCCCTGTAAACTAGTTTTTCAAACTAAAATGTACTTTTCCTAGTTGCCCAAAATGACTGAGGGACAAGGTAAGAGACAGTTTTATGAACCGTACTATTTATTTGGTGTAAGGATGTTATTGAGGATGGGGGTTATTACATGGCACAGTCAACTCTACAAGAAATCTCCAGAGATTCCTGCCTGACTTTATCCTCCACAATCATTATGGTGCTCCTGAAAAATTGTACAGTTTCTATCATATAGATACTGGGAAATGTGTAACTGACCACAATGTTTCCCTTTTAGAGTTGATTACTGTAAAGCTCAGTCACACTTATCATTTTCTATGGCAAGCATGTTGGTTTCATAATATCCATTTTACAATTAAACTTATTTCTAACTCAATTTTATATATATATCCCTGTTTTATGTTCTTTTTAATTTCTTTTTTTTTCTTTTGATATCTTTCCCAATTCATATGAGCAGTCTTAAATTTTTTATGGAACCATATGGAGAATAAATAAGTAAATAACTAAGAGCTACTCCACATTTCAACTCTCCCCTAGTTTAAAATTTATTAGAGTAGAGAAGGAGTTTTGTCTGTTTTTCTACTTTTATCTTCCACTCCTTTAGCTGGGTTTCTTAGTGCCCAGCCTTTAATCTTTCACTGCATTGTTTATCATTTTTGATGTTACAACATTATTGTTATTATTATTATTAGAGAGTCCACTATCGACAAGGACACAGCATATATTTCCACTTCAAAAACAGTTCCTGTTCAAAAGAACACAGATAAATATAACTCTCAAGTAAGCTAGTAGAATAGTCTTGTAACTTCTAGAAAGAGTGGGAACTGCTGTGCACCCCAGGCGTTCTCAGGCACATAGTGACAAATAAGAAGGCAGATTTCACTTTGAAACTGTGAACAGTGATGCTTATTTTACTGATTAAGTATCAGTAATCCCATTGACCCCATTAACCCTATCTGAAAGTACACTTTGAAGTGCTGAAGATAGGCTTACAAAATTGCACTCTGAGTACTGCTATGCCAAGCGATTTATTACAGTGTGTCATGGTGTGCATCTTGACCTGACGTTAAAAAAATAAATAAATAAAACCTCGCATCTTCAAATTGGGATTGATTTTTATGCCAAGAATATTATTCTAGGCTCTCAGATGGCCTTGGCCTAATAGGCAGCAAGATGATAGGGCTGATGTTGGGGGAATGCATTTGGAAACTGGGGTCAGGGTAATCCTGACCATAAGCAGATGTGAGGGTGAAGATATTTTGAAATATCCTCTTTTCTTGAGAGTTGTTAGAGTTATTGAGTCCCTTCAAAGAAGATATGTAGTTCAAAGAATATGTGAACCATAGAAAATTCAGTGGCAATGAACTCCAAGATATAATGAGAGTGTAGTAGAGAGAAATAGCTTACTTCATGATTACTCTACTGAACTAATTTTCCAAACCAGAAGTCTTTGATTATCCTCAATACTTCCCCCACACTCCCAACCTACAACCATTGTTAAACACTTTTCATTTGGCTTCCTTGTGTCTTTGAATCTATCCAGCTTCTTTGACTCAACTACGACTCCTTCAATTCAGGAAATGGGTTCAAATCATAGTTTTGTGTTTTTTACTTACACTCTTGACTCTAACCCAGCTTCTTCTTTTGAGCAAAGTAGCTACTGGGGTTAACAGTAATTGAATCTTTCCCTCTCAGGGGAATCCAGACAAGGATAGCTGAAACTGGTTTTCTCCTTCATGGGCAAAAACCATTGAATTTCAGGAAGAGGATCTGAATGTAGCAGATCTTAGACTCTTGACAAAAGTTTCAGATCAGCCCTATATGAGTTTGCCTTATTTCTTCAGTCCTCAATAAACCTAGGTAGAGATGAATGGTTACGCTAAGTTTTCCCACTCTTGAGGTGGGAATATTCAAGGAAACTGGGACTGACTGGTAGCCATCTTCTAGTATACTGCTGGTCCAGGGAATATGGGAGACTTTACCTTTGCTACTTATAGGCTTATAGGGTGGTCCAACTATCATACCTGAATATCAGTGATCTGACAAAGAAGAAGATAAAAAATGTAGGGGGCCCAGCAGCCAGAGAGAAGTACATCAAATAGATCTGCTAAAAGAGACAATTAACAATTTAACAGCAAGAAAAAATATAAACACACTTCAGGAGATTGAACAAAACCCTCCAATTCTTTACATTTAAAACATTGCCATATTTTAGAATCAATTTTTAGTTGTATCTCAAATTAATACCTTGGAAGATGAGGTAAAAGGAATATTTTAAAGCTATGATGATAAAAAGATATAGATGATGCATCTAGAACAAACGTGGATAACTACTGTTCCAGGAAAAGAAAAAGGATCAGGTGAAGGACAGGCAATTGCTTAAACAAATAATAGGGGCAAAAAAAAGTCCTCACACTGGATAAATCCTTGAATTACAGATTGAGAGAATGCACCAATTTGGGCAGATTGGATAAGAAAAGATATATTTTTGCACATAGGTTGGCAAAACTTTGAATTCTAAGAATACATAGAAACTCTTAAGCATGCAAATGAAGAATAAATACCTATGGGATACAGAGAAAATATTTTTATGTTTCTGCACAGGGCTTTTTGAATAAGTTTTATTGAAATATGGGATCTGACCTAAAAAACAAGCCTGGAAGTTAACTTGTAGATAGATAGTAAGAACTCCAGAGATATTTACTTCTGCAGAGGTAGGAGGTATGTACTTATATTTCAAGGGGGAATGACACAGGACTGCAGAGAAATCCATAAGCTGCAAAGTTAGAGGCTCTTGTCTTATCTTTTCCCTGGAGAAATTTATTTACATTCCAAAGGGTTAAAATGAGAACGCAGAATCCTTTCATTACTTTCCCAAGGAGACAAGCTCAAAATGAGAAAGTAAACATCTTCCTCTTTCTTCTATGTAAATGTAGAAATCCATATTTTCAACAGCCTTCACTGACAACGGACACTGTATGTATCGGGTGACATTTAACTCTTATAGTACTGCCCAGAAGGGATAAATTGGGGCACATAGGGGCCGACACATTATTTACTTTAAATAAATAATAATCTGCTCTCCCCCCAGAAGCCTCCTGTATGCATTCCGGATAATATTTATATATACGAGCATTAAAAGAATTAATAGTACCAACAAAAGAAAATAATTTAACTAGCTTCAGATTTCCCATCTGAAATATTGGAAGCTACAAGATAATAGATTAACCATCTTCTGTATCTTAAGAACCTATTACTCACTTAAAGAGTGACAGAAAACTACTTTTGGATATATAAGAATTGAGAAAAAACATGATCCATTTACTCAATCAGAGGAAAATATCCAAAAAGGGACTTAAGAGCAACCACAACCAAATTAGAACACAAATTTCAAGATGGGGGAGAAAGGACAATGACAGAAGTAAGTGGTGAGCAATGAATGATGCTTTCAATAAACATACACATATATATATATATATATAAAGTTAATGATTATATCTAACTTGATAAGGGCTAGACTGTTTGGAAATGGGTGATATCAATGTTAAACAAGAATTCTTTGAACAAGAGAGACATACTGCAAAGGTAATTCTAAAAAAAATGTTAAAAGTATGAATGACTCTAGAAAAACATAGAAGTTGACACAGTGGGAAATGAGAATTATAAAAATATTAACACTTTTCAAACATGGGTAGGATGTTAGAGGGTAAGTGATAAGGAAATACAGATTTGTAAAAGTCTCATCTCAAAGTGGGAGTACAAATTAAGAGATCTAGAGACTTTTGGTGGAGGAAGTAGTCAGTATCTGGTTTTCAGAGAATAGAAAAAATAAAGTATATGTGGTGCATGGGGAAAGGTAAGAAACCTGTAGAAAGAATGTAATACAATACAATACAATACAATACAATACAATACACCACACCAGAGCTCCACATTTACAGAGGAAAAGCTGGAATGAATACCTTCTGGGAATGAATAAAAACTTGATCAACCAAAAGAAAAAATAAAAAGCAAAAATATAAAATGATATATTAACAGAAGAATGAACAAAATGGAATTAAGTATGTTAGCCATTATACTAACTCTTAATGGGTTAAATTCTACCATTAAAAGACATTCTGTCAGGTTAATTTTAAAAATAGAACTGGGATAAGTAGCAATAAAAGTGAAAAAACAAGTTGATTAAATAAAAAATAAAAAGCTAAAACAAACAAAATGTTGTCTTAATGTAAAGATGGAAAGATTGGAATTTGCTATATCTGCAAATGATACTAATGTGAATGTGTTAAATTCGATGATAAAACAATATTCTGTCAGACTGACTTGAAAATTAGAACCAGAACAAAGATTAACTAGAGTGACTAGCAACTTGATCAAACCAAATTAAAACCAGAAAATAACTCAGATGTGGATCTTGAGAAATTTAACAGAAGACCATGGGGGAAGGGAGGTGGAAAAGTAGATACAAATAGAGAGGGAGGGAGGCAAAGCACAAGAGACTCTTAAATACAGAGAACGAACTGAAGGTGGATGGGGGGTGGGGGAGAGGGAAAATGTGTGATGGGCATTGAGGAGGGCACTTGTTGGGATGAGTACTGGGTGTTGTATGTAAGCCAAATTGACAATAAATTATATTAAAAAATAAAAAGAAAGTAACAAATGAAAAATAAATAATAGACATAAAAATTGATAGAAGAAAATCATATATATCAATAATTACACTAAATATTATTAACTGAATTTTCCCATTAAAAGATATAATCTGACTTATTAAAAAAAAACCCCACCTATATGTTATTTACCAAACAAAATTAAAACAATATAACTGCAGGATAAGACTGAAATGTCTAGAAGTGTTAAGAAGAGACACTTTATAATGATAAGAAGTACAAATGATGAAAAAGGTAGATTCAAGGTAAGTCAGTTTGCACCAAGCAATATAAAAACTAAATATGAAGGAAATACCTTTAAAAACACAGGGATAGCTTGTTAAATATATCACTATAGAGGAATACATCAATATATCATTTTCAGAATTTAGAAATCCTGCACAACATTCCACAGAAATAGAAATGTAATGCTTTTAGGACTTGCAAAATAGTTAATAAATTGGACTTTCTTATTATTAATAATAATGGAATTATTTATTATTTACAGGCAGATATATAGAATCTTACTGTGTCTTAAAGGGAAACATCTCAACAGATTTTAAAATAGAAATTTTATAGGCTTTATATTTTTTTATCACAATCCAATAAAATTGGAAATAAGTAATGTAAAGGTGAATATAAAAACCTTAATGACACGGAAATTAAGAAGTACATTTCAATATGACTTTTGGTTCAAGGAGGATTAAAACTGAATTTACAAACTACTTAGAAAGTAAAAAGAGGTCAAATCCTTCATGGCAGAATCTTTGTGACACAAAAAAGTTACTCTTTGAAGAAGACTTACAGTTTAAATATCCCATTTTTAAAGAAGAAAGATATAGTAAGAGAACTCAGTTTTAATCTAAAGAAATTATAATAAAACAGTTAAGCTAAAAGAATAAAGGAGCAAGGGATTTTTAAAGAAAAATAATCTAAAATTACAAAATATGAGCTAATTCTCTCAAAAGAATTGAAAGGATTCTGGTGCTTTTTTTGTTGTATTTTTGGAAAACCAATTATTAAAAAAAAACAGCACAAAATGCCTCTTTAAGTTTGGCTAAGAAAAAGGAGAGGAAGCACAACTATTTATAAGATGAGAAATAAAAAATGATGTAATTTACTGGGAAAGATTAAAAGGATAATAAACAACTTTATTACAACTCTCTGGAAGTGAATTTGAAAACCTAGAGGAAATTTTTCCAGAGAAATTAATTATTGGATTTGGTGAAAAATACATCCTTACCACCCAAACACATAATCAGTCGACATCATACACACACCTCAAATTTAAAATATTTAGAAGAAAATATGGAAGAATAATTTTACCACTTTGGGATAGAGGAAGATTTTTTAAACATGACCAAAAAATAGCAGACTTTAAAGAAAATGATTTATAAGCTGAAGTATAATAAAATTTGTAATTGTAGTTTCTCAATTATATATGTATGAATAAGCATGCATACACAAGCCACAGATTGGGAGAGAGATTTGTGTTAATCTAAAGGATTAAGATCCACAATAAAGAGAGCCAGAAAATCAGTTTGAATAACTTAAACAACATAAAAGAAAAGGAAGCAAATTGTGTGATCAAATTACAGAAGAGGTAACTTCTGGTGGCTAATAAACATATGAAAAATGCTTAACCTCATTAGTACTTAGAGAAATGCTAATGAAACCACAATTGAGTATCATTTCACACTCATCAAACTTGCCATATTATAAAAATTTAACCATAACAAATGTTTGTGATAATGTGGAGCAAGAGAAACTCTTCTACATAATTGGTGGGAGTGCATATTGAGAAACTGTCATTCAGTAATTAAGCAATTATTAGAAACCCTAAAATCCAGTATTTCTATGTGTATGTATATAATTTTGAAAATTTCTCACACATACTCAGAAGGAGATGAGCACAAGAATGATCATGGTAACGTTCAGAATTATAGAAATTTGGAAACAACTCAAGTGTTTCTTAATAAGAAAAGGATCAGAGAATGTTAAATCATACTATATTGCAGATAAAATGAGAGTAAATTAGAACTACATAGTTAAATCTTGATGAATGTCAAAAGCATAGTGCAGTGCAAAAAACTGAAGTTTAGGAAAAAGATATATGTAGTTTTAATACATTTATTCAAAAATTTAAAATGCAAAAAACAATACTATATATAGCTTAAGAATAAATGTAATGATGAAAGCAGAAGAAAATGCATAGAAATGATACATACCAAATATAAGATAGCGGCTCATTCTGGGAGTGAAAAAAGAAGATGTGATTGGGGAGAGGTACATCTTGGGCTTTAACTATATTGTTTGTATTTTATGTTTTAAGATAGATGTTATGAATTTTTATACATTTATTTTTATACATATATGTGTGCCTAAAATATTTCATATTACAATTTGAAAAGACATATTTTACCATATAGATATTTAATTGCTCTGTATGATAGAGATTCCATAAACAAAGTCAATAAACCAGTGGTAGATTTGTAAAATATATTTGCAACACAGATGACAAGCGATTAACACATATTATATAGAAAGAGACCTTACAAATTGACAATGAAAAGATGAATGATCCAATAGAAAATTTGACAACAGTAAATGAATAATCAATTAATAAAGAGCAATTCATCTGACCAACACACATAAGACAAGATGGTCATACTCAAAAATGGTCAGGGAAATGTGTATTAAATGTGCTTTATTGGGGCATCTGGGTGGCTTAGTTGGTTAAGCGATCTCTTGATATGGGCTCAGGTCGTGATCTCATGCTTGGGATTTTCTCTCTCTTCCTCTCTCTCTGCCTCTCCCCCGTTTGCACGCACTCTTTCCCTCTCTCTCAAAATAAATAAATAAACAAAAAAATGCTGCTTTATTGTTATCACACAAAAATTAAACAGAGTAATGTTATTTGTTCGCAGGCATGCAGCAAAAAGTAGTTTTGTGTCTTAGGGGTGGAAATATTGTTATAGTCCTTTTAGAAAGCAATTTGGTAACATTGGAAGGGTCAAGCCAAGGAAAATGTTACAAAACAAAAGAAAAAAATTATCTGCATATATGCGTTACGCAAAAAATTATATATACATTATATCTATACACACGCATCATAAAACAAGCATGATATAATTACAACAAACCACTGGTAGCACAAACAGACAGCAACAAAACAAAACAAATTCCACCTCCAGTACACATTTCCTAGTTGACTTTGGATAACCTTACTGAGCCTCATTGTCCCTGGCCAAAAATCAGAATGGCAATTGCTCTTCTACAGGATTACTGGGTATGGCAGTTCAAGCTAATTTATGAAATGGTTAAATAAACACAACAAAACAAAGTCGCTTAACAAACACAGGTTTATACCTTGTTCACAATATATACTCTGCACTATTTGGCAGATGGCTCTGTATATCATAGTTATTTTGGATCCAGGATGACTGAGGATCCTTTCCAAGGAATATTTCAATGGCCCATTGTGGCTGGGAAAGAGAGCGTTTGGGAGGGGATTGATTGATGGTCTCACACAAACATTTAAATGCTTTGACTCAGAAGTCAAACAACCCATTGGCCAGAACTAGTCACGCACAAAAAGACAGGGAAGTGTAAATACTCTCTGGGACCTAACCAAAAGGACAATTAGATAAGGATGAGCTTTATAAGTCTCTACCAAAGTTTTCATGAGGATTAAATTCTCAGTAAGTTTTAGTTCCTCATGACCCTTTGTTTTTTTAGTTGTTTATTATTGTCTGTATAATCACATCATCCCTTTATTCTCTTATGAATCCAATCCGGTCTTTTGCCAGAAATATTTTTCTACCAGGTAGCTTTGATGATGACATATCATTGCACTAAACATTTTAGTGAGTCCCGATCCTGACTGAGAAAATTCCCACTACTTTGTGCGATATTCTTGGCATTTCACAGTCTAATATTTAGGTCAATATAGGGAAAGTCTACTATTCATGGATGCCTCAAATCTTTTGGTATCCACTCCACATATTAATAATTCATAGTGTGAATTCTGCCTTCCTAAAATATAACCCCTAACAGCCTACAACTCCCAGTGTCTCTTCCAGCCAGCGTAAAGGCACTCAACTGGGTTTCTGATTCTGATCAGATATATTGTGGATTCTGTGGATAGGAACTCAGAATCCTGATGAATGAGGTACATTTTGGACATTATTTTTTCATATTTTTCTTTGTGTGTCTTGTGTTACAGGGGTTGATTACCAGTTTTATTATAAAGAAAGTCATATGAAAAACAAGCTGGCTTATTTGCTCTCCTTTGGGGGACTGAAGAAGAGATCGTAAGATTAAGGATTTCATTTTGCATGAGTTCAGCAAGTCTTTCAGAGTCCAGTTTTAGGATTATTTATGCAGTAGTTTTTAAAATAAATATTACTGTAACAATTGGGCATATAAACGTGTAATCACTGGGGAAAAATCATTGCAACAGATGTTCTGAATGCTGAGGAAGACAAACTAACATAGGCTCTGGTTTTGGGGCCGGGGTCTGGATTGTACCTCCAAGGGGCTTTAGGTCACATGATTGAGCTGTGTGGAAGATGGGAGAACATGAAGGGGCAAGTCAACTGATGGAGAAAAAGTGCATCAATCTTGGACACAATTCCTACCTTCATGAATATGATTCAGTTCTTGTGGCAAATGTCCATAAAACTGAAGTCAGTGTACAAATTAAGATGAACGCTGAACACAGACCACACGCACAGAGGTAAAACAGAAATTGAGGGACCACTGTGGAAATAGAGCAGAAATTTACTGAAAAAGGGAACTCGGTATCAGACAACATAGGCTGTGAAATGAGACATTTGATTCAAGTTTGATTTAAGTTGCAAGTCTGAGTCCCCCTGAGTGACGGCCTTGGCTTCAAGGACATCCGAGTAGAGTGTAGAGACAGTTGGTAAGCAATTTTACAGCATAGTATAAATGCAAGAGTTAAGGGAAGAGCAAAGTGTGTTAGAAGTTGAAAGGAAGAAGGGGAAAGCCAGGGAAGATCGCTCTGAGGTGGTGACATGAGTTCATTCTGAAGGCTCTGGGGAGGTAGAAAAGGGAGATGAGTATTGCAAGAGAAATTGAATCACATTCTTACTCTTGGAGAAATTTAATTGTCCTTTATATTTGGAGAGTGAGTGGTCAAAAGGTATGTAATAAATCTTTATAAAAAATTAAAAACTATTTTGATCAGGTAAGGAGCTGTCATTTTCTTTATGGAATTCATAATCTAATGGAGAAAAGGAGGAATGATATAAAATGTGTACAACTATCTACAAATAGAGAAACTTAAAGTACATTGCAAAGGGAAGAAAGGAGGATTGAAAAATAGAATTACTATTTTTGTATTACCAAGAGTACAGTTTCTAATTTCTGGGCTTCTCTTACAGTATCTTTTGAGGACCGGGCCTTTTCTGACTTCTTGACTTTTCTTCTGTGGATAGAACATTTTCCTTCTGTCTTTCTTATCTGTGAGAATATCTGAAGCCAGAAGGCCTGGAAGGGAATGATTAATGTTTTTGTTGTTCTTTCTGGCTAGACTAGTTTGAATTTGCCTTTTGGAACTGCGGGATATAGTCTCTGACCTTTTCTAAATTTTAGCATCTTCCTAGGAAAAGAAATTCTTTCATCTATGTGTGTCTGAAGAACCATCTTTTCCATCCTCAATTTTAAATTTCAGCTTTAAAAATATTCTAAAATGTAGTCTAACACATAAACCCAAGGTCCTCATCATATGCTATTGGTTCCAGGTCAGTACTTTTCAAACTTTAATGGGCACATGAATTGCCTGATAAAACAGATTCAATTTCAGTCGATCTGGAGTGAGGCTTCAGATTCTGTATTTCTAAGTTTTGAGGTGATATGGATATTGCTGGTCTGTGAACCGCACCTACTACAAGGCATTAGGTGACAGTGTGGATGATATAGGGCAGACCCAGAGGCTGGAACATGCCTTGAGATTTTAAGGCAGAATTCTTGTTCCTCTGTTTTTCCTCTATTCAGCTTGATAAACCCTGAAATCAAACAATTTTTGAAAATTCCCTTTGCTAAAAGCAGAGAGGAAGTTCTTCAGTTTAGGATCTCTGTCTGTATTCCTGTGTTCAGTCACCAGGTGTTCTGGAGGGTCTTTGTTGAAAGAAACAAAGTCTTGTCATTTTAATAGAGTTTTTGGAATCCTGTAACTGACAATTCGATAACTTCAGCATCACAGGAACTGATGTATATGTCTCACACATCTCAAAGATGGTCACTCCAAACAAGACGTCTATAAGAAAGAGAACTATCCCTTCCTTCGCTGCAACAATTCCAACCCCAAACCATTATATAAGAGAATGTGGTATGTTGATAGAGATGATGGCTAGACATTTTTATGAGAGAGAAGGGAAACCTGCTTGTCCCTATGACTGCCATTAAGTGCAAAAATTTTTCCTGGAGTGTCTTTTCCATATACTTTTTGTTGGCACTCACCACATTTTTGCGTTCATTTTGTACTGGGGATATTCCTCTGTGTCCAGCATCAAGTGGAAAAATATCCACAATCGTATGGATTCCCTATGCCACTCATCCAGTAGCCATCTAAGTATTTATTGGGTCCCTATTATGTTCGAGGCAACATGATAAGCAACTGATACAAAACAGTGAGCAAAACAGATTCTACTCACTGGATACTTACAGTCTAGTTAGTGAGTGAGACAAAGCTTAAAAAATCTTAGCACAAACATTTAGCCACAATTGTGGCCAGGGCCTTATTTTCTCTCCTCTTATATTTATCACGACAAAAGCATTAGTTGGGTTCCTTGTTGATAGTAAGAGGAAGAGTAGTCTCTTTAGTAACTAACAACTAACCAGTAACCCAAGCTGACTCACTAAACCTTTTTGAAAATGAGCTCTACAATCATAGAGCCCGGGTATTCCTTTCATGAAACAACGCCTCAGACAGAACAGGTGGGCCTTTGCAGATACCCTAGCCAAGACAGCATCAGGAGCTCTAAGACTCATTCCACATCTTTTGTTCATAGCCAGGGCCCATTCTTTTGTCAGCTTGTGCTTTATGCACTTGGCAAATCCTTCCCAAATGCCCCTTCAGAATTTCCCCCTGAGTAGAGATGGCTAGTTCACCTGTTATTCTGCCCTTAGTTTCTATTGACTTCATTTGTATGTTGCATTTTCATGATCAGTACTGCAAAGGGGATCGTGGACAGGGAAGGTGCAGTAACAGTTCAGTCTTAGCTGTACTCTGTACTCCACAGGCTATTTGTTCTTGACCCACTTCTCTTTTAAGGTTTCAAAAATATAACATAGTCCTTTTTAGCTTATTTACTTTTCTCAATGTCACTGAAATCATTTTTTTTTGTATTCACTAAACCTAGTATGTTTAAATTTCCCAATCAGAATTTCCCATAACATCTTCCTATTAACCCTATTCCCCTACTTAAAAAAAGTTTAACGTGCCTTCAGAACATTTCAATGGAGACTTGATAGATAACAAAAGCTGGGCAATAGTAGGAAAAGGAAAGTGACTGCTTTCCCCAGATGTTTCTCCTGAGATGAAATGGAGAAGGTCCCATTGAAGAACTCAGAAAAGTTCTAGCTCTGGCTAGAGCACAGAGAACCAGGGAGTTTGGGTTGAGATGAGTTGGAGGGGTAAGTAAAATCATGAAGTGTCGTTAAAGATTTTAAATTTTGTACCATAAGCAAAGGGAAGATGTTGAAGGGCTTTGAGCCATGATATAAGGGGGGTTGCGTGGGATATTTTTATGTGTATGAATTGTTGGGTTGTGTAGTGACAAACTTGATTTGTGTTTCAAGACAGAAAAAAGTTGAAGTTTTCTGAGACAAAGGAAGAGTAGATTATGGCCTGTGACTGTTTCATCACCGTTGTGATCATTTTGACATTGTCTAATCCCAGACAGGATTTTCTGGGGCATAATCTTAGAGAGCCCTCCCCAAATACTCAACCGATCTTATTGAAGCCATCCTGAAGAGGAATTGCACTAGGACTCAAGATGCTTCCATCCCATATTCTTTACTAAGAGATAGTTTTGATCGGGGAAGATGAGAAGTCACTTAAAGTGATAGTGAGAATCAAGTCAGAGACAAGAAGGGGCTCTCTCCACCTCACAAATACTGATGAGAACTGGCCAACCTACCCTCTTATTTGAAAAATTACATGAAAGGAGGATCATAATTGCCCAGAATCACTCATTAAGCATCCACCATGAGCAAAACACATACATATGGCTTGGCATCACAGAACATTTAGTTCACTGTAGTTTGGTGGATGAGACACATAAAAAGAAGCCCATTAACCACTGAGAATTTGCTGTTTGGTGATGGTGGAGAGGGTGTCCATTTTGTTATTCCATCTCATGATTCATGGCTATTGGGTCTTGGCTATGTCCCAGAATCAAGACTAAGTGGCTGGCCCTTGATGATGTCCTTCATTTTTCACTCAAGTCACCTTGTGCATTGGATTGCAAACCATAAATCTACTTCCCACTGTAAGGATGGATATATATATATATATATATATATATATATATATATATATATATCAGCTTATATATTATATTCATGGATTTATTGGATTTGTTTCTTTTCTAAAATCAACCCTATACCTTTTGTATTTTGTAAGGCAAAAAAGGAGATTCGTTTCAGCCTGACATGCTTTCTGTGCTTGTATCCTGAGGAATCAATTACTTTGTTACTAATACTCATTTATTAGATAAGCCGGTATAGGTCATAAGGTCTCTTGAAGAGCTCTCTCTCATTACCAGTGCCCTGATTGGGTCAGCAAGAAAGAACCCTGTAGCTGTGGCTTATGCCCTTCAGATGCCCAAGGGATATATGGTTAGGAAAAAGGTTCTAAATATCAAAGTTAACCTTGAATGCTTTTAAACTACTCTCTGATTACAGAATGCTAAACAGCCAGCAAAGTTGCCACATTAAACGCAAAAAGGAGAGGAAAAAAAAATTGCTATCTTTCTGAGACCACTATGCAAATAGTCTTATTGATCTCTGATTTCAAAGAGGATAGAACCTGGATTTTTCCACAGATGAAGACTAAAAACTTCCAGTTAAGGCTGTCCGAGGCAGCTTCTCAAGACTGCAGCTGAGTAATGAAGAACCCACTAGCACAGCACTGTTGTTTCACAAGTTCAACACTATCGCAGTGATTTAGGAAGTCGAGCAAGTGAAGCCTGGGAACGACCAAATCAACAAGGCACACTCAGGCCCATGTGGGTGTATTCATGGCATTTGTCATGTGAGAGAGACTTTGAGAGAGAGCCGCAGACCTGCTTTGTAACCAGGAAAAATGCTTCCGTTTCTTAGGCTGGAGAGAAACTGGACAGATGTCTCAGACAAAGAGAGTCGGAGTGTGTTTTTCCCTTGAAATCTTTTGGTCTTGCTGATCCTGTAATTTTTGTCTCATGACTTATGTTTTACTACCACTTGAATGGTTGCAGAACTTCCCTGTTTCCTAATAACTGACCGCACCACCCTTCTTTTCTTACGAGGAGTTGAAAAAACAATTATGTTACTTGAGCAATGAATAATACATGCACACGAAAGTTTTGAACGAGCAATTTCCACTTTTTAAAGAGGCTCCCACCCAAAACAACTGGTTGAAATTATTGTTGTCAGGGACTAGACATCCATGGCCTATGATTCCCCATTTTTAGCTGTGCTTTAGGTAGATGGATTCTGAATCATTGACAAATGTGCAGCTTTGACACGGAGGTGAGAACTCAGTAAGACCTTGATAATCTGCTAAGCTACATCAACTGGGTCTCTCCTTTGCTAAGTGTTTTAGTCTTTTTGTAATCAGTGCCCTTTTAGTTGCATGCAGTCACCCTATAATTAAGTGACATGTGTTTGGCATGAATTCCTTTGTGAAAAATCAATAAAGAGGAAAAATTAACTTTGGGTGGGAGGGATAGTTAATGGGGGGGGGGTAAAGCCCAGGACACCAAAAGAAAGCAAACCTGGGTTGCATTCAATATTTGTAAATCATATTACATATGGAGACTGTTTATTCCAGCTTTCTTTGATTCCTAGCTTTTATCACGTCCATTTGTGTATGCCAAGATTAATACATTGGTGTTCTGGTGGATGTTCATTTGAATAGCAGTGAACCTTGACTGTAAAAAAAAAAAAAAAAAAACAACTAAAAATGCATAATGAGATCTAAAAAAATTACATGAAAGAAAGATTATTACTAACAACTTCATTAACTTTGTTTTCTTTTTTAAACCTAAAGATGAAAATAAAAGCAATATGGAAATCATACACTGTCTCTCAGGAATACTTTTTGTTCCCCAGAAAATTAATTTGCAACTGATTGAATTAAAATGGAGAGGCCCCATGCAAATAGGCTCTTGTGGCAAAATAAGATATGAAAAGCTTACAGGGAGAAAATAAATATCTACTAATGCCTTTTTATTCTTGATTTCCAAAGCACACTGTGTCAGTTAATAACAAGCCCCAAATTGTTCATATGTTTTAAAAGAAAATCATGTAATTCTTCAGTTTATTTTTTAGGTCTTGACAGATACTATACTGGTAGATAGTATCTATCTATCTATCTATCTATCTATCTATCTATCTATCTATCTCTTTATCTATCAGATCAATGAATGGTATTTCCATAAATTTCCTTGAGTATCTCCCTAAGGCCTTTTCTGGGATTTATGTTCTTATACTATACTTGGGATGAGGTTATTTTGCATCATGGTTTTCTTCCCTTCAATTTGCAACCTAGAAGGGAAGATAGAGAAATATAGTATCAAATAATACAAATGAATGAAGTGTTGTGAGTAAAAAAGAAGAAAAATTGATGACGTTGAAGCAACTAACTTCAAGTTTTGAAACCGGAATGTTTTTATAAGCGAACCATCTTAAATTCTACCATGATGTCATCTGCAATGACGTGGATAGAGCTGGAGAATATTATGCTAAATGAAATAAGTCAGTCAGAGAAAGACAAATGCCATATGATTTCACTCATATGTGGAATTTAAGAAACAAAACAAATAAGCAAAGGGAAATAAAGAGAGAGAGGCAAACCAAGAAATAGACTCTTAAGTGTAGAGAACAAACTGATGGTTACCAGAGGGGAGATGGGTGGCGAGAGGGTTTAAATAGGTGATGGTTATTAAGGAGGGCACTTGTGATGAACGCCAGGTCATGTATGGAAGTACCGAATCGCTATATTGTACACTTGAAACTAATATTACACTGTATGTTAACTAGCTGGAATTTAGTAAAAGCTTAACAAAAATTCTATCCATGATGGTGAAAATAAGAAAATGGGCAAAGAGAGTGAATTAACAATTTGCAACAGAAGTTATATTATTGGTTGAAGAAAAATAAATTAATGTTAAAATTCCCTGATAATCTATAGAAAGTAAATTTTGAACCAGCTAATGTGTTAACCTGTCAGATTATCACTTTTAAATTAAAATACCCAAAGCTGATAAACTTGAAAAATGGGCAGCTCTTGTATACTACTGGCTTGAATACAAATTGGAACAACTATTTGAGGGCAATTTGTCATGTTTCAAGAACATTAAAATGGTTCAAATATTTTGAATCAGTAATTGTAGTTGAGAATATAAACTAAAAAAATAATCCTAAATGCATGCTTTTTTTTTTTAAAGAGAGAGAGAGAGAAAGAACATGAGTGGGTGAGGGAGAGGGGCAGAGGAAGAAAGGGAGAGAGAGGGAGAGAGAGAGAGAGAGAGAGAGAGAGAGAGAGAGAGAATTCCAGACGGACTCCATGCTCAATGGCGGAGACCGACATGGGGCTCCATCCCACGACGCTGGCTTCATGACCTGAGCTGAAATCAAGAGTCTGATGCTCAACCAACGGAGCCCACCAGGCACCCCCAGAGTATTTTTAATAAAAGATAATTGGCAAGCATATAAAAATACATAAATGAAAAGTTATATTAAATTGAATATTTTTGCAGACATGGTGATTACACTGTCCAAATATCCCTGCAAGGAAGAACTTGTTGCCCTGGCTGCTGGGAAAGTTGTCAGCAGACAATGTCAAGTGGCAGTACTTTTGTCATAGAGACTCCAGGTGTCCGCAGAAAGCCACGTTGCTGAAGGCCACACACCCTTCCCAAGGCAACCCACATACCATGACGTAGAACTTGGAGTATAAATGTCTAACATGTGACACAGTTTAGCGTCAGAGCTCACTGTGGAGCTGTCCAAACTTGTTGTGGGGCCAGCACAGCAGCCTGACTTGTCTCTGCTTAATCCTGCTTTCTGCCTTTCTTTCCCTGCAGTGTTTACTCATTCCTAAAATTTCTACACCCTGAACTTGAGTCGGTCTGCTTTCCGGGGGAAGCAAGCTACCACAGATACGTATAACCTGTGACAAATCTATATCTAATGGACTCTAATATAGAAATTGAAATGGTTTTAAGGGAAAGTTTGTAGTAAAATAAGAAATTGTCTAGGTCTAGTGAAAAGGCCACAATCCATCTGTCATCTATCCATCCATTCTTTTAAATCCCATAAATGAATATAAAAGATAATAAAAGCAGTAACATGAGCTACACCAAAATTGTATCAGTGGAAATGTCTTGTTTCTCTCCCTTCTACCTTTCTGCTTCCTTCTTTTTTTTTTCTTTTCTTCTTTTTTCTAGTGATTACTAATAAGCATGTATTGCTTTAGTCATGAGCCAAACAAAAGTTTCATTCAAAAATGAAGCACAAGTTTTTAAAAAGTGTGTTTTTTAGACTTTATTTATTTATTTTGAAAGAGAGAGAGAGAGAGAGAGAGAGAGAGAGACACCACACGCACTTGTGCATGGGGGAGGGGCAGAGAGAGGGGGAGAGAGAGAATCCCAAGCAGGCTCCATGCGCTCAGCACGGAGCCTGATGCGGGCCTTGAACCCACGGACCTACAAACTGTGAGGTCACGACCTAAGCGGGAATCAAGAGCTGGGCACTTAAACAACTGAGCCATCCAGGCGCTCCCAAAGTGTTTTAAAAAGGACTGTATCTAACAGAGCAAAGAGGTTTTGTGCTTCTTACTCTTGGTGTATTATTTAAATATATTATTGTCCAAACAACATTTTGCATACTATCCTGGATGTTTTGTGATGTGTAATGATTTTACAAGTAACTAGTAGAAAGTATAATATATTAAAAAAAAAACTAACAAGATTAGGATGGAGATAAAACCATGTGATACAGCATATAGCACATTTAGGTAATGCCAGTGATATGCAAGCTAGATAAATGATTCCCAATGACCCTCAAGATCTCGTGTAGTGTTCTACCCTTTGAAACCCGAGACCTCTGGTAGCAAAATTGTCTTCTCTGCCCTAGCTTAGCTCGCTGGAAACATGGGCACATTGTCTGAAAGACAACTGTGAACATCTAGTATACGGCAGTGTTCATGGGAATCCCTGGAGAATCCTGTTTTCCCTTTTCCATTCCCTATCAGCTTTTGATCTTCTCTCTGTAGATTCTGTGATTTACAGCTTTCTCCCTGCCTCCTGGTCTTTGTATCAGGTCTTTTTTTCAGTCCTGTGCTTTATCAAACTTACCTGGCCTTGCTGTCTCTCTAGCTCTGGGCAACAGCCTTGCTAAAGTACTAATTCCATATTCTCTTACTGGCCCTGGGAAAACCTAACCCTGCCCATGTGGGTGCCAGTGAGTCACATACACAATTCTCTGTAGGTGTTAACTTTTCCCTCAATCTGAACTGACCAAAGGCCTGTCACTTCATAGTCTTTACCAGCCTGAGGACAAATGGTCAGAAAATACTCTACAAAATTAAAAAGCAAGCTGACAATTTGTAAATGTCCAACTACCACAGTTGAAATATTTTGGTAAATGTTCTTGAAAAGGTACAATTAAAAACATTCTTAGTCGGGTGAGAGAATGCCCAGAATGACATAATTTATTGAGAAACTCTGAATATAAATGAGGTCCCAATATTTTTTAAATGCTTGATTTGATTAAATAGATAATAGATTCACATTTTAAAGTTCAATAGGTATGAAAAGAATATCCATGAATCTCCTGTCCCTGTTCCTCCATCCACCTTGTGCCCCACCTAAGCAACAGTGTTACCAGTTTTCAGTATAGCCTTCTAGACATAGTCTATGTATATATAATCCGCTTTCTATTAATAATAAGATCTTACTTCAGGAGAGCACAGCTGTGGTCCATTTTATTCAGTTTCTTCTTTAATATCTAGCACAGTCCGAGGCAAAGTAAGTGCTCAATAAACATTTGTAGAATGAAGTAGTAATCAATACAGATATTATTCTTGTCTCTGTAATTTCTTTTTTCCCTGCCTTCAAGTCTATCCAGCAAGTTTGGTTGATTCATGCACCGGAATGTTTTTCACCTCATCCTTCAAAATTTCTGCAATCACAATCCAACCTCAGGGTCTCCAATCTACATCTTAGAGAGTTAAATCCTCCTAAAGGTTATTCTTGCTGTCTTACATAAGATTACTAGCCATACAGAGACAGAAAGAGGGAGAGGCAATATGATACCATGGCTAAGAGCACCAGATTGGTCAGTTTTCTTGGCTTCATACTCTAGCTCTGTTGTTTACAAGTTACTCGGTGGTCCTAATTTATTTGAAGCAGAGAAATACTTCTTGTGATGCATTGGCTGTAGGGAGAAGGGAAAATTACATTTACCCACATGTGAATTGGTTCTAAATTTTTAAAGTTGATCTCTTTAACTAATGTTATAATCAAAGTCTAAATTCAAGCCAAGGATGAGATAAAGCAAGATGACATTAATATTGAACAGCTGGCTGATGTTAAATCTTACAAGAGCCAATAGAGTGTTGGTTATTAGCAGGGCTTAGGAATATGTGTCATTTCCTCTAAGTGCTAACAACACCTGGTTTTTCAAAGTACTAATTAGAGAGAATGGCATAACATATTTCTGTTAGTTCCTTCAAGATACATGAATTCTCACTCATGTATGAGGTGATAAAAGTGTTTTGATATTTTTGGAGTTTGAACCTTAGCCATAACTTAAGAATGCCTACATTTCCCTACTAGTTTCCCTAAATGTGGAAATGGATAAGACTTGAAGATATTTGCATGATATATGAAATTAAAACTCAGACACTGTCTATCAAAGTATGAGCTGTTCTTTCTATGCGTCTGACCAAGATGGAGTTTTGATTTGAATTCCATAGTGTAAGCTTCTTATTGGTGTAATCAAAATATTAGATGAGCGGTAAATAAGTTTGGTAATTTTGCAAGTGAATTATTATTATTATTATTAATCATTTCCCAACAAGCGTGGCATGGCTTATGATCTCTCAGCAAGGCTGGCAAGCTCATGAGCAAGATTCTTCTGCTTTTACACTGAGGGTAAATGTGGACAAAGAACCACTGAAGGTTACTTTTAATATCATCAATATTGATTACCAGTTCTACTGGACTCTTCCTGATTGGACTACTTTCCTTCTAAAGATGCTGTTTCTTGACCATCTCATGCTCCAACAGGAAATGATTTGAGCCCTCCGTGGAGTCACATATGTTCTAAGATAGTTGTTGCTGTCCTAAAATCCTTGAGTCAAATTTAACTGTAGATAGAATTTGTTAAAGAAGTATTAATTTAGGGGTGGGTAATATATAATCCACAAGTCAAAACTGGCCTTCTTTGTATAGCCTGCAAACTGAGAATGCCTTAACATTTTTCAGTGGTTAAAAAAAAAAGGAGAATAATATTTTGTGACATGTGAAAACTATTTGAAATTCAAATTTTAGTGCCCCTATAGACACACTCATTTACATATTATCTATGGATGGTTTCATGCTACAATGGCAAAACTGAGTAGATCCAACAGAGACCATATGGCTTGAAAAGTTAAAATATTTACTATCTGGTTTTGTATAGGAAAAGTACACTCATCCTATTCTAATTTCTTTTTCTTCTTCTTCTTCTTCTTCTTCTTCTTCTTCTTCTTCTTCTTCTTCTTTAATGTGAAGAGAGAAAAACAGCATGTCTTTTTAAGGTGAAGAAGATCAAACTAACATACTGAGTCTACTGAGATTATGGTATTTTGTGGATGAAGGACTTGGTTGATTTAGCGAAATTGAAAATAACAGTCGTCAATAGATAAAAAGAAATATGAGTTATCACTATACATAATGAAGCAATCAATTCACTGATGATTCCCATTATTGTTCTTGAAAAAGTAGTGAAGTCAGCGGTAAATAGGAATGGCTTAATTATTGAGGAAGAAAGCTAGAAGCTTCCTTTCTCTCAAGTGTGAGCTCTGCAAGCAGCTGCCTTTCTCTTCTCTGTGACTTTAGTGCTCAGTGTGCTGAGTGCAGTGCCCCTTGACTGAATGTTCCACACGGGGGTGTTAGTGAATGACATTTGGTTGGCTGATGAAAAGAAGGTATCTCTGAAGAGAGGTTACAAAAGAAATTGAAAAAAGAGGCATTTTTCTCAGATAAGAAAAGAAGCAGAAAACTTCTCTTTTCTTCCCTAGCTATTCAGCAGCCTGGCCTTCACCTTGGTAATGTGTTTGTAATCAAATCTGCTTCTACAGGCTCATGGATTTAATTTGCTCGCTGTGACTCTTCTTTATATCAGAGCCATTACCCTTGTTTATAATTTATAGACTTTAATTTTTACTCCCTAGAGAAATGGTATGGTTTTCTGGACCTTTGTATGTTCCACAAATGCTTTTTGGAATCACTCAATCACATTATCTATAAGGGGTAGGGTGATTACTTAACAGTGGTAGCAGGAAGTTCTCTGAATGAAAATTCCATCTTTTCCCAGCCAGGTGGTACAGTGAAAAGAACATCATACTCTTATTTGGGACAGTTGGGTTCCAGCACCATCTATTCCACTGATGTGATGTGTGTCTTGAGAGCATATTATTTTACTTCTCCAAGAGTAAATTTCTTGGTCTATAAGATGAAGAGATTAGGGTAACTTGGTGTGTCTGTGTATTTTAAAGCGACTTAATAATTTTTTATATAAATTACTTAGTAACTCCTAAAATATTAAAAAAAAAAAGAAAGGACTTATTATGCTAGTATAGATGTATACTTTAAGTCCCAATTGATAACGTTCACTCTCACTGTCCAAAATAAAAAACATAAATACATTAGTGGTCTCTAAAATGTTCAGATATGATTTGAGTTCACAGTTGAGTATTTTCAAGTACAACTTTAAAAATACTTAAAATATTTTTTAATTTTTTAAGCTTATGTATTTATTTTTGAGACAGAGAGACAGAGAGAGTGGGGGAGGGGCAGAGAGAGAGAGAGAGAGGGAGAGAGAGAGAGAGAGAGAGAGAGAGAGAGAGAGAATGTCAAGCAGGCTCCATGCTGTCAGTGCAGAGCCCAATGTAGGGCTCGAAATCACAAACCATGAGAACCTGACCTGAGCTGAAACCGAGTCAGACACTTAACTGACTGAGCCACCCAGGTGCCCCCAAAATACTTTAAAGACCTCTGTAGTATGTCCTATGAGCATTCCCTCTGAAGGGAAGTATATTATCAGGTACTTCTATAAGAAGTGATTTCAGAGGACCAGAGTATTATACTGTACAGGACTTACTATTTAATGCAATAATATACTAGAAAAGGACCTTGAATGTCACTTCATCCACTCCCCCTGACTTTTCTAATGATCTCTCTGTAATATTTCTGAATACTTGGTGCTATGCTAGGGGCTGGGCATAAAATGGTGAGCAAGACATTCTCTGGTCTTTTTACACTCCTCTCTTTCCTTTACCTCTACACAGAACCAAGTCCTATTTTAAAAATAATTCTTTCTATTTCTATTGCTGCTGTTCTATTTCAGAGCTTCATCTACTTTTATCCAAACTATTTAAAAAGCTATGAATCATCTTGTTTCCTCCTGTTTGTTCCCATCTATATTGTCAGTAAAGTGATCAATATAGAATCTAAAGTTGATCATAAGACTGGCTAAAATACTTCAAAGGATTTCAAAGGGGTATAAGAAACAGTCTATACCCTTTACTATGGCTAACCACAGCTTTTGAGTATCACTCACAATGATATTCACAATGATATTCAGTTTGGGCTATTGTAACAAATACCATAGACTGGTGTCTTAAACAACAAACATTTATTTTTCACAGTTCTAGAGGCTGGGAAGACCAAGATCAAGGCTCTGACCAATTTGATTCCTGATGAGAACCTTCTTTCTTCTTTGTAGATGGACACCTTTTTGCTGTATCCTCACATGACAGAGAGGATTTCATGTATCCTCCTGTTTTTTTAAGGACCTTAATCTCATCATAAGTATATCCACCCTCATGGCATAATGTAACCCTGATCAAACTCCCAAAGACACCACCTGCAAATACCAACTCATTGGGAATTAGAATTTCAATATATGAGTTTTGGGGGACAAACGTTCAGTCTATAGCATCTCACCCCAGCCTCCCCCCGCCCAGCCAAATTCATGGCCCTCTTACATGCAAAATACATTTGGTGCATCCCAGCAACCTCAGAAGTCTTAACTCATTCCAGCATCAAATCTGAAGTACAAAATTTTATCTAAATAGCATCTAAATCAGATATGGATGAGACCCAAGCTACAAGTCGTCCTGACGCAAAATTCTTCTCCAACTGTGAACCCATGAAATGGGGTAAGTTGTGTGCTTCCAAAATATGATGGTGAGATAGGCATAGGTAGACATTCCAAAAGAGAGGAATCAGAAGGCAGAAAGGGGTGATGAGTCCCAAGCAGGTTTTAAACCTAACAAGGCAAGCTCCCTTAAACCTTAAGACTTAAGAACAATCCTCTTTGGCTTCATGCTGTGCCCTATGGGTCCACTAGGGTGGCAGTCCAGCTTTCAGGACTCAACTGAGGTGAGGACTGTGCCTCCACGGCTCTGTCGGGCAGTGATCCTGCCCTTTGAAACTAAAGTAGAGCCCACACCACTCACCATGCCCATGCCCTCTGGACATGTGGTGGGAATGACAGCCTTGATGATCTCTAAATTGTGTTTGGGCTCCTTCTCTTATCTTGAAGAATAATGTGTGTTTGTGGTTGAATAGCACTGTGTTCCAGTCCTGTGGGATCTAAGAAGTCTAGCCATCTTCCTTCATTTCATCTTGTCTCTAACAGTTTCAGTTCAAACTGGCAATGTTTTTGCTGGAGAGGACGATTAGGTCCATGGTTCACACCAATACTAATTCCCTTTTCAGATGGTTTTGGGACCACACCTGTAGTGTTCTCAGCAATCTGGATAGGCTGAGAATTTTTACATTCTGGATCCTTTTTTCTTCAATTCTGCCTTGAATTCATTTCTCTCTTCTTGCATTTTACTGTAACTAGTCAGGATGGACCAATCTGCTCCTTCAACACTTTTTTTAGAAATCTTTGTGACTTGATATCCAATTTCATAAATTGTGAGTTCTGCCTTCCACAAAACAATAAAACACAAACATAATTTGGTCAAGTTCTTTATAACAGGATCATCTTTTCTCCATTGTCCAATAAGTTCCTTATTTCAGTCTGAGGTCTCATCAGGATGGTCTTTTCTGTCCATATTTGTACCAATACATGCACGATTATGTATTTTCTAAGAAGATGGAGGTTCTTTCTCTAGCTTTTTTCTTTTCTTTCTGAGCTTTTACCAGAATTGTCTAACAGTTTCTTCACAGCAATATCAGGTTTATCTAGCATGCACCCCCAAACTCTTCCCACCTCTCTTTGTCACCTGTCCAAAGCCACATCCATATTTCAGGTATTTGGCACCTCACTTCTTGGTATCAATTATTATATTAGCTAGGATTCTCCAGAGAGAGACAGAACTAATAGGATATATATGCGTATACATATTATATGTATATAATATATATTATATATTATCATATGATAATACATACATATGATTTATTATAAGGAATTGGCTCATACAGTTATGGAGGCTGACAAGTCCCACAACCTGTGGTCTGCCTGCAAACTGAAGACTCAGGGGAGGGAGTGGTGTAAATTCTAGTCTGATTCCAAAGCCCTGAGAACCAGGAACAGCGATGTTAAGTTTTAGTCCAAGGGCAGAAGATCTATGTCTCAGCTCCTGTAGTCAGGCAGAGAGAGAAAATTCAACTTTCCTCTATTTTTTTTTTCTTTGTTCTATTCAGGCCCTCCACAATTTGGATGATGGCCACTACCCACAGTGCGAGAGACAATCTGTCTTTTTTGGTGTACCAAATCAAATGCTAATCTCTCCTGAAACATCCTCACAGACATACCCCGAAGTAATGTTTAACCAGCCATCTGGTCATCTCATGGCCCAGTCAAGTTGACACCTAAAATTAACCATAACAGAACCCTATTGACTTATTTTAGATTCATTTTTCATCACTCATCTCTTTCTTTATACTCAAACGTTATAGTTACCAGACATATTATTTTACTCATTCACTGAATGAGTTTTCACTGAATCTCTGTCATGTGCCAGAAAGTAAGCAAAAGGCTAGGGATAAAAATCACGAAGAAGTCACAACTGCTCTCCTCTAGGAGCTCACATACTTATGCATGTGATTCTTCTCCAGATTTTTCTCCACTTCTACATCAGGATTAAAGCACTCAAGAGCCCATGCCCTAGCTGCTTGGAAGCTTGGTGACTGACAGCTCTTAGATGAATCCCTCTCAGGGATTTTCCCTCAGCTAAAGAGACATAACCCACTTACACTGATGCTGGGATTTAATGGCCTATCTCAGTTTCCTGAGGGGGGAAACTCTGAACAGGCATCCCAACTGCAGAATCTCTGTGGGATTGGTCAAAGCCTGTGCTCGACCTGCATCACAGACAAACTTTTCCCTTTGCTTAATTCTTTCCACACACCTGGGAGAAGTTGGTCTCAAAGAGCACTCTCTTATAAACCTCCTCATGCAGATCTTCCTCTCCCCGTGAGTCTATTCCTGAGAAATGATCTGTGGCAAAAGTCTAGAGAGGATGACAGGTAAGCCACGACACTACGCTATTTTCCAGGAAAAGAAGATATGGTTTTAAAGTTGATTTCAAATTACACAAGTGTAATATACAGTCTCATTTTCAAAAAGACACACAGGGAAGGCTCAAGGCCCTTTGCTTTATACTCTAACCTCTTTTGTCAAACTTAAAAGTCAAATGTGCAGAGGCATCCGTGTGAGGTTGTAGACATTAGCTATTTTCTTCCGTTTTGTTTTCACTTTTTAACATAAAGTAAATCTTATATGTAATGTTTAGCAATCTTATTTTACTCAATTTTTAGTGTGTGAGCTCCATTCACATACACATTTTTTTTCCACATTCTTTTTAGTTGTTGTATAAAGACACCAGCATGATGATATTTTAAATGAATGACCAGCAGCTCATATGTGCAGAGACTTTATTATGTTAACAAGTATTTATTGAATATCATATGTGCAGAGACTTTGTGCTCATATGTGCAGAGACTTTATTATGTTAACAAGTATTTATTGAATATCCATTGCTTGTGAGGCATCAGTCTCGGTTCTGGGACTATAGCAGTGAACAAGATGGACAATGATCTTCCTCATTCTTGTCAAACATGTATATAGGCATATATATTAGCAATATTTAATATAGAATTTTCTGAGGCATTTGATATGAATGTAATAGTATAAAATCAGCACTTCTCTCTTTTTCTCCTTGAAAACGTATAAAAGATAAAAAATGAGAAAAAAAAATCACACCAATTTTTATCGAAGTTAAAACCCTGGTTCCCCAAATAGGTGAGCTGGATTGAAAACACAGTGGAGATAAAGCAGAGGGGCAGACAGGCAGGAGGAAGCAGAGAAGGGCATGGCAGAGTGATGATTCAGCAGCCTTCAGAAAGAGCCGGCAGAAAGAACAGCACAAGATGTGCATAACTTAAGTTTCATGTTTACCACAGAGGAGGGAGATGGTGTAATAGCCGGTGGCAGAAGCTGCCCTCTACACAGCATGGTTCCCAGAAGTGTAGCCTCCAGAGGATGGTGCAGATGTCTCCAAAATGAGGCGATCCTTGGTTACGGGAGGTAGTTTCCTGGAGAGATAACTCACTAGTCACATTCTGAATGCATGGAGTTTTTGTATGTGCTTGAAAGCAAGTTATTATCAGCTGAAAATAGGCTGATATAACTAAGAGATATTTTATGTCAGCCTCATGGTAAGTACAAAGAAAAAACATCTAGTACACACATGAAAGATAGAAAAGAATTCAAGCATACCAGTGTAAAAAGTAAATGACAAAGGAAGTCAGCAACAGAAGAAGACAGGAACAGAGAAACTACAAGACAGTCAGGACACAATTAACACAATGCCATAGTAAGTTCTTACCTATCAATAATTACTTTAAGTGCAAATGGGTTAAATTATCCCATCGAAGACACGGTGGCTTAATGGGTAAAAAATGAGATCCAACAATATGGTGCAAACATCTCACTTTGGCTTTAAGGACAGACAGGGTGGAAAGCGAAAGGATGGGAAGAGATAGTTCATACAAATGTTAATCACAGAGATCAAGGATAGCTACACTTATATCAGATAGAACAGACTTTCAGTCAAAAAGGGTCACAAGACACAAAGAAGGTCACTATATAGTGATAAATGGGTCAATTTACCTGGAGGAAAAAACAATTCTAAACATACACACACCCAACATTGGAATGTCTAAGTAAACAGAAAGCAATGCACCAATGTGGGACTTCAGTACCTTACTGTCAACTTTGGATAGATCATCAAGACAGAAAATCAATAAGGAAACAGTAGAGTTGAATAACACCATAGACCAAATGGACATAATAGATATATACAGAATATTCTAACCAACAGCACCTTACTGTAGCGCACACAGAACACTCTCCAGGATAGGTAGAATGTTGCATTACCAAACAAATCTGAAATTTAAAAAGATTGAAGTTATATGAAGTATTTTTTCCAATTAAAATGGTATGAAACCAGAAAAAAAAACATGTGGAAAATTAGAAAATTCACAAATACATGTAAATTAAACAGCATAACCCGGCACAAGCAATGGGTCAAAGACAAAAATCAAAAGATAAATAAAAAAAGTATCTTGAGACCAACAAAAATGAAAATACACATACCAAATGTATGGGACGCAGCAAAGGCAGGTCTAAGAGAAAGGTACATAGCAATTAATGTCTACATTAAGAAAAAAAATCACAAACAAACAACTTAACCGGAAACCTCAAGGAACAAGAAAAAGAACAAACTACGTCCAAAGTTAGCAGAAGGAAGGAGATTCAGATCAGAGCAGAAATAAATGAAATCGAAAATAAGGAAACAGGGGCACCTGGGTTGCTCAGTCGGTTGAGCGTCTGACTTTGGCTCAGGTCATGATCTCGCAGTTCATGAGTTTGAGCCCTGCATCAGGCTCTGTGCTGACAGCTCAGGGCCTGGAGTCTGCTTTGGATTCTGTGTCTCCCTCTCTCTGCCCCTTCCCCGCTCATGCTTTGTCTCTCTCTGTCTCTCAAAAATGAATAAATGTTAAAAAAAAAAGAAAACAAGAAAAACAATAGAAAAGATTAATGAAACTCAGAGTTGATTTTCTAAAAGATTAACAAAATTGACAAATCATAGCTAGACTCACTAAGGAAAAACAAGAGAGATCTTAAATAAAACTATAAATGAACGAGTAGTCATTACAAGTGATAACACAGAAATACAAAGGATCATAAGAGAGTACCATGAATAACTATATGACAATAAATTGGATAACTTAGAAGAAATGATAAATTCCTAGAAAACATATAATTTATCAAGGCTGAATCAAGAAGAAATATGAAATATGACCAGAACTATAATGAATAAAGAGATTAAAACAGTAATCAAAAACTTCCCAAAAAAGAAAAATCCAGGACCATACACCTTCACAGATGAATTTTACCAACATTTGAAGAATAATAGCACTTCTCAAAAATCTTTAAAAAAATTGAAGAGGAGAGAACACTCCCAAATCCATCTATAATGCCAGCATCATCCTGATACCAAAGCCAGCTAGGGATACTGTAAGAAAATAAAATTACAGGCCAATATCCCTGATGAATATAGATGCAAAAATCTTTAGTAAAATACTAGCAAATTGAATTCAACCATACATTGAAAGTATCATACCACAATCAAGTGGGATTCATCCCTGGGATGCAAGAATGGCTCAACATATGCAGATCAAGAGATGGTGATTCAGCTCTTGGAAAAATGAAGGATAAAAACTACATGATCATCTCACCAGATTCAGAGAAAACGTTTAACAAAATTCAACATTCTTTCATGATAAAAACTCTCAATAGATTAGGTATAGAGAGAATGCACCACAACATAATGAACCATATGTGACATCCGCATCTAACATTGTACTCAATGGTGAAAGGTTGAAAGCTTTTCCTTTAATATTGGAAGCAAGACAAGGGCACCAACTCTCAGCACCTGTGTTCAACCTGCTGCTGTAAGTTGCAGACAGAGCAGTTAGGCAAGGAAAAGAAGGAAAAGCCATCCAGATAGAAAAGGAAGAGTAAAATTGTCTCTGCAGATAACATGATCTTATGTATAGGAAACCCTAATGATTCCATCAAGGAATTGTTAGAACTCAGTGGTTTAGTTTTTTAAGCTACTCTTGACTCTTGGTTTGATCTCATGGTTTGTGGGTTCGAGCCACACGTCCAGCTCTGTGCTGACAGCAGGGAGCCTGCTTGGGATTCTCTCTCTCCCCCTCTCTCCTTACCCCTCTCCTGCTTGTGCTATCTCTACCTCTCTCAAAATAAATAAGCATTAGAAAAGAAAATAAGTTGTTAGAACTAAAAATAAATTAAATAAATAAATAAATAAATTTGCAGGATACAAATCAATATACAGAAATCAATTGTGTTCTTATATCCAAAAAGAAATTAAAAGTCCCATTTACAATCCCATTTACAATTGCATCAAAAAGAACAAAATATTTAGGAATGAATTTAATCAAGGAGGTGAAAGATCTATACATTGAAAACTATAAGACATTGAAAAGACACAAAATAAAAGGTATTTCATGCTCCTTGCCTGGAATAACTAATATTGTTAAAATGTCTGTACTACTCAAAGTGACCTGCAGATTCAATGCAATCCCTATCAAAATTGCAATGGCACTTTTTATAGATGTATTTAAATAAAACAAATTTGTATGGAACCCCAAAAGATCCTGAATAGCCAAAGCAATCTTGAGAAAGAAGAATGAAGCTGGAGGCATCATGCTTCTTGATTTCAAACTATATTAGAAAGCTATGGTAATCAAACAGCATGATACTTGTGTAAAAACATACATGTAGAGCAATGCAACAGAATGGAGAGCCCAGAAATAAACACACAAAAAGCTCCTTGATATTGGTCTCAACAATGTTTTGTTTTGTTTTTTGATTTGCACCAAAAAGCAGGCCACAAAATTAAACATGTGAGACTACATCAAAATAAAAAGTTTCTGCATAACAAAGGAAATAACCAATAAAATGGAAGGTATGGATTGACAGACAATATTTGTAATCCATATATTTGATAACAGATTAACATCCAAAAAATAAAAGTAACTTTCATACAACTCAATAGCAAAAAGTAATTCCCCTAATTAATAACTGGTCAAAGGACCCGAATAGACACTTCTTCAAAGAAGACATATATATGGCCAATATGTGTATGAAAAGGTAGTCAGCATTACTAATCACCAGGGAAATCCAAGTGAAAATCACAATGAGATATAACCTCATATCTGTTAGAATAGCTATTACCAAAAAGAGAAGAAATAAGTGTTGACAAGGATGTAAAGAAAAGGGAATCCTGTACATTGTTGATGGGAATGTAAGTTTTACAGCAATTATAAAAAACAGTATGGGGTTTCCTCAAAAAATTAAAAATAGAACTACTATATGATGCACAGTGCCACTTCTGGGTATACGTCTGAAGGAAATTAAATCAGTATCTTGAGATATCTTCACTCCTATGTTTGTGGTAGCATTTTTCACAGTAGTCAAGATATGGACATACACAAGTGTTTGTAGACAGATGAATAGAAATGCAAATGTGGTATATATTTGCAATGGGATATTACCCAGCCATAAAAAGAAAGAAATCCTGCCATTTGCCACAAGATGGATGAATCTTGAGGATATTATACTAGGTGAAATAAGCTAGAACAAATACTGTATAATCTCATGTGTATGTGGAGTTGAGAAAAGACAAACTTCTAGAACAAAGAGGAAGATGGTGATACCAGGGGTTGGGGTGTGTGGAAAATGGGGAGATATTGGACAAAGGATATAAAATGTCAGTTATAATATGAAAAAATTCTGGGGTTCAAATGCACAACATGGTGACTACAGTAAAAAATACTGTATTGTATCCTTGAAGAGTGTATCTTAAGTGTACCACCACCACACACACACACACACACACACACACACACACACACACACTGGCAACTGTGTGATATGATAGAAACGCTCACTAACTTGATTATGGTAATCATTTCACAGTGTATGTGTATATCAAACCATCATGTTGTACATGTTAAATCTTCACAGTTTTCATTTTCAATTATACCTCAATAAAGCTGAAAAAAAAGGAGGTACACTAACATACACTAATATTGATTACATAGCAAAATGAATATGATCCAGAGACATAGAAAATTAATAATATTATATCAAGTAATATCAGTGATCACTAGACCCAAAATATGTCTTATCGAAAGAAATAAATGCAAACAACAGACCATAGAGTATAAAACTATTTTTTAAGCAACAAAAGATGAAAATATAAGATTCTACATGTGCACCATCGCTTGTCTGAAGCCCCTTGGCTGCACTATTTCTTGGGCTTTAGAATTGATTCAATATTAGAAAGGTAATATGGTGCATATAACATGTTTCTCACTATCTGCAGTGAACTCTGGAGCAGCACCTTGTAATTGGGCACATTGATACTTTTGTTGGCAAACATCTTGTCTTCAAGGAAAGTGGACCAAAAATACTATAACTAACCTCATTATAGTTTAGATTAGATGCCTTAAAATAAATTGAGAAGTATAAATTTTTAGAGACTTTGGACTTCAAAGTTGTGGACTTCGGTAACAGCCTTAAGACCAGTTATATCTGCTATATCAAAAATATAAATCTTATTAAATAAAATGATTTTCAGATTAGATCACAAGTATCTTTATAACAAGATATAAAGTGACTTAAATTAACTGAAACAAAGTAACAAAAGTATGGGCAAAGGCTTACCAAATAGAAATAAATACAACAGAGATTATGATTGTAATGCCAGTTAAAGTTGATTTATGCCCCAAATATTTAAATTAGATAAAAATGACATTTACATAATAACCAAAAGGTATGATTCATGATAAATTTATAACTTTTCTGAATATCAATGTACCATTTTACTTAGGAAGTGAAATGAGAAATACAAAACACTACCAAGAAGATACTTTCATTCATTCATCTCTGTCCATTAACAATCAAGCTGATTAAAAGTAAGGCTATAGAAGAACTAAATATTATTAAAGGAATATCTTATAATTAATATACATAATTGACGTGAGCTTATATAGCACATTTATATCAAATTCTGTACTTTGAAAATATAATACATCTTATTTTCAAGTACCTTAGGAATAGTCACAAAATATTTTTATATTAGACCACAAAGAAAACCTTAATACACTCAAATATTAAGAATATTAAAATACATTCTGCGATCATAATGCAATAAAGCAGGAAATGAACAGCAGATAGTAAATCAAAACTACCCCACTAGCTGAGAATTAAAAACTAAACTAAACAAATCTCCTTATGAACAACTCTTGAGTCTGAGGGGAAATCTAAGTACAAGGCACAGAATATCTAGAAAATAGTGATAATGAAAATACCATCAATCAGGGTTTTTCCAGTTATCTTAAGCATTGCTCAGAGAAAATTTACGTCCCTAAATACTTATACTAAAAAACAAGGAAGATAACAGTAAATGGCTTAAGCATTCAACATAAAAAGTTAGTAAAAGAACTACAAAATAAAACCAAGAAAAGTATAACAGTAAGTAAAAAGCATACTCTGTAAATTAGAAAAGAGAAAAATCGAGAACAAATAAATGCAGAGTAATTTATTGAAAACAGTATCATAAAATAAGCTATTGGTTGACATAATCAAGAAAAGAGTGGAAAAAAGACAAGAATAATAAATGCAATAAGAAATTAAAAATTAATAAGGAAACATAACTACATAATTCAGAGGAAATTATAAGATTTACTGTACTGCCAAACTGTGTAAACTCTAAGTTTGAAACCTGAATAAAATGGATCATCTTATAAGTAAGTATAATTTATTGGAATTTGTCAATGAAAAAAAACATTTTATTGCATCCCTAAGAGAGGTATCCAGCTTCTTGAATACTTGCAATAATTGGGAGTTCATGGACATCATTATTTATTTAAAAATAATCATATAACTATACATACTATTTTTTAAAATTTTTTTTTCAACGTTTATTTATTTTTGAGACAGAGAGAGACAGAGCATGAACAGGGGAGGGGCAGAGAGAGAGGGAGACACAGAATCTGAAACAGGCCGCAGGCTCTGAGCGGTCAGCACAGAGCCCCATGCGGGGCTCGAACCCACGGGCGGTGAGATCGTGACCTGAGCCGAAGTCGGACGCTTAACCGACCAAGCCACCCAGGCGCCCCTATACATACTATTTTTAAAAAAACATTCATTATCTCATTTACTCATTTTCTCAGTGAAATTTATCAAAGCATTTATTGACAAACACTTGACACCCAGGATTGTTCACTTTTTATGTTATTGTCACACGAACGCTTGATTTTTGACACCTGAATGAGACCTCCAGCAGACACACTCAGCTCTCACGTTACCTTGATGGCCTGCGCTAGCTGAGGACGTTGCAAGGGTAGGTACTCCTGATTCTAATAACAGGACTCTGAATCTGGAAGACCTTGAATATTCCTGGGCTAAACCCCATCATTTCTCAGATGAAGGAATGAAGATCCTGATAACTAATACTTCGTCCAAGTTCACTTGACTGTCAAGAAATAATAAAATACTCTACACCTCCCCCCAAAAGAAGTAAGACCAAAGATGCTCTTCCTTTGGGAAGATAAAATGTTAAAACGTAAGTGAAGTTCCTGCCATACTATGTGGGCACATCAGAAAATATTAGTTCTTTATTGACTGGGTATGTGTGTGTGAGTGTGTTTGTGTGTTAATATAGGACTGGGTTGGAGAGATTCCTGAGGTTTCCATAATTCTACCAACAGAGGATGTCTCCTTACACAGATTTGGCAGCTAACTTCTGTGAGAAGGCTCAAACTTTTCTACTTTCTGTAATCATACCCACACCTGAATTTTTTTCCTTTATTTGTTGGCAAAAGGTAGGTAGTGTGACTTGCACGGACTTTGGAGTCAACCAACCTTAGTGCTAATCTGATTCTACCCATGAAATTGGGCATTTTATTCAAACTTTCAGTGTGTTGGTTTTCTGCTTCTAAAATGTTGACTATACTATTGGTCTTATAAAATTTTGTGAATATAGTATATTTTAAGTTAAGTGCTTAAGAGAGTTTCTGGAATAATGTAAGCTGTGTTGTTTTTTTTTTTTTTAAGTTTATTTATTTATTTTGGAGGAGGGGCAGAGAGAGAGGGAGAGAGAGGGACAGAAAATTCCAAGCAAGCTCCGTGCTGTCAGCACACAGCCTGGTTCAGGATTCCAACTCACGAACCGTGAGATCATGACCTAAGCTGAAATCAAGAGTTGGACACTTAACCAACTGAACCATCCAGGCACCCCACTATGATGCTTTTTAAATTAACGAACAAAGTGAAAACAATTTGTATGTGTGCTCAGCTAGCCTATAACATAGGAAGTAAAACAAGTCCTATGGTTTGTACTCCTACAATTTACATACAGGTGAAGGACGTGGGTTTTACTGCTTGATGTCCTTGGGTTTACATCTTAGCCTGGTCATTAACTAGCTGTGTGACTATGGAAAAGACTCTTAGATGATATATTCTGTTTTCTTACCTGTAAAATGGGAAAAGTAGTATAAAATTCCTAACATTGCTATGAGGATTGCATGAAATCATGTTTTCCATGTTCACTTTTGGTCACTAGTAGGAACAGGGGCTCAATAAAAGGTATTGGTCAACTGGATAAGCAGTGCCAAGAGGAGAGCTGTGTACCATATCTTCAAGCTTGTGCCAGAGAACTCAAATCCATAGACAGCCAGACACCTGGGCATGATTCCTTTAAAATAAAATAATTGTTTGTTTAGAGTCAATTTTATGAAATCATGCCTTTGACAGTTTTCAAGAGTCGAATATGTGTCTGCACTGCCTGTCTTAGCTCACTGTCTTGTCACTGTAAGTAATTGATTTTGCTGATCAACATTGATGCCAAATTTTTCTTGTAAAGATTTTGTCCTATCTTCCCTTGTCATCTTTTTAAGGCTTTATTTCAAGTGTCCTTGAAAATAATATTTTAAGCCAACTGCCAAACTGTCACCTTAAATATTAATGATCGTAATATTTTGTCCTCTATTATTCTGTAAGTGGAACAACTTACATAAAAGCCACACCAAAAGAAATTTGTCCATTAAAACTAATCCTTGAGGTCATAAATTCTCCAGTCTTTTTTGGAAAGTGAAAAATTCAGGCTCTTCCTTAATGAGATCTGTTCAGGAAACAGTAATGAACTGGGTTGGACCTGGTTTGGATGTCCTATTTCTAAGAAGTAGTCTTCCCCATAAGAGAATGAGAGAAGAAGAGAGGACAGGTAAGAGTTTTGGGAAATGGGGTAGCATCTTACTCATATTTGTGTTACTAATACTTCATGCAGTAGCTGACGTATATTTGGTGACCAAATATTTTTTGAATCAGTGAATGGGGCTTGGGTCAGACACTTTATTCTGCTTTATTCAGTTTACAGTTTCAGTTTGGGTAAGAGCTTCATAGCAAATGCTGGGTGGTCTGAATATTAAAACATCCCACCTAACAAATAGGCTGTTTCTCTTCTAAAATGTGCTTGTTTTCCCTTGCATAGTCATAAACTAAGATTGAGAACATTTTCTTTTCCTTTTTCTTTTTTTCTTTTTCCTTTCTTTCTTTTTTTTGGGGGGGGGCGGGAGAGTTTTTATTATTTACTTAGGAACCACAGATTTTGAAGGAGTAGAATCATGCAACTTTTTTTTAAAAAGGTCAAGGAAACTTCAGAATTTTAAGGGCTATGCTTTTCTGCATTTGTTTGACAAGTGAATTGATTGATCATTGTAAAGAGGGCATGCTGTTCTTAGATTCATAAGAGGAACAAAAAGAAGCTGCATTTTAAAAGTCTTTTGGGGGGCGCCTGGGTGGCTCAGTCAGTTCAGCATCCGACTTCAGCTCAGGTCACGATCTCACGGACCGTCAGTTCGAGCCCCGCGTCGGGCTCTGGGCTGATGGCTCAGAGCCTGAAGTCTGCTTCCAGTTCTGTGTCTCCCTCTCTCTCTGCCCCTCCCCCGTTCATGCTCTGTCTCTCTCTGTCTCAAAAATAAATAAACGTTAAAAAAAAAAGTCTTTTGGTTCCTAGAGGATCTCCTCTTCCCCACCACCCCATCCCCCCAAATTTTAACATCATTGGGAAGCAGAAGGGTGTTAAGATGTCTTCAAGAAAAATTGGTTGTAATGAAGGCAAAGGTGAATTTCTTTACCTTTCTTGTGACTTGAAATTTATTTAAGACATGGGGATAGGACAACTAAAGTAAAATTAATGTAATTTGGTTCAAAATGTAGTCATTTTCTCATCAACTGTAGAGACTACATGGGTTTTTGGGAACATAGGCTGAAAAGTGATGCTTCACTTGTGCTCTGACAATAAGGTCACAGTAAGTGACCAAAAAGCTCCCTCGTGGAAATTGTATGATAATAAAATTGTCTCAGTGTCTTTTCCCCTTCAATATAAGGAAATTGTAAAAATTTTCTGAAAAGGTTACTTTCTTCTTTTAAAATAAAAATATGCAATGTTTAGGCTTACAGAAGCTCCTTATCTCCCAGTCAGGACCATATAAAATTATTAGAATCTCCTTATTATAGTATAAAACAGATGCTATAAATTAGCCAAAGACAAGCTGTTGAAGACATTAAAAGCAGAAGGGGCATTAACAGAGGTCCAGTTGCATACAACAATATGGTGCATCTGGAGAGTAAGAAGTATTTTAATATGATTGGAGTGTGACACCTACCATTCACTGTCAAAAGGAAGAATCTAGTGCAACACTGACAATGTATTGTCCCCTCTTTACAAAGGAAAGGATCCAGATTCAGATGAAATCACCTGCCAAATATGTGAGAGATACCTCATCTGGAAGAGTTTTCAAAGGGGAAGTATTATCTCTGTAAATTACCATGCATTGCAAAGCAAACTAGATCTCTAGTGACATAGTATGACAAGATGGAATGAGGCATAATGTCCTTATCAGTTCAAACTTGTAATATTATAGATCCTGACATCAGAATTTTCAACCCAATTTATTTTTAACCAGCTTACTTATTTAAACCATGCTTTTGTGCTTTTGCTTTTGGTATTATCTAAGGTATTATCTGAATTAGCCTAACATTTTTTTTAATGACACCATAGTAAGATAGCATGAATGATGATGAGAAATAAGGAAAGGAAGATAATTGGAACAACTTTAGGAAGAAGGTTGATTAAAGCAACAGAATGGAAGAGTAGCTACTGAAAATAGTGTCCTTAAAGTGAAAGAAAATCAAAGAAAGTCAGGGAGAGTGAGCAGCGAGGATTTGAGGGGCTGATAAGCAAAGCATCAACACTGAGCTGCATTTCAAGAAGGATGACTGGACAACTTTTCATTCTGAGAAGAGATTGCTGCTACTGGAGCCAAGGATCAAGCCATGAAGATGTTTATATTTTGACACAAGTTCTTGTACTTTGAGGTTTCACTTCTGCCCACTCCTTTTTGGAGTCCATTGGACATCCCACACTCTCACCTGGTTTGTCTACTCAACAAGTTCCTTACCTTCTATTTCATGGAGACAAATGAGGCTCTAAAAAGTGTTTCTTCATAAAATCTTCCATTTTCAGTCAATTATCAGTAGCCTGGAGCTGTCTTCTTCTCATCATTGTTTTTCAATATGAGCATGGCCTTGGGAATCACCCTTTAGATCTTCTATATGGTTCCACAAAAGCCGACATGTGCTTCTCATATGTCCTAATCCTGTGAGGGGCACAGAGTGTGGCAGATACCAACAATTGCTACTCCAATATCTAATTTTTTCCCTTCTGTCTTCATTGGAGATATTATGTTTTGTTTGGCAGGGAGCAATGTATCTGGCTAAAAGCTCTGCCTTACCAGAGTTTCCTTATAAATACGAGTGGCCACCTGACACTATTCTGACCTTTGTAACGTGATCAAATGCTTGCTCAAAATTTCCAAGAAAAGTTTTTCTTCCCTTTGCTCTCCCTCCTTTCTTCTTGCTGGAAATGGAACAGCCATTGTGACAATGAAGTGACAGCATGAGGACAGAAGTCCCTGATAATGATGGCAGAGTAGAAAGCCTGGAACGCTGATCATATGCTGAATACAGAGCCCTAAAAAACCTGGACTATTTATTTGTGGGCCTCTTGTTACATAAGCATGAGGACTTCTTGTTACATAAGCAAATGTATTGTGAAGGGAAAAATGTACTTGGAAGAAAAAGATTCAAAATACATTCTTGTTTAGATAAGAAAAATATATTTAGTTGGGATTTTGTTTTACGTAGTCCCCAAATAACTTTTGATCCTTAGATTTAGGATTTTGAAAGTAAAAAAAGAAGGTGGTGAAATGAGTGGATGAGTGGAGTGGAGAAGAGCTATAGTCTATTTGAGAAGTCTGATATTGCAAAGTGGACAGAGCTGATGATCCTTGTTAAATATTTGATAGAACTACTGACTATTGTTTTGGGAAAATAATGATGTGCTGTTATTTTAGCAGAAAGGATAGAAAAATTTATGTTGTTTCTGGATGCTGTTTCTACTTGACATCATAGGAAAGCCCAACAAAAAGGATAAACTTGAGCTAGAGCTAGCCACTTTTCCAAGGAGGGAGGAAGGTCATAGCTTTTAGACCATGGCTTATAAAGATCTTTGTGATTATTGATGGTTTCTGACTGTTCAACCTGGGGAAGCAATTCTGAAGTATCCAAGAACACACCCAGGGAAAGTGTACTGTTAAACCTTTGGAGCCCCCAGAAAGTTCCTCCAAAATGCCCATATCAGTTGCGGCCATGAAGGATGATGGAAAGATCTTCCAGGATTGCAGATCTTGCGGCTGTGGAGGGCAATAGACAAAAGAGATCCACCCAGAGACAGACTAGAAGCTTACAGATCATGAAAGAATGTTCTCCATGGTCAGGACAGGGAGTCCATGAGATTGTTGACCATTGATGTGCTTCCCAATTATGTCTTTATTATGAATGGAAGTTTTTATTCATTTGTTTGTACCTTTATAGCTGATTATGTTGAGGGAAGATTACTTTTTTTTATGAATTCAAGGTTGCTAAACATGCCAACCTATTAAAGTACCAAGAGAACCTGGGATTTGAAGTAGATGTATCACCTGCACATTGGTATAATTTGCTATTATCTCAGTTGGGAAAAAGGAGAAAATATATGTATCTATGTTGTACAGACAAGACTTTGAACTATGTCGGAAATTGTTAATTGTTTTTCTATATATGTACTCACTCATTTCCCTTCTAACAGAACCTCAGTTTTGGAGAGGAGATCAATAATATGCACAGCCTTACAATCCATCTTCCCAGACTGCCTGGAGATGGCGGTGTTATATAGTCATGGCAATGAAATGTAAGCAGAAATCTGCCAGGAATTTTGCTTCCTTGATGAAGCGATTTCTCCTTCCTCTTCTCTTTTGTTTCTTGTTTTTCCAATGGCAAGCAAAGTGGAATGACAGAAGGTACTGGGGCATTGCTGATATTGGGTGGTCCCCACACCACACCACAGCCCTAGACTGTCATATCCACATCTTGTCTTACGTCAGGGGGGAACAATCGCTATTTGGTTTAGCCACTAGCATAGGGTTTCTGTTACATAAGGCAGAACAACAATCCTAACTGATATGTAGAGATTGTAGGCTCTCCATACCTTTTGGGATCTAAGGATCCGCTATGCAGACACTTCCCTAGGGACTTATTCCTATAAAGATTTCCCTTCTTTCCAGCATTTCGGTATTTACTTTTTCTTCATATGCTCTTTCCATTCTGCTCTCAAATATTATAGAATTTTCCTATCCTTAAGAACTCAAACCCAAAGTCATCCTATATGACTAACTCCCTTAACTATGTATTTCATTTTTCTGTTATTAAGCACATAAACAATATATAAGTACATTCTCATAATATTCACATAATATAAAAGAGCCACCAACTTCATCTTTTCATTCTTTTCTTTTCATTGAGTAGATCTGGAAAGTAAACATCTTCAACTCACATTTTTCTCACATTGTCTTAATTCTTTGAAATCTGGTGTCTGTCCTCACCATGACACTGAAAGAAGCAGTTGCCTGGGGACTTGGAAAATTCTGGATGTGCCTTTCAGAGATAATGATCAATGGGTCATGAATGTGCAGCTTTTAGAAGCCAGGTCAGAGTGCTGTGGGATATAAGACAGACCCAGAGGTGTTCAAGATAGATCCTTGAATAGACACGCCTCTCCCTTCACACAAGTCAAGGCTGGGCAAGTAAATCATAAACTTCTGTTTTTACATCCACAAGCTATGTTTTAGTAGAATGTTCTCATTTTGGAGAATAATTATCAAGAGCTAATACTAACAATTCCTATTTTTAAAAACCCTTAAGAAAATACAACCAATCTATTGTGTAAAAACTCATCTTACATAAAAATAGCTAAGTAACTATAAAAAATTTCTCATAACTTCCAGGTTAAAATAATTTAAAAATCAAATTTGAGGAAAATATTTAATGAAGAGCCTTTTATTTTGCCGAGACCTCTAGACTTTGGCATTTTATTAGTGTTATTGTTCTGCTCTTTTCTAACCTACTGCAAGATCTATCAAACTAGCTAGAGATGTACTTTAGAAATTACTAAGACATATTGAAGAACTTTTTAAGTATTTTTTATTTTTACTTTTTTGTGTTTCTTTTTTTGTTATTTTTGTTATTTTGTGTTTCTTTTTTTATGAGAGAGAGAGAGAGAGAGAGAATGTGCATGTGTATATGCACATGAACAGGGGAGGGGCTGAGGAAGAGGGAGGGAGGGAGGGAGAGAGAGAGAGAGAAAGAGAGAGAGAGAGAGAGAGAGAGAGAGAATCTTAAGTAGGCTCCACGCCCAGTGGGGACGTGGATATGGACCTGGATATGGTCTCGTGACCTTGAGATCATGACCTGAACTGAAATTATGAGTCAGATGCTTAAGTTACTTAGCCACCGAGGTGGTCCTGTTTCAGGTATTTTTAAAAAGGTCAATAATGAATGATGATTGTATATCAAAAGTAAGCAGAATTTTCTATAAAAACTCAAATTTTCATTTTATGTACTTGGTTTAATATTACTTTTTACAAGCACACTGCTCTTCTCTCTCAATTGGATTCAATAAATGTTAAGAAAACAATATCTGTCAGATGATTCTGGTCTAGAATGATTATCAATTTTGATTCAGTGCTTTCAGAACAACTGGAACAGAATGGATTAGATTAGCAGGCATGAATAAATCTTAATTTTGTTGCGATTTATACCTGTCGCGTGATATACACAGATAAATGCCTCTGTATCCAACAAGTTGCATCGATTTGGATCTTGCAGAAGTTAAATATTAGCCTCAAATTAAATCCATGGTAACATAATAAATATAACCTGAGATAGTGATGGTATAGGTCAGCACATGGCTAGTGGAGACAGCAAGAGAATTCTACTGGCCAATAGATTGCTTGCTCAAGCATATAATCATTCAAAATGCACACGCGTTCATGGAGTTGGAAAAGCAAGGACTCTTTTTCAGACTCAGTTCATCATGTAACAGCGGCCCCGGTAATCAGGGGACAATTCATCACTCATCACAAAACTGGAACTTGACTTTAAAGCTGTGTTTCTAAGACATTTTAGTTGCATCTGTGGAGGGAAATTAAGAGAATAGAAAGCAAGGTGGGGGGAGAGACTTTTTTCCTATTGTGTACCTTTTTGTACATTTTGAGTTTCATATCATGTGCATATAACATCCATTCAAATAATTGAATAATGAAAAAGAAAAATATTTAAAATAAGCCAATGCTTCCAATTTAGAAGGAAATTCCAACAACTTTAGTGCTTATAAAGAATTTACAAGGGGGAACCTCCTGCCTTTAAGACAGCCTCCTGTACTCAGTGTGTTCTCTGTATACATTGTATTTTCTGTTGTCCTCTCTGTCTTTGTGTACTCAAAGTGACTTTGATATTTCCTTCATCTTTCTTTTATTTCTCCAGGATATGTCACAGGATATATGTTTTGCCTATAGAAGACACTCATTAAACACCTGAAAAATAGCTGAGAAATAAAAAGACACTGCTCAATTTCTTGTCCCAAGCATATTAGTATGGAGCCAAAGTCAATAGCAATGTAGTGGGGCTGGTACATGGGTGTCTCACAATACTCAACAGATGTGTGATGGACACTGAATATTGAATAGTCAAGGACTCCAGATAGGGTGTCAAGGAAGGCATGCCTTATGTTGATTAAGAAAAGTTAGAAAATCTGCAAATCAGGGGTCATCAAGGAAGAAAAGGTAAATAGGTGTTGAAAATTTAGACAAGTCAAAAGATTGAGAGAGTTGTATGTGGAAAGGACAGCATTACAGAGCAGAGAAAATTAATTTGGATTTCAGGGGAGAGGCTGTCCTGACATTTATCTGTATCTTAATAATAATTATTTTTTGTACCTTATTTATTGAATTACATTTAGCTCTTCATTGATGGAGAAATGCATTAGGTCTGGTTGAAGAAATGGCAGAATGAAAGTCATAGAATTATAAAGTCAAAGAATATCAGAGCAGTAAGAGGTCTTAAGGTCTAAGATTTCTCAGTAGATGACGGGCACTTGGGGGGCTCAGTTGAGGGTCCGACTGTGGCTCAGGCCGTGATCTCGCAGTTTGGGAATTTGAGCCCCAGTTTATGAGTTCAAGCCCCACATCGGCTCGCTGCTGTCAGCGTGGAGCCCACTTCAGATCTTCTGTTTCCCTCTGTCTCTGTCCCTCTCTTGCTCCCGCTTGCATGCTGTCTCTCAGAAATAAAAATAAAACATTGAAAATATTAAAAATAAATAAATAAAATTTCTCTGTAGATGAGGAAACAGGCCAAGGGAATTTTAATGACCTAACAATTTAGGGGCTAAGTGAAGACGGAACTTTCAGGTTCCAAGTGGTTCACGTTTGTCAGTATCCTATTATTATACAGTGTTATATAGACAGAGTATTTATAGCACATGACTCCACCATACTGATCCATTTTCTGAGAATTAGACTCATAATGCCACTTGACCGGGGAGAATTTTTCGACAGAATCACTAAGGGGTGCAAGTAGCAATATCAGGAGTCTGAGAATAAGCATGTCAGGATACCTCTTCTGGAATGTGTACCCTGGAATGCTTAAGGGTGTCTCTGGTTTTCGCATCAGTGAAAGTGAGTTGACATCAAAGAAAAACTAGGAAGCTGTAATGGCAAAAGGATGGGGGTAATAACTCCAAAATAATTACCTCAGACTTTCAGGAACAAACTCCTTTAGTTTCCATCTATTAGACCGTGCTGGAGGACACTAATGCACAAGATAAAATAGCTAAGACAATTTCTTCATAGAATTGGGTATTGGGTATGCATGATTCAGAATACCCGTTTACAGCATTAGTTATTGATTTCGTTTTTCTGCTTTTTTCCTCCTCATTCAACTGATTGGTTCTTTGAATTTGAAGAGTTGAAAGATTATATTGTTTATTATCGTGGGCAATAATTTTCCACAAAAGTGTTACATAGAGTATTTCCGAGCACAGGACTCCACAATCTTAATCCAGTTTTGTGTGAACTCGTATTTAACCTGTCAGAGAAATCTGTAATTGCTTAGCGTAAAATGTGACTTGAATTACTACACTCTCCCTAGCAGATCCCACTCTGGGAATCCTGCTGGTCCACTCTAGCCTTAAACTTCACCTCAGCAAGTTCAGTCAGTCTGACTGCCAGAGGCTAATGCATATAGATTGGTCGTCTACATCTACCTCTAGGAAATGACTATCAAGAATGAAGCAAGAGCTAGAAGCAGGTGGGTGTTTCTGAAAAGCTGCATAATAAAAGTGAAGCATTGGATATTTTCAAGATAAATGTGGAGAGTGTGTAAGCAAGAAAGATCAAGAACCCTTGTTGCTGCTGTTTCTTCCCTCCAGTTTCCTGGAGGGAGGTTTGGACTGAGCGGAAACTGAAAATCTATCAAGAACAGAATTTCATTAGTCAGTTGAAGGCTAATGTCTGTGGAAGTGCTGATCTTTAACTTTAAGCCATCTATAGTAATAGAAAAACCAGACAGAATTATACAAGACAACCCTACAATCACAGAGCTGACCCATCAAGATTTTCGGCCCGGGGTTGACATCATTGAAAAATATTTGAAAGGGACTGCAAGGAAAAATTAATCCAAAGTCTTCTCTGCCTATATTGGTACTATTGCAAGATGTTAAAACTCTGCATTGTCTTTTTTTTAAGTTGATTTACACGCTTAGTATTGATGATAAATAACAATCACAGAAAGTTATTTCACTGGCTCCACTGCCGTGAAACTGCCTAAGGGAGTTCCATATACACTGGCCTTTCAGGCGACGATGAATGACTCCTGCGTTGAGTACAGAAGAAAAGCCATTGCTTCATTCTCCGTTGCTTAGAAGTTGGGAAAAGTCTTTCTGTGTTTGTTCAACTGCCTTTATCCCTAAAGAACACCCAAAAAGGATATTTTAACCATGGCAGAAGCTGTTTTGATTTAATTTAAGCCATGTTCTATGAGAGATCTAGTCTCTCCATTCATAGGTTATTGCTTGGCCCTTCAACATTTTCTTTCTCTCTCCCAGAGTGTTTACCACATTATCATTCCAGTAGCTTGGCAACGGCTCTGAGTCTAATAAAATAATAGGTGTTATTTTGGGGTATTCCCAGCTGAAAAATTATTATGACTCAGAGTAGGCGTCAATTATTAAAAATTCTATTTTAAAATTCCCCTTCTCACTATTTGTAGTCTTCCCCATCAAATGTAAGTTTCAATTTATGTGCTGGGATAGTGGCATTAGGATGTGGGGGAGAATTTGTCCATTAGTAGAAACACTGGCATCTCAGGAAACAGCCACTCTGACTCTGGAATAATAAGAGGAAGCCTCCGTTACGTCCCTACGGCAGGCTGGAGAATTTAACTATATGATTTCTATTTCATAAAATGACTTTCTGTGGTAGGTTTTTAAAGTGCTTTTTTTAAAAATTTATTTTATTTTATTTTATTTTATTTTATTTTATTTTATTTTTCAATATATGAAATTTATTGTCAAATTGGTTTCCATACAACACCCAGTGCTCATCCCAAAAGGTGCCCTCCTCAATACCCATCCCCCACCCTCCCCTCCTCCCACCCCCCATCAACCCTCAGTTTGTTCTCAGTTTTTAAGAGTCTCTTATGCTTTGCCTCCTTCACTCTCTGTAACTTTTTTTTCCCCTTCCCCTCCCTCATGGTCTTCTGTTAAGTTTCTCAGGATCCACATAAGAGTGAAAACATTTGGTATCTGTCTTTCTCTGTATGGCTTATTTCACTTAGCATCACACTCTCCAGTTCCATCCACGTTGCTACAAAGGGCCATATTTCATTCTTTCTCATTGCCACATAGTATTCCATTGTGTATATAAACCACAATGTCTTTATCCATTCATCAGTTGATGGACATTTAGGCTCTTTCCATCATTTGGCTATTGTTGAGAGTGCTGCTATAAACATTGGGGTACAAGTGCCCCTATGCATCAGTACTCCTTTATCCCTTGGGTAACGCTTTTTTTTTTTAAAGATGAGCAGAACAAGGCTTAGTAGCACAGCTTATAAGTGACTGAGTTAGAACTGAAACTCAAGAACGTCTGACTTCAAAGCTCTTCCTATTATGTCACAATTGTGCTTTTTATGCCGAATTAAATTTATAGACTTGTTAGAAGTTTAGAAATCTTATGAAAAATCTCATCCGTTTCTCCTCTCTCCTCTACTCCCATCTGACTTAAATAAAATGGAAAAAAAAAGATTTTATTTTCAACCTAGAATGCCATAGATGTTCAGTAGATATTTGTTGTTGGTTTTGTTGCCTTGAATGTCATATAAAAAGACAGGATACATTAATATGACCTCAACCACCAAATCACTAACAACATTAGGTCTGATTAGGACATATAGATATGTCATTTTAGAGATACATCTGAATGGAAAAAATAAAAGGTTCACAACAGTTGTCTAAATTTTTCAGTGCTATGTTTCATAGCCACAGCTGACTAGCTGTGAAATGCCGTCGTTTCCACTTAATTTTGTTCACTAGTTAATTCAATCCTCTACTTTATTTGATCGGATCTGGAGCCAAATCATTTGTATTCATTTTGCATTGTGTTTGTGCAGTGTCTCTTGATCGTTTTCACATGCTAATACTGGCTAATTCAATTGGGATTTATTGAAGCAGCCCTTGAAAATTAACCACCTAATTTCTCATGCATAACATAAAAATAGACCTATTTCTCTTCACTTGTCTCTTTGAAGAATATATATTAACATAAAATAAGAGGCTGTCTTTTTGGTGCAAGGCACAATGCTCATGATATTAAAGGACAGATCTTGGAGAATGAATTTTGCCGTGAGGTGTTGGACCTTCATGGGAATGTAGTTTTTATTGTCATCTTTTTTTCCCTAAGGGACGAACTCTGTGTGGAAGAAATTGTTCAGCAAACCCAAGAGAGATGATCATTTGGCTGATGCTTATATACTAATATTATATAGGTATTATTTTGGTCATATTGATAATTATGATGAGCACAGAAATTATTATGACTTTACAAAGGCTAAAGCATGTTGTTCTTGGCTTGATTGATAAACAACTTCTATGGTTAAAAAAATCAATCAATCAAATCAATCCATTTCAATCCACTGGATATCATTTTTCTTTTAACTGTACTGGGACCTACTCATCCTGAAAAGAACTAAAATATGTTTCTCTTTCTCCCCATTAATCTGATTGTACATGGATTATTAGTTAATTGGAAACCTATTTGTCTCTCTTTTCGTGGGACACAGGCAGTAGTTTCCCATCAGAACCAGTCCATTCTCTTCTACCCCATCTACACAATCCATTCAGATAGCTTCTGATTAGAGCATGACTACATGCTTCCTGCCTCTTAGGAAAAGTCACACAATCCCCAAAATTCAATTTGACTTCATCAGATATCGAGAAGCAAAATAGACTGGTCAAAAATGAAGACTCTGAAGCTTAACTCCTTAGTTTGCACTCTGAATTTGTCACCCCCTGGCTGTATGACTTTATATAAATTACCTAATCTCCTGGATGCCTCTGTTTTCTTATCTGCAAGATGGGCTAATAATTGCTGCTATTTCATAAATTTGCTGTTCGGATGAAGGTGGTAGATATGAAGTGCTTTGAGCAGTTCTTGCCATGCCATAAATGTTCAATAAATATCAGAGAGCCATTTTACTTTTTTTAATTTTTAAATAAGATTTATGCACGACGTGGGGCTTGAGCTCATGACCCTAAAATCAAGAGTCCCATGCTCTAAAGACAACCCCAATAAATATTAGATATAATAGATGTTATTATTTTTATCACTACTATTATTTAGATAGCCACATTAAAGACTCCTCTTCTGAAGTTTTGTTAACACTTCGTTTTCTCTCTGCAAAATAAAGACAGTAATTTTTCTATTTCCTTTGGAAATTGACTGAAAGGGGGGGAGTAAAACCTAGAAATGTGCATTCCAGTTTGAACTAAAGTAAGAAACATCCAAAATCCCAAATCACAAAATAAATAGATGAGTTGTCAAAAGCGAAGAAAATGGAGATCAGAGAGGAAATGGAGAGTAGAGTCAGTTTTCAGAAAAATCAATAACATCGTCTTCTTCAAGGTTAGTTACAGTCATGCTGTAAAGTACTAAAGCAGTACATCACTTTGCAACTGTAGAATTTGGTTGCCCAGACTGGTAGAGTCTGTTTGTGTTCCAGCAGAGAGGCAAAGGGGATGAGTTAATGCACACAAAGAGAGCTAGCGGGAGGTATCTATCAATAAAGTCTATCTCTCAATAAGAGTTCCTATCAATAAAGGTTACAGGAAGAGTGACCGCACTGGGAGAAGCCTTGAAGCACACTAATTTCCATATTCTCTATGCCATTTATTTATATCCATTATCAAAATATAACATTCACAGCTGATAAATTAAATAACGGTGGTATAGGATTACTTAAGGTGCGTGAAAACAGTATACAGACGGTCCCTGATATATGGTGGTTAGGCTTGATTTTTAGACTTTCTGATGATGCAAAATTGATACATATTCAGTAGAAACCTGATGCCAAATTTTGAAGGTTGATCTTTTCCCTGTTTAGCGATAGGGGGTACAATATACTCTTGTGATGCTGGGGATGCTGGGGAGAGGCAGTGAGCTGCAGCCACTGGACACCCACATGATCATGAGGGTAAACAGCCAGGATGCACACAACCATCTGTACCCATACAGCCATTCTGTCTTTCGCTTTCCACACAGTATCCAGTAAATTACATGAAATGGTCAACAGTTCATAATATAAAATATCCATGTGTTAGATGATTTTGTCCAACCATAGGCTAATTAAAGTGTTCTGCACACATGTAAGATAGGCTAGGCTAAGCTATGATGTTTGACCAAGTAGGGTATGAAATACATTTTTGATATGATATTTTCAACACACAGTGGGTACATGGGGACATAACCCCACCATAAGTTGAGGAATATCTGTATATATAAACTGAGACAATGCTTGGGGAAAAAAAGAGAAGAAGGCAATGGCTATGCATTTCCTCATCTTTTATAGTCAGAAATCAAAGGAGATAATTTAAAGTGAACTCAAATAATAGAGATATGAGAATAGTTAATAGTAAATTGGTAAACACCAAAACATAGTAAAATAAATAAAGCTGGTTGACGGAGGTTGATAAGAAAGGATGAGGGGCTGAGGGCATACAAATTTCATAACTGCTTATAATAAGGAATTAAAAGGTATAAAAATAGAGAATTCTGAGAATTATATAAAAACTTACACTTATAGAGTTAAATATTATAATGAGAAAAATGCAATCTTTTAAGTTAGCAGAAAAAATACTAAACAGAGCAAAGAAAATAGCATGATAGCATTAAGAGCAAACATGTCTGTCTCATCGAACCATTTAAATGGCTAATTTCATCAGTTAAAAGAGCATTCATTTTTACCAAAAAGCAGAACTCAAGTACATGCTGCATTCAAGACAGCCACATTAAACAAGTTGGCACAGAAAAGTTACAAAGGAAAGGGTGACCAAAATGAACAAGACAAAAGCAAACAACTAAAGCAGAGATAATTCTCTCTTTCTCTCTCTCTTTTTAATGTTTATTTATTGTTGAGAGAGAGAAAGAGCAAAAGTGGGTGAGGGGCAGAGAGAGAAAGGGGAACAGAAGATTCAAAGCAGGCTCTGTGCTGACCCCAGAGAGGCTGATGTGGGCTCAAACTCGGGAACCACGCGATCATGACCTCAGCCGAAATCAGTCACTTAACCAACTCAGCCACCAGAGATAACTATTTTAATATCACACGAGATAGATTCTGGTACCAAAACATAAAATGAGATGAATAAGGAAACTATATAAAGAATAAAAGGTGTGATTCACAAGGAAGATTCGGGAATTGCAAATATTTATGCACCAAATAACATGGTAGAGTCGTTGTCAAATTGTGCAACACGTTAGAATCAAGGGGTCCTTAAAAAATACTGAGGTGCGTGGTTTCCACTCCCACATATTCTGATTTAATTGGTGTGAAGTGTTCCCTGGTTGTCAGATTTTTGAAGACTTCCCAGTTTATTCCAATGTACAGCAACGTTTGAGAAGCAGTGACTTAGTCTAAAAAATAATTAGAAAAAAACACTACAGGAGATAAACGAAGAAATAGGAAAAAACATTTTTAAAAATGTGTATTTATTTTGAGAGAGAGAGAGAGAGAGAGAGAACGTGTGTGTGCACACAGGTGGGGATGGGGCAGAGACAGAGGAAGAGAGAGAATCCTAAGCAGGCTCCAGGCTGACAGCACAGAGGCCAATGCGGGGCTCTGTCTCACAAACAGTGAGATCAAGACCTGAGCTGAAACCAAGAGTTGGATGCTTAACTGACTGAGCCACCCAGGCACCCCTAAAACACAACTTTTTAAAAAGAAATTTATTCTTCATGTTCCTTGGTCCATGACAAGTTACAGAAGACAAGTAAGTCTAAATAAGTAAGATGACCCAAATAACATAGTTAGTAAGGGAAATTGTACATTTTTTTTACTAGTGGAGTTGGTTTACATTTGTGTAAATGAAATTTTTACCTTGACAACAAGAAATAGCTTTTCCATCTTTTTGTTTAAAGTTTATTTATTAATTTTGAGAGAGAGAGGGGAGAGAGGGACTGAGAGAGAGACAGAGAGAGAGAGAGAGAGAGGAAAAATCCCAAGCAGTCTCCATGCTGTCATCACAGAACCTGACATGGGGCTTGATTTCACAAACTATGAGATCATGACCTGAGCAGAAATCAAGAGTCTGGGATGCTTAACCAGCTGAGCCACCCAGTCCACCTATCTTCCATCTGTTTTTATATACACAAAATAACTTTCACAAAATTTTATTAAAGCATGTTAAATATACCTCAATACATTCCAAAATATAGGAATAGTCAAAATGTTTTAAATATTGTAATACAATAAAGTTTGAAATGAGAAACAAGCAAATTAGAAAACAATACTTTTTATCACAAAAAAAAAAACAAATAAAATTTTAAAATGGTCTATTTTGTTATGGATCAAAGAGGGAGTCATTTTGTCTCTACTTCTTAGCTCTCCCTCTCCACTCCCTGCCATCCTTCCAATAGGATCCTTTTTTTGCTCTAGACTGTTGTCACCCAAATCTTGGGAACTTTTCCTAGGGAAAAAGTGCAGTCCATTTCCCTTCCCTTTTTCTAGGGTTAATTGTCTGCAGAAAGGTTTCTACATATAAAACAGAAATGAAGGTGTTCTTAGGTCTCTGTAGTTAGAAGAAGGCCCAAGGCATGGGGCGTAGTAAGGAGAGTGGTGATGGCTCTTTCCTTCTCCATGGTCCCCAACAGCACCTGAACATTGCATTTGAGCGGAAAAAGCCTTCCCATTGATGCAGAGGGTGTGTTTTGATGAAATCCACAGAGAGTGAGGCCATTGCAAAACAGTCCACAACTTGGGAGCCCTCTATTACCCTGGCTTTGTTCTGATTTTCATTGAACCAGCCTAATGTAGCCTATTCCTATATTCTATTCTCAGAGTTCCCAGCCAGCAGCATAGAGGCCCAACCACTTATTACAAGTGGGGACTGGGTCTGATGGGGGGGTGGTGGGTAGGTTTTCCACCCCCCTGGTTTTCTGTTGCTTTCTTATTAACCTGTTATCTTACTCTTTCCTATTAGATTGAAATGTCACTTGTTTGTGATACTTTAAAAAATAACTATTTGGTATTTAGGTCCACCAGTTATGCATTTATTTAAGGCTATCTATTCAAAGGCAAAGTCAGAATAAAGGGAAATTTCTCTTTGTTTCCTATGTCATTTTTTCTAGACGTCTTTCCTTGTCCCTGTTTCTCACCACTTCTCACCCCAAGTAGATATTTAATCTTCTAACGCAAAAGTTGAGTACTTCGAATACCAGGAAGAAACGTGGCTGATACTTGATGAAGAAATACATTGTTTTCTTCTTTCAGTATCAGACTTAACTAAGGCCAGTCCACAATCTGCTATGAACTTCAGTGAAACTTGAGCGGAGGCCTGACAAATTTATGCACATGTATCATGACTAATAGAAGCTATATTCACTCTCCTTATGTCCTACTCCCTCTCTTTTGATTTTTACTTTTAACTTTTTTGAATTTGGCACCTAGCCTAAATTAAGTAGAATGGGATTTCTGACCCTCTAGTTGGGTAAACAAGAGGGACATTAGGCAGTAAATGGCTTACTATTTGTCAAGTCTGTGACGCTTCTGTTTTCTGCCTCTGGGTTTGTGTTTGTTGGAAGATGCTACTGGTTTGCTTTGTTTTGTTTCAGTTTCTAAGTCAAGGTTCTCCATTTCTGTAATAGTTAGGGCGTAATTTTTTTTGAAAGTCTGTCTTTTGGAGTTACTGTTAGTACACTGAATTATAAATGACTGAAGTTTTCCTTGAATTTGATAATTCACTCTTTGTAGACAACGGCTGTTTAGATGGCTTGAAGTGGATTGATCCATTAGAGATGGCTTGATGTTTTGATCCCTGCAATCTAAGCTGTAATGAAAGATCTGACAAACAAATTGATTTCAAATAATACCAGCCGTGGAGAAAGAAAAAGTGACAAGTGTCTCTCTTGATTGATCGATGTTCACATTATTAAGTAGGTGACATTGTAAGCAAGCAGGTGGAAACTTGAATGCTCTTACCCCTTCTAACTTCTCTCAGGTGATGTGTTCTCAGCCGGACTGCATATAGTGCCCCCAAAATTAACAGTAAAGGAAGTTTCAAAATCAACAGGGAAGGAAGTTTCAGCTAGTCTTGTCTGAACTCAAAATTGATTTCCTTGTTTAATGGTTGCTGTTTTTCACTTATTGGAGATCTAAAATCATCATTTTGCTCGGTCATGGCAATTGCCGACTTAGGCAACAGATAGAAATGTAAATTCCTTTCTGTGTTAATGAATTCCATTAGCAGAAAAGCTGGTTCAAAAGACATATGGGGGGATAAAAGTACTAGACATTTAAATATTAAAGCAGTATTTTCTACCCTGAGTGTGAGGAACACCGAAGTTAGTAACTGTTCTGCTGAAAAATGGTTTCAGTGGTCAAATGCTTTAGGGAAACAAAGCTAAACAGGTTTCCTTCCTCTAGGGCTCTTCTGAGATCATAATATGACAGTGTGCAGTGTGCATTCTCAAGAAGCGAGTTATTGTGCAGCCGCTCCTCCGAAGTTTAACTGCAGGACTTTTGGGCTTTAAAGAGCACCTTCCAACTCATCTGGGAGCTAGTATTCTCATAAACCTCTGGACCGAAACTTTCTATGGAAAGGCCAGCTTTGCCTCCTTAAAAATGTAACTGTCTTTAACCCTGATGAGGGATTTGAAGCATTATGTCCAGGGCTTAATATCAGTACTTCCCTTAGGCTGGAGTTAGAGGGGCATCTGCTCTGTTATCTGAATTTTAGAGGGTCCCACTATCAGAAACACAAACAAAATGAATGTATTTGAGGACATCGGGGGGCCTCTGACACTCAGGATCAGTCAACAGGTGACCTTAAACATTTGTTCTCATGAGTCAGATGAGATGCCCCAAAGAAAGGCTTTATATACCCTGCCTTGTGTTTATGAAACATTAGCACTCATGATTGAAATTCTGTGATGGTTTCTAGATTGTACGTAAGTTGAAGTCGGTGAGGGACAATATGTTGGAACACAGGAAGGATGTGAGCAGCATAAGTACAAAAAAAGGGAATAAAGAAAGAAAAGTTAATTTGTCCAATTCTCTCAGAAACCAAGAATGTATTGCATAAGAAAGAAAGACATAACATAACATAACATAACATAACATAACATAACATAACATAAAGACTTAGTAGTATTCCTGTAGCGCTAAATATCTCACTATTCTTTGTATTCCAATTTGTGTCCAACAGTTGCCCATGCTGGCTGACAGCAATATTTTGCAAAATTATGCAGTTCATGTTATTCTTAGATTTGTACATAGGTAGGCCTAGACATCACTTTAAGTGTGGTACTGATTCTTTACATTATCAATTAAATGGAATTTCAATACCAGATTTGAGAATAGCTTTGTTTTTATTAAAAAAAAAATTTTAACGTTTATTTATTTTTGAGAAGAGAGAGACAGAGCATGAGTGGAGGAGGAGAGAGAAAGAGGGAGACACAGAATCCAAAACAGGCTCCAGGTTCTGAGCTGTCAGCACAGAGCCCAATGCAGGGCTCGAACTCACGGACTGCGAGATCATGACCTGAGCCCAAGTTGGGCGCCTAACCGACTGAATCACCCAGGCACCCCGAGAATAGTTTTGTTTTTATAGTAGTACTTAATATGATTAAATTTTCAAAAAATAAAATGCAAAATTTTAGGCTTTATTTAAATAATTTTGAATTGAAATTTTAATATGCATTGATTATAACTTATATTTTACCTTTTAATGTTAATGTATAATTTTAACTCTTTCAGGAAAAACATTTTCAGAAACATAAGAATAATTTTACTCTATTTTTCTATTTACTTTGTAGCATTTATAAAATACATTCAAATTGTGTACACTTTGGATATATTTACATTTTATATTTCTTTAGATAATTATTGTCAATAATACCTAAATTATGTGAAAATTGCAATTATGACACATGATTGGTGACTTTGTTAGTATGAAAGAAATTTTATGAATATATATTACTATTGTCGGCCCATCAGTAGAATCCTCAAACATGCACAATAATAGTTAACTTCAGTTGTCTTTCAGCATGGTATTGGCACAAACACAGATGCATAGACCAATGGAATAGAATAGAAACCCCAGAACTAGACCCACAAAAGTATGGCCAACTAATCTTTGACAAAGCAGGAAAGAATATCAAATGGAAAAAAGACAGTCTCTTTAACAAATGGTGCTGGGAGAACTGGACAGCAACATGTTGAAGAATTAAACTAGACCACTTTCTTACACCATTCACAAAAATAAACTCAAAATGGATAAAGGACCTGAATGTGAGACAGGAAACCATCAAAACACTAGAGGAGAAAGCAGGAAAAGACCTCTCTGACCTCAGCCGCAGCAATCTCTTACATGACATATCCCCAAAGGCAAGGGAATTAAAAGCAAAAATGAACTATTGGGACCTCATGAAGATAAAAAGCTTCTGCACAGCAAAGGAAACAATCAACAAAACTAAAAGGCAACCAACGGAATGGGAAAAGATATTTGCAAATGACATATCAGACAAAGGGCTAGTATCCAAAATCTATAAAGAAGTCGCCAAACTCCACACCCAAGAAACAAATAATCCAGTGAAGAAATGGGCAGAAAACATGAATAGACACTTCTCTAAAGGAGACATCCAGATGGCCAACAGGCACATGAAAAGATGCTCAACATCGCTCCTCATCAGGGAAATACAAACCAAAACCACACTCAGATAGCACCTCATGCCAGTCAGAGTGGCCAAAATGAACAAATCAGGAGACTATAGATGCTGGGGAGGATGTGGAGAAATGGGAACCCTCTTGCACTGTTGGTGGGAATGCAAACTGGTACAGCCACTCTGGAAAACAGTGTGGAGGTTCCTCAAAAAATTAAAAATAGACCTACCCTATGACCCAGAGCAGCACTGCTAGGAATTTACCCAAGGGATACAGGAGTACTGATGCATAGGGGCACTTGTACCCCAATGTTTATAGCAGCACTCTCAACAATAGCCAAATTATGGAAAGAGCCTAAATGTCCATCAACTGATGAATGGATAAAGACATTGTGGTTTATATACACAATGGAGTACTACGTGGCAATGAGAAAGAATGAAATCTGGCCATTTGTAGCAATGTGGATGGAACTGGAGAGTGTTATGCTAAGTGAAATAAGCCATACAGAGAAAGACAGATACTTTCACTCTTATGTGGATCCTGAGAAACTTATAGAAACCCATGGGGGAGGGGAAGGAAAAAAAAAAAAAAGAGGTTAGAGTGGGAGAGAGCCAAAGCATAAGAGACTCTTAAAAACTGAGAACAAACTGAGGGTTAATGGGGAGTGGGAGGGAGTGATGGGCATTGGTGAGGGCATCTTTTGGGATGATCACTGGGTGTTGTATGGAAACCAATTTGAGAATAAATTTCATATATTAAAAAAATTCATTTATCTTTGATAGTTCATTTTTCATTAATATAATAAGCTTGTTTATATATATACTTAATATACATTGTAATCTATATACAAATACATATTCATAAAATTATTATTGACATAGATCAATTTCTACAGAATATATATTATAATTAATGTATCAATTTATGTATAAATATTTACGAAATTGTATGTATATAAACTTATATATCTATTTCATTTCTATGATTATGAATGTATATTTATCCAAGTATAAAGATAAAGGCATTTTATTTAACAATTTTAAAGCCAGATTTATCACATCTAGATATATAGACATGCAGTACATTGGCCTTCATTTGTACTCTTGCCCCAGGCAGCAAGTATCAGTTGTGGTCCTGGCCACTATTACGCTTGGGTGTTCGCGAACTTTAGAAGGGACATCTTCGTAATGAAATGGCAGCTTTGTGTGCCAAGCAGGAAGCACCCTTTCACACCAAAGACTTTTCACTCTTTCAGTCTAATTGTTCCCCACTATCCACGTACAGAGTGTACAGATAACCACTGGCTCATATAACCACTGCTGTAAAGCTTTGCTGCTTGGAGTTCGTTTCTTTTTTTTTTTTTTTTTAAAGTTTATTTATTTATTTATTCTGGGAGAGAAAGAGTGTGTTTGAGAGCGAGAGAGCGCGAATGTGATCGGGGAGGGGCAGAGAGAGAGAGAGAGATAGGGAGAGAAGGAATTGCAAGCAGGCTCCGCACTGTCAGCACAGAGCCAAGGTGGAGCTGGGGGGGGAGGGGGAGGGGGGAGGAGGGGGAGGTGGGGGGAGGGGAGGGGGAGGTGGGGGGAGGGGAGGGGGAGGTGGGGTGCTTTATCCCACAAGCTGCCAGATCATGACCTGAGCCGAAATCAAGAGTCAGACCTTAACCAACTGAACCACTCCAGGGACCTGCTCCAAGTTCACTTCTAAGAGCTGCAGGTTCATGCAGTCATTTCCAGATATAATAGGAAAAGGTACAAGTAACTAAATGGATTCCGTAGTCAGGACCTCAGAGCATAAAGCAAGAGTTCAGATCAGATCAGATCAGAATAGAACAAGTGATAGGCACACACAGTAGAGGATTCAGGCAGGGCCAGAGCTTGCACCTCAATCTGTTTTGCAAGTTAGAATAGGGGACTTGTGTCTGAATTTACTGTTTAATGTTTGTAATTCTCTGAAAATAAGTTTGTGTTCTGCACCCTATAACACAACATGGAGTGAGTGCTCAGAATCTGATTATTATAATTATCCCTGATTATTATAATCAAGTTTCTGATGCCCAGGATGAGGAAAGTAAAGTAAGGAGACCCTATAATGAAATGTTGTCTTAACATGGCTTTTATTTTCATTTTTTTCCTTTGTGGATTATAAAAATTTGATTCAATGGCCTTTCCTTAATTTATTCTGCTTTAAGTGAACAGATACAGATTCTATTCTTTCTTTCTTTCTTTCTTTCTTTCTTTCTTTCTTTCTTTCTTTCTAGATTTATTTTTGATGTTTATTTATGTTTGAGAGAGAGGGACAGTGTGCAAGCGGGGGAGGGGCAGAGAGAGAAGGAGACACAGAATCTGAAGCAGGCTCCAGGCTCCGAGCTGTCAGCACAGACCCTAACGCGGGGCTTGAACTCATGAACTGGAGATCATTACCTGAGCCGAAGACGGTCACTCAACCAATTGAGCCACCCAGGCACCACATATTCTCTTTTTAAAGCAAAACTTGCATGCATGAAATTCACAGGTTTTTATTTTATTTTATTTTTTAGAGAGAGAGAGTGAGCAGGGGAAAGGGGCAGAGGGAGAGACAGAGAATCTTAACCAGGCTCCATTCTCAGCTTGACTATGTGGGGTTTGATCCCATAGCCCGGGGGTCATGACCTGAGCTGAAATCAAGAGTTGGACACTCAGCTGAGCCACCCAGGTGCCCCTGAAACGCCCAGATTTTTAAATGATGAGTTTGAATGTATCTGCTCATTTAGTCATCACCAAGATATACAACATGTACAACATTCCAAAAGTTTCTTTGTCCCCACTACCCACTGTCAATCACAGTTTGGATATCTATAATTGTATACAGTATTGTTAGTTGTTGAACTTCATGTAAGTGGAATTGTGAAATATTTTGTGTCTTACTTTCCCTTCCCTTCCCTTCCCTTCCCTTCCCTTCCCTTCTCTTCCCTTCCCTTCCCTTCCCTTCCCTTCCCTTCCCTTCCCTTTCTTATCTTGGCTCAATACAGTGCTTCTGAGATTTATCATGATATGTGTATCAGCAGTGCAGTCCTTTTTTATTATTAAGTTGGATTGCATTGCAAGAATATATTATAGTTTACCTTTTCCACTGCTGCTCATTTGGGTTATTTCCAGTACAAGTGTTATTTAATATATAGTATTTCTGTTGGGCAAATACTAAGGAGTGGACTTTCTAGATCGCATGTAGTGTAATTTTCACTTATAAGAAAGTGTATTTTCAAAAGTGACTTTACAATTTTGTACTCACAACAGGAATGTATGGGAATTCAAGTTGTTTCACATCCTTGAGAATATTTATTATTGCCATTCTTTCTAACTTTAGCCTTTATGAATTCTAATTTGATGAAATTTATAATAATTTTGATTCAAAGGAGCTTAATATTTCCATGAAGGATTATGTCTTGGGGAAAGATGTGTGTTCTATGATAGTAATGATTTTTCTGAAATTAGAGTCATATCATTTTTCTCCCCTATTTAAGATCCCTAAATTCTCTCCTTTTATTTTCAGCATAGGTCAAACGTCCCATGACACGTTTCTTCCTTACTTAGTCCCTGAGTCCAACTACCCGCTTCCCTGCCACCCGGCTCCTACCTCACTAGGCTTTAAGGATAGGGCAGTCTCTATTTTGTTAATTATTGAACTTCAGCGCTTGGCACTCTCATTAGGTATTTGTTGAATGGCTGACTGACAAGGGGATGAGGTAGCTTCCACGTTCACACAGAAAATTTAGGAACTTCGATGTATAATTCAGGTATCTCGAGTTTCAAAGCCTGGCTGGTTAACTTTTGACAGAATGGATGCTCATTCAAGGTCATTTTCATAGACCTTTGAACTTCAATCATCGCCAAGATTGTTAGGAAGTTCTCAGATACTACAGAATGGTATTGACTCCAAGCCAATACCTATTTTGCTCTAACAGGGAAGGAAGGTATTTCTGCTGTCTACTTATAGCTTTATCATTCAGTATAGTTAAAATATACTTTATTTCATGATCTCTTGAAAAGTGTCCAAAGAAATATTGTGGTCACATCTAAAACTTGCAGAATGGGGCTGTGATTTTGTAGTGTTTATAGGTTGGTAAGACACAAAAAAGTGCTACACTAAACTACTTTCTCTTCTTTTGTAAAGACTGTAACCCTGTGTGAGCTTCCTTATGTGTCCCTCTAGGGCATTTTTAAAACCACATGATGTCCATTATATTTATAAGATTATTTAGCCTTTACAGAAAATAAAGAAATAAACCTGTTTTCAAAGGGAATTCAACAAACACACTAAATTCTACTAAGACCAATTATTTCAGCTCCATAGGGTAATAATATAAGCTAATAAGACATAGTTATCCATATTTGTTTGCAATAGCTCCAGAAATGTCTATTGAATAGCTGGCTACTTTTTTATTCCCTTTTCCTATCCATTTAAACTATCTCTATTCACATGCAAAATTAGGGAATGATCAGTAATTTGGGGGAGAAAGGAGTGAGGGTAATGACTGGAGATAAATTATTTTTCTGTATGTACAATTGCTTTCCCTCTCCAAGATCTAGTTTGCTTGTTCATCCCAGAAAAAGTGTTTATTTTGAATCTATATTATGTTGCATGTTGTATAGTTGGCACTTGGATTTTTATTTTCAATTAAAACAACAGCAACCAAACTGAAACAAGACCTCAGTGTTAGAAGAAACATCAAGGTCACCTAGTCCATCGGGCTCCACCTGGGATGCTGACTAGAAATACTGGGGAGCCTCAAGATTTACAGAATTAGAATCATAGAACCCAGGATCGGGGTTATATGGTTTGAAAGAAAAGCTCTCCAGGTAATTCTGATTTGGATCCTTGGTTAACAGGGGCCCCATCCCTGGTTTCTTTAGTGGAGAGTGGTAATTAGAAACCAAGATCTGGGCATTTGGTGGGTATATATGAACCCATATATTTGAAAACTATGAATTCACACTAAAACCTTCAATTTCAATACACAACTTGGGAGTTCTTGCTGGCCTTCCCCTTTCCATGTTTGTGAATACATTATCTAGTAGTAAGAGAAACCTAGATCTCTTTATCGTCAATATTTGCTCATTCGTTCAGTCGGCTTACTAATTTGCCCAGTGTTACAAAATCTGTCAACCTAGGCAGCTGACTCCCCTGCCTGTCATCTCATCCCTATCAGCACCCAGTAGCATTCAGGCACTTCACATCCTTGATTCTCAGTGGATATGCCATGTACATACCTCCAGAGGACTCCACAGCCCTTTCTCCTCTGTACCACTGGCCAGGCTGCTGGTGACCTCTCTGTCCCTACTCAACTCCACGCTAGGAAGAGAAGGGAAAGGTCATATCTATGTTCCTATTCTGCTTTCTGGAGATGTCATAAATTTTGTCTTCTAAACTGTCTATTACAGTTTTCAAACACATATATTTTTCTTCTTAAGAAAGGAATGGAAGAAAAGTTATGTATATGAATATATATATACACTCACATATAGTTGGAGAAGGAAGTAGTTGAAAAAAATATATATGTACCTTAATTTCATGTTCTTTCATTTCTTTAAAACATTTTAATTTTAGAGGAAAAAAACTAAATAACTTTGGAACAGTAGTACAGCGAGTTTCTGTCTGTTTTCCCATCTCCTCTAAGGTTAAAATCTTATAAAACCATGGTAAAATCATCAAAACTAAGAAATTAACCTTCTTTCATTCTTGTAAAAGTAGCATTTTATTCTTGTTTCGTAGATTCAACATCATTTCTCTGATCTCTGGGGATAAGAATTCTAATTATGGTGAAGTTGTTTTTCTGTTCCCTAATTTCTTTTTTCTATTTTCATCGATTTCCTTTCCCTTTTTTTTTTAATGTTTCAAGTTTTTATTTAAATTCTACTTAGTTAACATATAGTGTAATTTAGTTTCAGGAGTAGAATTTAGTGATTCATTACATACAATACCCAGTGCTCATCACAAGTGCCCTCCTTAATCCCTGTCACCTATTTAACCCATTCCCCCCCCACCTCCCTCCATCAACCCTCAGTTTGTTCTCTATAGTTAAGAGTCTCTTATATGGTTTCCCTCCTTCTCTTTTTTTTTCTTTCCCCTATGCTCATCTGTTTTGTTTCTTAAATTCCACATATGAGTGAAAACATATGGTATTTGTAGTTCTCTGGCTAACTTATTTTGCTTAGCATAATATACTCAAGCTCCATCCATATTATTACAAATGGCAAGATTTCATTTTTTTGATGGATGAGTAATATTTCATTGTATATTTCATGTACAATATTTCATTGTAGTATACCACATCTTCTTTATCCATTCATTAGTCAATGGACATTTGGGCTCTTTCAATATTTGGCGGTTGATAACGCTGCTATAAACTTTGAGGTGATCTATTTCCATTCCTTCCCTCCTTCTGTATCTCTCTTCCCCTCTGCCTCCCTCGTACCATCCTCCCTCCCTCCCTTCCATCTTTCTTCCTTTTTTTCCTTCTATTTAATTACAAGGATGCACATAACACTTATATTCCAGGCACTGTTCTAAGTACTTTTCAATACTAGCTCATTTATTTCTCTTAAAACCTCATGTGGTAAGCATTATTATCTCCCTTTAAAGGTGAAGGAATTGAGACAAGAAGACATTAATGAAGTTGCCCAATAGATCTTCAGTAAAAGAGCCAACATTTGAATCTACACACTTTGCTTCCAGGCTCTGTGCTCTTTACCACTGTATCATGCTCATTGTCAAGTTGATTTGAAAGTTCAGCTGAGGGCCCAAGCACCTTGTGATGCCTATAGACAGATAGTTACGGTTTTGGCCTATTTGTTAGAATCCACCCAACTGAAGTACTATAGACCTTTCCTATGGGCCTACCTTATGTTTTCTGGAGATGAACTCTCCAGTCTCCTGCCTGGAGGCTTTAGGCACAGTTATTAATTTACTTTTTTTCCAAGATCTTTGGAAGCATTTAGATCAAGGGTATTGGAAGGATCATAGATTAAGAATGTACTCTGGTACCTTTGTGTATTTATTGACATGACAGAATAACCTATTTAATCCCTTGTTAAGATTTTTTTGAGATATTATCATGAACTCCTTTATTGGGAAATATATCCTATATGACTATGAAGAATTATTCTTTTATGCGACTCCTTGCATCTATGTGCCACAGTTTTATTCTTATGTCCCTATATATTTGCATAAGTGAGATTGGTCTAGAAAGGGATAACAAACGATGGCCTCAAAGCAAACCAGCACACAGAATATTTGGTTCGGCCCACAAGCTAAGAATCAGTTTTACATATTTAGAGGGGTGTAAAAATAAAAGAATACGCCACAAACTGCATGTGACCTACAAAGCCCAAAATGAAAGGTGCTACGTAAATACAGGTCATACGCCAATAATCATTTCAATTTAACACACTAAGTATCTATTTTGAGAAGATACTGTATAGACAACGTCAGTCCCTTTTCTGAGGTGATTTGTAGTCCAAACCACACCACCTCTCTATCTACCACCTCCCCCAAATGCATCTTCCCAGGTCTATCAACTGGCAAGCCATCTTGGGTGAATGTTAGCTTATCTCCCAATTATGAGCTAACTGCTACCTTCCAGTAAGGATGCCTACTTGTAACTGTCCTGCCTTTATGTTTTCGCTCGTGTTTTTTCTGTCTGCTGTGTTTTCCCCTTACATCTTTTTGATGCAATTAATAACGAGCTAGGTCCCTTTTCCTCTCTTATGTTCTTTGTAATGCTCCAGCCTAAGACTGAGCACTTTTTCCATGCCTCTGAATCCTAGGACATTTCCATAACTTCCTATCCTGGGTATTTTGCACATTTCTTTCCCGGTAGGATACAGATTCCTCGAATGTAAGATCTAATTAATCTGTAACTAGTCATACAGTGCCTGGGATAGATTTATGCATATGGTATTATCTGCCTGATGCTTTTCTTTCCCCATATGGTTTAAGTTAGGCCTTTGTAATATGGAAGTAAATTAATATGCCTCATAGGAACTATACTTTAGTTACATTTGTTTATCTTCAGAATTTCACTTCCTTTCTAGCACTTGTATCTTTGAAACCACTAACATACTGGAATTGCTCTCCTCTCCTTAGTATTTTGCTATTGCTTAAGCATTTTGTATGTCCAGAAGATTTCTTAGTGGTAGTAAATTTCTTTATAGTAAACTTGGCAATATATAATCTGAATACGACTCTAATTGGAACTTTTTTATGAGCTGTGAACATTCCAAGGATAAAGACTAATAAACCAGTGAGTTTTGTGTCAGGGGTAATAATAGTTTATTTGTGTTCTTCTCTTTTATATTTTCTCCCCCCCTTTTTTTTTTCTAAAAGGAATTTCTTTTCTAGAACACTGAAATTGTTATTATGATATATTTTAATCCTATACTCTTGCCTACTCTTTCCATTAAGTCTTTTTAAATCCAGATATGTGGAGGGAGAAGAACCATTTGCTTTTGCATTTGAATATTCTCCTGGGGTAATAATTTTATTTGAGTTTAGAGAGTCCATGAGTTATTTGCCTTAAAAATCTACCTTATTTTGTGAGGGTCTTGTATTTTTTCTCTTCAGCTGACTAACAACAGGCATCAATGGAACTCTTTAGAGTAAGAAATAATTATATTATTCCAGACTGACACTATTTTTCTGATTTATGTTGCTGTTAGCATCTACTAACGCTAGGAGGAAAGAGACTTAACAAATGTTAGGAAATTATCATAGACATGTCTACATGTTACAAAACACTTAGTGATATCAGTTCTGAAAAAAATAAAATGAAGGACATATTTTCTTTCTTTCTCCTTCCTTGTACACTTTTTTCCAACCTCTATTACCACTTACATGTCCAACACTTCATGGAAAGTTGGCCACAGAAGAATGTAGCATGATGAAAATGTTTAATTTACACTGCGACATAAATGCCTGAACGTTGAGAGATCTCACTGTAAATGTCGTTGTATAGGAGTGCCGACCTTTATCACAAAGTCCATTCCTCTGATTTTTAGGGAACAAGAACCAAACGTTCAACCTGTTTTAAAATTAGTTTTATTGGATAATTTACTTTTCCAGCTTTAGTGAGATATAGTTAACATGTAACATTTTGTGAGTTTAAGTAGTACAAAGTCGTGATTTGGCATACATACATATTGCAAAATTATTACCATAATAAGGTTAGTTAAAATCTCCATCAGCTCACATGATTGCCTTGTGTGTGTGTGTGTGTGTGTGTGTGTGTGTGGTGAGAACTTTTAAGATCTACTCTTAGCAACTTTCCAGTATACAATACACTATTGTTCAAATTGTTCAACTATACTATGCCATGCTATACAGTAGATACCCAGAGCTTATTCATCTTATAACTTTGTACCCTTTTAATCACATTCTCCTCTTTCCCCCACAACCCTATCGACTGCTGGCAATGACCATTCTGTCCTCTGTTTCTGAGGGTTTTTTTTTTTTTAAGATTCCATATATAAGGGAGATCAACACAGTATTTGTCTTCATTTGTGTCGCTTAATGTCCTCAAAGTTCATCCATGTTGTTGCAAATGGCAGGATTTCCTTCTCTTTATGGATGGATAATATTCCATCGCACGTATGTCCACCACACTTCTTTATGCATTCATCTGTTGGTGGACAGTTAGGTTGTTTCCATATCTTAGCTATTGGAAATAATGATGCAGTTAACATGGGAGTGCAGATATCTCTTCCAGATAGTGCTTTGCTTTCTTTTGTATAAATACCTAGAAATGGGAGTGCTGGATCATATGGTAGTTTTATTTTTAAATTTTGTAGGAAGCCTCATACTGTTTTCCTTAGTGGCTGTATCAATTTACATCCCTACCAGTAGTGGGCAAAGGTTCCCTTTGCTTCACATCCTCACCAACACTTGTCTCTTGTCTTTTTAATAATTATGGTCCTCACAGGTGTGAAGTGATATCTCATTGTGGTTTTGATTTTCATTTTCCTGATTATTAATGATGTTGAGCACTTTTTCATATACCTGATGGCTATTTATATATCTTCTTTGGAAAGATGTTTAGTCAAGTGTTTTGTCCATTTTAAATGAGTTGTTGTTGTTGTTGCTGTTGTCTGTTATTGAAGTGTATGAGTTCCTTATATATTTTGGATAATAATCACATATCAGATATATGATTTGCACATATTTTCTCCCATGGGTTGCCTTTTCATTTTTAAATAATTTCTTTTGCTGTGCAGAAGCTTTTCAAGTTAATCTTTTCCCACCTATTTATTTTTGCTTTTGTTGCTTGTGCTTTAGGTGTCTTATATGAAAAAACAAAACAAAACAAAAAACACAAAAAGCAAACAAACAAAAACATTGCTCAGACCAATGTCAGGTAACTTTTCCCCTATGTTTTATTTTAGGAGTTTTACAGTTTCAGGCCTTACATAAATCCATTTCAGGAAGTATTATGCCCCCAGCTTTATTTTTCTTAAAATCCCTTTGGTTATTTACAGGTTTTTTTTTGTGATTTCGCATGAAATTTAGTACGGTTTTTATATATCTGTGAAAATGCCATTGAAATTTTACAGGGATTGCATTGAATCTTCAGCTTGCTTTGAGTAGTATGGACATCTTACGAAATTAACTCGTCCAACCATGAACAAGGGATATCTTTTCATTTGTATTTATGTTCATTTTTTCATCCACAATTACAGTTTTCAGTATACAGATTTTTCATCCCCTTAGTTAAATTTATTCCTATGTATTTTATTGTTTTTGATGCCGTTGTAAATGGAATTTTTGTCTTTCTTTTTGGATAGTTTATTGTTGGTATAGAGAAACTCAGCTGTACCCTATGGTTAGGTGGGGCTGGAGCTTGAGTTCCATAGTTGGATGGGTTTGCTGTCTGCGCTACCTCGTTGGATGGGACTTCAGGCTTTTCTCTACAACTGAGTGGGGCCATCACCTGGGCTCTCTGCCTGGGCAAGGCTGGAGGTTGTGGTCAGTAGTCAGGCAGGATCTTATACTACGCTCTGCTTCTAGGTCAGGATGTAGGCGGGACACCGGGGTTGGTCATGGTCACTATTCAGGCTCTCTGGTTTTCCCAGATCCAGGGGCTACACCCAACATTTGGGTAGGGCTGCTGGCTTGGATCTCTACCTGGTTGGGCCATAATATGTGCCCCATGGATATGCCAGGTGTCTGTGGCTATATTTCCTAGTGGAGCAGAGCTGGAGGCTATTTGGAGCAGTTGGAAAGGATTAGGAGTTTGCTTCCTTTCCTGCTCCCAGTGTGGCTTATTTGCTGGGGATCCAAATCAGGCACTGCTTCCAACATCTCTATCTGATCCCCAGTGGTTGAGCCCTATAGGTTTTTCCAGTGATTCTGGTGAGCTGATAACCTAGTGAACCTCCCAGGAAGAATTTTGCAATGCTTAGAGAATCTGGATATCACCTTGGGTTCTTTTTTCTCACTGAAGAAACCATAAGCCTGGGTTGGGCGGGGGGGTCTCTTGGTACAGTTCTGAGCTGGTCTGGAGGAGAGGCAATGTGGTTAAAGTGAACCGACCCTCTTACTCTTCTAGTGTGGTCCTTCTCAGTCTGTGTTGTCCACAGGAATGCTGCCTCACCCTTCGGTTATGGGATTTTCAGAGTGGTGACTATCTGTAGATAGTTGCTAGTTGGTCTTCTCGTGAATGGTACTGAAGTTATGGTACTATATTGATGACGTCACTGTCCTTTCATTGGATAATTTAAATAACCCCTTCCAGTAATGCTCAAGTCTTCAAAGAAAAAAAAAAAAAACAAACCTCAGTGTTCCAGATTTCTCAGTTGTCTACCTCTATTCCTAGGTATTCCCTAAGAAAGTGATTGTATATGTGGGAGGTGGAGTGGTGGTGAGATAACGATTTATGCAAGCTCATGATAAAAAGGAAAAATTAAGGTCTTCAGCCTTTGATTTTCTGACTGACTTAGGGACAGTGTCTTTGGTCCATGTGGTTACTACTTACTTTGTTGTCCCATTAGTTCTAGGGACCTGGATTCTGTCTACTTAGCCAGGGCCTGGTGGTAGTCACTGGGTGGCCTTACCTTTTCTTAATCCCTCAAAGCACTATTGACCCCTCTCAGGTCTGGTGTAACTTACGTTCAGCCCCATCTAAGTGATTTGCTGTGATCCCCTTCATTAGAGAATCATCTTTCTGGAAACTCCCCAGCATTGGCTCTGAGCTAATCCCAGGCCTGACCATGCTGTACAATTCAGGTTACTTTGGGGTGGCGGTAGCTCAAATATGTATTGGACAGCTGGCAAGTGAGCTGCTTTCCAGAGACAAAAGGATCTCTTTCTACTCTTTGACATATCTCACATGCCTCCTTTCTCTCCAGGTGGAAGAGAAATAATTACTTGCTCTCTTCTTCCTATCTTCTCTTCTTCTGCCTTCTGCTGTACTCTAGTTCTAGGAAAACAGTGGACTTTTTATTTATTTATTTTTGTTTCCTTAACCCACATCATATCCTTTTTCAAATATGGGTCACTAGAAGAGGAATATTCTCTATATGATAAGAGCACTTTGGGGTGGCTGGGTGGCTCAGTTGGTTAAGCATTCGACTCTTGGTTTCTGCTCAGGTCATGATCTCACGGTTCGTGAGTTTGAGCCCATGCCAAGCTCTGTGCTGACAGCCCAGAGCTTGCTTGGAATTCTCTCTCTCCCTTTATCTCGGCCCTTCCCCCATTCAGGCTCTCTCTCTCTTTCAAAATAAATAAATAAAAACTTAAGAAAAGAGCACTTTATGATCCAAGTCATCCATTCTTATTTGCTGTTACGGTAAATTGGGATATTTGGTAGAAGGGTAAAGAAATTAACAAAATTATTTTAATTAAAATAGTGATTTTAAATGCCAAAGACAATATTTTTTTTTATCCTTTTACTTTGTATTTCTTTTATGCTATGATCCAGTCTTCCCTCATGCAGATGGATGGCTCCAATGGTCTAGAAAAAGCAAAAGAGAACAATCGATTTAAAATTTTACAGTGGTAATCCTCTAATGGAAGAAATGGATATGAGCCTCCCATTCAGGGAGCTTGACATCCACTCCTATATCTGTTTGATTGACTGAATATTCACCTTAAACCAGCTGGATTTATTTATAATTTGGGTAAACAATATAGAAATTTGGAATATTTTTTTCCTCAAGAAAAATGTTTTAATTCTTAAATTACTACATATTTAGTGAACAAAGAAAGATTCCATTCTCGTTTTACAACTGTAGTCAAAATTGTTTTCTTTTCTTTTTTATTCATTATAAAATAGAGGTGACAACACACATAAAATATACGGTAATTTCTGATTTTTTTTGACTTGCCTAGCTCCAAATAAATGATTTGACTATGATTTTCACTTTATAAACTCTATAGAATGTGATCCATTCTATTTTGCATTGTCTTCATGCTAAGCTCCCTCCATACCACAATAGTGCTAATGGCATGGGGAGGCTTACAGTTGTGGCAAGAGTCTCTGAAAATCATTGTAGAACTCATCCTGTAGGAGGTGGATAATCTTTATGTGCCACAATAAGTCCCAATACTAGAATTAATCTGTGTTAAGAATGAAAAACAAAAGTACCATTTGATCCTTGTAATTCATGTAGGAAAATAATTTGGCTTATATTTTACATCCTGGATAGTGATGGACACATAATAAATATTCAGTAAACACCTGCTGTTGCCATTTTCACTGATTTTCCACTTGATAATTTATTATTTCACATTAGGAGATAATTAAATGCTGACTAGTTACTGGAGGTCTGAAATATCTAGAGAATTTCCTTTTTTTTCTTTTCTTTCTTTTTTTAGTTTATTTATTTAGTTTGAAAGACAGAGCAAGTGGGTGAGGAGCAGAGAGAAGATCTCAAGCAGACTCCACACTGACAGCTTGGAGTCTGATGTGGGGCTCGAACTCATGAACTGTGAAATTACAACCTGAGCTGAAACCAAGAGTCGGCTGCTTAAATGACCGAGCCACCTAGGCATCCCTCTAGTGAATTTAGTATATTATTTTTCAAAACTTGTAGGTAAAAGCCCCATTAATAATCTTTTTAAAAAGTGTTTTGATAGAGCCAATAGGGATTTAATGAGTGATTTGAGTCTTACCTCAAGATTATTCTTCAGAGCTTTAGATAATTTATTTCTTTTACCTTTACAACATAATAAAGAAAGGGGATGGTTACTTCTTTCATTCCCTACTTTTAATTTTTTATCTCCAACCTTTTTGTATGTACTTCATGATTATTAATCATCATTTTACATGAATACCTCTTTTAAAAGTCATCAACAACCTCTTTTTAAAAAGTGTTTATTTATTTTTGAGAGAGAAAGATATACAGAGCATGAGCAGGTGAGAGGCAGAGAGAGAGGGAGACAGAATTTGAAGCAGACTTCAGTCTCTGAGCTGTCAGCACAGAGCCAGACGTGGGGATCGAACTCACAAACTGTGAGATCGTGACTTAAACCAAAGTCAGTCATTTAACTGACTAAGCCACCTAGGCACCCCATCAATGACTTCTTTATTGACAAATTCAGTAGTCTCTTCCAACGTCTCCATCCTTCTTTCTGCCCAGGCTCTTCTTCAGCTTTTGACAATGTGTTCCATCCTTCTTTCAAACTCTACTCTTTTCATTTTTCAACAGTATATAGTTTTTTTTTAATGACTTTCTTCTATGGCCTTTTGCAGAGCAGACTTTACATCCTTCTGCACCAGACTCTTGCTTGCACTGGATTCAAAGCTTTCATCTGTAATACAGTTTTTTTTTTAAATGTTTTTACTTAAATTACAGTTAGTTAACATACAGTGTTATATTAGTTTCAGGTGTACAATATAGTGATTCAATTTCCATGCAACAGCCAATGCTCATCACAGGAGTGTACTTCTTAATTTCCATCACCTATTTTTTTTGTAATTTATTTTTTTAAATTTGTATTCAAGTTAGCTAACATATAGTGTAGTTAAGGAGGAGAACCCAGTGATTCATCTCTTACATATAACACTCAGTGCTCATCCCCAAAAGTGCCTTCCTCAATGCCCATCACCCATTTAACCCCCTGCCCCACCCACCCTAGCAACCCTCAGTTTCTTCTCCATATTTAAAAATTACTTATAAGTTTGCTTTCCTCTCTGTTTTTATTCTTCCTTCCCTTCCTTTATGTTCATCTGTTGAGTCTCTCAAATTCCACATATGAGTGAAATCGTGTATCTGTCTTTCTCTGACTGACTTATTTTGCTTAGCATAATACCTTTCAGTTCCATCCATGTTGTTGCAAATGGCAAGATTTCGTTCTTTTTCATCGCCAAGTAGTATTCTGTTGTGTGTATCTACCACATCTTCACCTGTTCATCAGTTTATGGACATTTGGGCTCTTTCCATAATTTGGCCATTGTTGATAGCACTGCTATAAACATTAGGGTGAATGTGACCCTTCAAATCAGCATTTTTGTATCCTCTGGATAAATTCCTAATAGTGCAATTGCTGGGTTGTAGGGTAGTTCTATTTTTAACTTTTTGAGGAACCTCCATACTGTTTTCCAAAGTGGCTGCACCAGTTTGTATTCCCACCAACAGTGCAATAAGGCTCCCCTTCTCCACATCCTCGCTAACACCTGTTGTTTCCTGAGTTGTTAATTTTAGTCATTCTGACCAGTGTGAGGCCTTATCTCATTGTGGTTTTGATTTGTACTTCCCCAATGATAAGTGATGTCGAGCATGTTTTCATGTATCTGCGGGCCATCTGGATGTCTTATTTGGAAAAATGTCTATTCATGTCTTGTGCCCATTTTTTAATTGGATTCTTCTTTTTTGGGGGGGGGTGTTGAGTTTTATAAGTTCTTTATATATTTTGGATATGAACACTTTATCAGGTATGTTCTTTGAAAATATATTCTCCTATTCCACAGGGTTGCCTTTTAGTTTTGTTGATTGTTTCCTTCACTGTGTAATATTGTTTTAAAATCATTTTTCATTTTTTGGTAGCCAGTTTCCAAATATATACTCCTGCTCCACTGAACCACATCTCCAAATACTCACACACTCATCTTGAATCTGTGCTGGACCTTTAACTTGCTGGTAACCAATAAACTGTAGAAGAAGAGACCCTGGATAAATTCTGTGGCTAGGTCTGATATAGTCCCACAGCTTCTGTCTTGGTCTATTTGAATACTGTTGCTTAAGCCTTGAGCTACCATCTAAGGTGTTTACTACCATGAAGTGTCTATGATTGAGAGGCTACTTGTAGGTGTTCTGGATGACAGTCTCAGCTGAGCCCAGCCTTCCAGACATTCCCATCAATATGGGTGAGTGAAGCCACAGGTTTTTTATTTTTATTTTTAATGTTTACTTATTTTTGAGAGAGAGAGAGAGAGAGAGAGAGAGAGAGGCGGGGGGATTGGAAGAGGGGCAGAGAAAGAGGGAGACACAGAATCCAAAGCAGGCTCCAGGCTCTGAGCTGTCAGCACAGAGCCTGATGTGGGGCTCAAACCCACAGACTGTGAGATCATGACCTGAGCTGAAGTCAGACGCTTAACCGAATGAGCCACCCAGGCGCCCCAAAGCTACAGGGTTTTACACAGAAATTCATCTGCCAGCTGAATATTGTTCTATGAATGCCATGTTGAGCAAGAAGAAGCATGGCCCAACTAAGCCTTGCCTGAACTTTTGACCCAAAACATTATGAGATATAATAAAATGGTTGTTTTCTTAAGTTAGTAAACTTGAAGCATATTTGGTTATGCAGTAGTTTCAGCCAATTCCATTACTTCATGGACACCACTGTAAGGATGAAACTAATAACTGGATGTGCCCCTTTTCTTGACCTCTATTGTACTTTGACTTTAAATTCTCTTTCATTGGTGTATTTCTCTATTTCTATACCAATGCCACACTACTTTAATTATAAAAGCTTTATAATATGTTTTATTTTAAACACTTGGTAAACTAAACCCTCATTTTTTCTTCAGTTTTCTAGGTATTATTGAAAATTCATATAAAAAGTTAGTAGATGATAGGTATGTCATCTCAAATCAATGGAGAAATTAAAAATTTTAAATACTAAGTAGTCATTTGGGAAAATATATCATAATAAATAAAATCCTGTTGATTCACAAATATAGAAAAATGAAACTATACAAGTCCTAAAAGAAACATGGATGAATTTCTAGGTATAGGGAAAGTTTTCTTAGTCATGACTTAAAATCAAGATACAATTAAACAAAAGATTAATGAATTGACTAAAATAAGGCAAAAAATCCCCAAATCCCCAATCCCATGGCAAATAATGTAAAATTAAAAATGACAAATTTAGAGAAAATATTTATAATGTATGTCACAGATGAAGGGTAACTTCTTTAATTATATACAGGACTCCTAAAAACCAATTAAAAACCCAAAAACTTGCTAGAAAAATAGAAGACATGAAAATACACTTTACAGAAAAAGAAATAAAATGACACATACACAAAAGTTCAACTTTACTCATAAGATAAATGAAAGGATATAGTGTAATACCATTTCTTGTTAATAAGATTCACAACAATTCAAAAGCTTACCTCTTATTGGGAAAGTTTTGAGCAAAAAGGCATTTTACATATGTATGTATGTGTGTGTGTGTATGTGTGTGTGTATGTACGTATTCATTCACTTGTTCATTTGTTCATTCACTTACTTACATTTTGTATGGGGGTGGGAACCTCAGATATTTTTCTTCCTTTTGTACTTTGCTTTAGCTTCAGGGATAGTAGTTTTTCCCTGTATTCAACGTTTCTATATTCTTTAGGCTTTTCTTTACTCCATAGTAGCCAATCTACTGTCACTGTAATCACCTATTGCTAGTTAATAATTCATTATATTAAACTTTCTTTCTTTTCAGATTATTATGTGCTTCTGTCTCCTGACTGGACTGTGACTGACACAATCTCTAATAAGGATATTTGAGGAATATCTAGCAAAACGATATACAGTAAAACCTTGGTGTTTGAGCATAATTTGTCCTGAAACATGTTTGTAAGCCAAAGCACTTGTATATCAAAGCGAATTTCCCCATAAGAAAAAATGGAAACTCAAAAATATTCATATAAAAATGATTATAACACTGTAACATAATACTACATAATAAAGAAGATACAAAATATAAAGAAAAGTAAGCAAATTAACTTGCACTTACCCTTCAAAACCTTTGTGGCTGATGTGAGGGAGACAAGAGAGAGGAGGGTTATTGTGTAGGACGACTTTCACTATCACTAAGGGAATCATTGGTATTAGCGCAGTAGAATCTTTTTTCATGCAATTTAACAAGGAACTTATCCAATGACACTTGCTTTCACCTCCTTTTGAGGACTTAGCAGAAATGTGACATGGCATTGTCATTAAACAGATTCATCTCTTGCACTGCTACAGCTTATTTCGGTGGTGCTTTTCTACAAAATTTTGCACTGTTTCTCACCTTTTACACATCTCTCTAATCCCATTTGAAGTGAGGGATTCCTCACCTCTTTCTCCCCTTCCTCTGCAGATCAGATGCAGATGTGGATGTCTTATAAAATCTTTCATCTTTGGCCACTTGCACACCTTGTTCGTACTTCTTGATGATTTCCTTCTTATCTTTCCCCCTAATCCTCTCTTTCCTACCACCTTTCTTTTCAACCTTTTCCCACATGGGAGCCATTGTATATGCTCGCATGCATGTTGACTACAGTACAGTATTAATAAACTCTGGTCGTATACTGTATTTAATGTAACTGGCAGTAAGACAGCAGAGGAAAGGGTCTATATTTGCAGGCAGCCTGACCTAGAATGAAGCAAAGCATTCTTAAAGCTTACTCTTGTGTGAAAAAGCAAAGGATTGTCTATAGTTACTTTGAAGTGACAAAAAATTATGCTAGTGCCAGTTGTGGGCACCTTCCAATATTTTGCAAAATCACTGATTTCTGCCAAACACCATAGCCTGAGACTGAACATCCAAGCATGGGAGATGATCACCCACAATCCCACAGTGAGAGAGAGAGAGAGAGAGAGAGGGAGAGAAAGAAACCATTGGCTCACTTGTGATCATGTGGCATTCAGTGCCACGTATAACTTGTATTGCAAGACATCACTGGTTTATCAAGTTAAAATTTATTAGAAATCTTTACTCGTCTTGTGGAACACTCGCAGAACAAGTTAGTCGCAATCCAAGGTTTTACTGTATTTAGTTACCATTTGACTTTGCAACTCTGCTTCTATGAATGTACTCAACAACATATTCATGAAGTTCTTATAGTTCTTACAGTTCTGTTTTTTCAATAGGTGAAAATTTAAAAACATTGCCCATACTTGCCTACAGGAGACTGATAAAATAAGAAGATACTAAAGGATTTGACAGGGTTTCCACTGGTCAAATTTGGGACACTATGAACACTCCCCACCCAACCACCAGAATAATAGTATTAGTGGATTATAACCCATTGACACACAAAATAATCCATGAGTTCATAGTTAATAAAATATAAATGGAAAGAACATTATTTCTTAATTTTTTTAGAGAGAAAGAGTGAGCCAGAGCACAAGTGGGGGAGGGGCAGATGGGGGGAGAGAGAGAAAATCCCAAGAAAGCTCTACACTCAGTGTGGAGTCCCACACTGGGCTCAATCTCACTACCGTGAGATCACGACCTGAGCTGAAATCAAGAGTCAGATGCTTAAATGACTGACCCATCCAGGTGCCCCAAGAAATTCTTTATAAAGAAGTACCAGTTAATAACTATAGAAATCACTATAGAATTTTAAAAGTCACCATGTTTAGACAACTAATGAGTGTAAACATTGATTGATTTAGGCAAAAGATATAAAAATTGATTCAGGCAAGGACTATTAATGGTGGCTAATTTTGTAAAAGGACAAGATATTCACATATTTTAGAAGTATTTTAAAAGTATCACCACACAGATTATTTATTAAACACAAAGAGATATAAACGCCACTAAAATGCAGAAATAAGACAAACATTTCCTAAACCAAATGACCAAACCTTACATTGTTAGAAATCGAACAAACTGATCTGATGTGGCTTACCATGTAATATTATGTAATACCATGGGAAATATACAATCTCACTAATGCAGTATTCTTTTTTTTTAAATATGATATTTATTGTCAGATTGGTTTCCATACAACACCTAGTGCTCATCCCAACAGGTGCCCTTCTCAATACCCATCACCCACACTCCCCTCCCTCCCACCCCCCATCAACCCTCAGTTTGTTCTCAGTTTTTAAGAGTTTCTTATGGTTTGGCTCTCTCTCTCTTAACTTCTTTTTTTTCCTTCCCCTCTCCCACAGTCTTCTGTTAAGTTTCTCAGGATCACATAAGAGTGAAAACATATGGTATCTGTCTTTCTCTGTATGGCTTATTTCACTTAGCATAACACCCTTCAGTTCCATCCACATTGCTACAAAAGACCCTATTTCATTCTTTCTCATTGCCACGTAGTATTCCATTGTGTATATAAACCACAATTTCTTTATCCCTTCATCAGTTGATGGACATTTAGGCTCTTTTCATAATTTGGCTTTTGTTGAAAGTGCTGCTATAAACATTGGGGTACAAGTGCCCCTAAACTAATGCAGTATTCTTGGCAAAAGCATTCAACCTGAAGAAATGATGAGACATATCCAGATTGTGGACTACCCTACATGACAACTGGCATGGACTCTTCAAAAAATATCAGTGACCTGAAAGAAATAAAAGGGGGGAGTGTATGGTGAGGAAGGGGATGGAGAGGAGAATGCTTTAAAATTAAAGACCACCGAAAGACATAATAAATCAATTTTTTGTGGATATTTTATTGATGCATATCTTAGTTTTTGTGGCATAACAGTCAAGTACAAAATCTTAGTGGCATACAATGATAGACATGTATTTTGCTCATGAATGTATGTCAGCAGGGTAGTAACACTCTGTGTGTGGTTACTTGAGAGTACTAGCTAAAGGTATAGCTCCTGTGTTAGGGAAGCTCTTTTCATGGCAATGATGGAAACATACAAGCAAGTACAGTTCAAAGCCCTGTTTGCTTCTGGTCTTCTAAAAGTTTACTAGTTGCAGAAAGTCACAGGGCTAGGGCTAAATGCAAGGACAGGAGAATGAATAGTCTTGAATTCTTCTCTGAAATTCCAAAATTGGACCCTGGATCCAAATTAAAAATAGATACAACAGGCTTTATGGGGTAATTAGTGAATTTGAATGAAGACTGCCTATAAGATAGTATCTTGTGTAGAAGTTCTGTTTTCTGTGTATGATACAGAGATCGTGCTTATTTTGAATAACGTCCTAATTCTCAGGACAGAACATGTTGAAGTTTTGAGGAGTGAAGTGTTATGGCGACAACTTCCTTTCGAACAGTCCGGTAGCAGCACAAAAACACGTATCTGTTTCCCGGCATCTTCAATTTATGGATCTCAGTTTGACAAACTACTCACTACTAATTCACTAGAAAATTTTAGCCCAACTATTTCACTACTTTCTCCATCACTTCGGCAGTTTGGTGTATAAACTGAGAAAAGGAGGTATCACAGCCAACTTGAGGACGGAGCACCAAGTGGACAACCAGAAATGTTGGCTTGTACTGATGGAAAACTCATCAAATGTATAGTAGATCTCTCTGTATCTGTAAGATGCAAACATGGCAGGTATCAACAGTTGGCCAGTCTGAGCGAAGGGCGTATAAGGGCACATTGCTCCCATCTTTCACACATTTTCTGTTTGGTGGAAGATTTTGAAAATAAAAAATAAATAAAGTCAACATCAAATCAATAAAATAAGTATCTGGATATAAATCACGGAGTACGAGGATTTATGGGAAATGAGGTAAAAAGTGAATGGCTAGATTTTTGATTTCTCTTTTCCTCTTAACTCCTTGCTAGCATGATCCAACAACTATAATAATCCAACTGTGGGTTTGAAGACTAGGGAGAAGAGACTATACAGCAAGCTGTGCTGAGACAATTGGTTATCTACACGGGAAAAATAGAGTTTAAAGGGGTTCCTTACTGCACACCACATGGAAAAATAAGCTTCAAGCATATTAAGGGCATAAATATAAAAAGCAAAACTTAAAACTCTTAGAAGAGAATATAGGAACACATCTTTACGGTGCCAGATTAGGGAAAGGTTTCTTAAATAACCCTCCAAACCTACAGTTGAAAGATGGTGAGATTGGGGCGCCTGGGTGGCTCAGTCGGTTAAGCGGCCGACTTCGGCTCAGGTCATGATCTCGTGGTCCGTGAGTTCAAGCCCCGCGTCGGGCTCTGTGCTGACAGCCCAGAGCCTGGAGCCTGTTTCAGATTCTGTGTCTCCCTCTCTCTGACCCTCCCCCATTCATGCTCTGTCTCTCTCTGTCTCAAAAATAAAATAAATCTTAAAAAAAAATTAAAAAAAAAAAAGAAAGATGGTGAGATTAATAAATTCAATTACAGTTCAAAATTTTTTGCCTGAAGTGAAACCATTAAAAAGAGACAAGCCACACTCTGGGAGAAGATATTTTCAAGGTTTAACCTACAAATAATTAGTTTCCAGAATATTGAAAGAACCCCACGTTTCAGTGTGAGAAAGAGAATTAAAAAATTAAAAATAAGGAAAAGCTATGATGATATAATTAATGGATAGTAGGCTAAATAAAGGTAAATAAAATAAATAAAGGTAAAGGGAAAGGCAACTTATCAGAGATACTATTTTACATCCTTCATTTTTTTGGTGAAACTTTTAAGTCTGATTTTATCACTAAATATTGCCTAAGATGTAGAATAATTAGAATGCTTAACAGAGAGAGGGTGTGCAATCCCTGTAGGCTCTGAAGATTTACATGAGCTGGAGAGCCAAAATCTTCAGGGACATCCATCTAAATGTGTCCATTCCATATACTGAGGCCACAGATTTCTTGGGGCAGGACTTGGCAAAACAGACGTGCTTCAGTTTAACATTAATTATTTTTGAAAATTTATAGCTTTAAATACTAAACCTCAGTTTGATCTTTAGCTCTTTCATGACAGAAGATAAGGGTCTTTTAGGAGGTAACACAATAGGTAATTCATCTTTATAGTTTTCATTACATCCTTCATAGCTTTTATCATCTGTCTGCAGGGCAACAATGCAACTTAGTGATGGCCAGCAGATTCCACAGTCTTTGTTTCCGTTGGTCCCTCTTACTTCCCCGATGCCAAGGCACCAACAAGTGTGGTGCCTTACACTAGAATACTTCCCTAGGTCACCACTGTTAAAAGTTTAAGCAATTAATACAGTATCTTGTGCCATGGACTCTTGGTCCCCACATACCATCCAATTATTATTGCCAGTTGGATGGTAAGCAATCCAGCCTCAAAACCTAATTTTACTACCTGATTTCTTGGACTGTGCTTGGTACTATGTCAGTTGAGTCCTTTGGACAGCAGATCAAGCTAGGATTACAAGAGGTTTATCGGAATGTAATGGGTTGTGAATGGTAAAAGGGGAAGGATCAGAATTGGGCACGAGAAATCTCCATACTGTGAAGCTTACCTGACAGTCTGGACCAACTCAATGAAGGACTCCAGAGTAAAGATTACTCATGAGAGAAATCCAACAGAATTTCAGCATCTGGCAGAAATGTTCAGGCCCCAGTAACTCTGCCCTGCTTAGGCATTCTCTGGAGACTCCAGACTTCCAGACTCTGGAAGAATATGTCCTCAGCTCAAAAGCTGAGATGGAACCCAAAATACCACCAGCTGGTTGCTCTCAGTTGACCATACTCCTCATAGTTGAATGGCAACTTCTTTCTTGAATGGTGATCTGAGTGGTAGACCTTCATGGTTGCTCCAATAATGAAGATAAATGGGTGCTTTTATGATCACAAGATGCATACTTACCATCTTTAATTTCAGATTCATCTATTTTTTACCTTAAAACTCCAATTTTTATGGTTCATCAATCTACTACTAGAATATCCTGCAGCCTTATACATAACAGCTCCAAACGAACCAATCTGTCATCAATAGTGGAATGGCTATGCAATCTATAGTATTTTGTTACAGTTCACACTACACTGCACGAATGAGGGACATTGTATTGTAGCTCTTACTACTTACTATGTAGATTAATTTCATATGGGGACATAGTGATGAGGAAAAAAAGCCAGATACAAAGGAGTATGAACTGTGGGACTCCATTTATATGAAGTTTAAAGGATACAAAACTAACCAAACATGTGGTTATCTTTGGGAGACTGCTGAGAGGGTGCCTACTGAGGTGTTGGAAATTTTCCATATCTTCTTCTGGGTAGTACTTACATGAGTGTACATATAAGTAAAAATTTATTGCACTGAAAACTTAAGATTTGTGTGCTTTCTAGTATGTGTGATCCAGATAAAAGAAACAAAGTATCACTGCAGTAAATTTGTAAAAAAAAAAAAAAAAGAAACAATATGGTATATTCATTGGATGCATTACACAGGAGATAAACATATGAACTAGAACCAGCTTATGGGTCTTAAACATAATAAGTTTACAAACGAAGCTGTGAAATAATATATTTACCACTTACATACAATTTCAAAGCAACCCCAAGTCATGTATGTTGTCTATGAATAGTAAAAGCATAACATACATAGCCTGAAACATAGACATCAAAATCATACTTGTTTCCTTTTTCTTTTTAATAATTTTTTGTCAGATTGGTTTCCATACAACACACAGTGCTCATCCCAACATGTGCCCTCCTCAATGCCCATCACCCACTTTCCCCTCCCTCCCACCCCCCATTAACCGTCAGTTTGTTCTCAGTATTTAAGAATCTCTTATGGTTTGCCTCCTTCCCTCTCTGTAGCTTTTTTTCCCCTTCCCCTCCCCACTGGTCTTCTGTTGAGTTTCTCAGGATCCATATAAGAGTGAAAACATATGGTATCTCTCTTTCTCTGCCTGACTTATTTCACATAGCAAAATACCCTCCAGTTCCATCCACGTTGCTACAAATGGCCAGATTTCATTCTTTCTCTTTGCCAAATAGTATTCCATTGTGTATCCAAACCACAATGTCTTTATCCATTCATCAGTTGATGGACATTTAGGCTCTTTCCATCATTTGGCTATTGTTGAAAGTGCTGCTATAAACATTGGGGTACAAGTGCCCCTATGCATCAGCACTCCTGTATCCCTTGGGATTCCTAGCAGTGCTATTTCTGGGTGATAGGGTAGATCTATTTTTAATTTTTTGAGGAACCTCCACACTGGTTTCCATAGCGGCTGCACCAGTTTGCACCCTCGCCAGCATCTACAGTCTGATTTGTTCATTTTAGCCATGCTGACTTGTGTGAGGTGGTATCTCAGTGTGGTTTTGATCTGTATTTCCCTGATGAGGAGTGACACTGAACATCTTTTCATGTGCCTGTTGGCCATCGGGATGTCTTCTTTGGAAAAGTGTCTATTCATGTCTTCTGCCCATTTCTTCACTGGATTATTTGTTTTTCGGGTGTGGACTTTGGTGAGTTCTTTATAGATTTTGGATACTAATCCTTTATTGGTTATGTCATTTGCAAATATCTTTTCCCATTCCAACTGTTGCCTTTTAGTTTTGTTGATTGTTTTCTTTGCAGTGCAGAAGCTTTTTGTCTTCATGAGGTCCCAATAGTTCATTTTTGCTTTTAATTCCCTTGCCTTTGGAGATGCGTCAGGTAAGAAATTGCTGCGGCTGAGGTCAGAGAGGTCTTTTCCCGCTTTCTCCTCTAGTGTTTTGATGGTTTCCTGTCTCACATTCAGGTCCTTCATCCATTTTGAGTTTATTTTTGTGAATGGTGTAAGAAAGTGGTCTAGTTTCATTCTGCATGTTGCTGTCCAGTTCTCCCAGCACCATATGTTAAAAAGACTGTCCTTTCCTTCTCAAGCTGTTCCAAAAAATAGAAAGGGAAGGAAAACTTCCAGACTCATTCTATGAAGCCAGCATTACTTTGATTCCCAAACCAGACAGAGACCCAGGAGAAAAAGAGAACTACAGGCCAATATCCCTGATGAATATGGATGCAAAAATTCTCAACAAGATACTAGCAAATCAAATTCAACAGCATATAAAAAGAATTATTCACCGTGATCAAGTGGGATTCATTCCTGGGCTGCAGGGCTGGTTCAATATTTGCAGATCAATCAATGTGATACATCACATTAATAAAAGAAAAGATAACCATATGATCCTGTCAATCGATGCAGAAAAAGCATTTGACAAAATACAGCATCCATTCTTAATAAAAACCCTCGAGAAAGTCGGGATAGAAGGAACACACTTAAACATCATAAAGGCCATTTATGAAAAGCCCACAGCCAATATCATCCTCAATGGGGAAAAACTGAGAGCTTTCTCCCTGAGATCAGGAACACGACAGGGATGTCCACTCTCACCGCTGTTGTTTAACATAGTGTTGGAAGTGCTAGCATCAGCAGTCAGACAACAAAAGGAAATCAAAAGCATCAAAATTGGCAAAGATGAAGTCAAGCTTTCACTTTTTTGCAGATGACATGATACTGTACATAGAAAACCTGATAGACTCCACCAAAAGTCTGCTAGAACTGATACATGAATTCAGCAAAGTCGCAGGATACAAAATCAATGTACAGAAATCAGTTGCATTTTTACACACCAATAATGAAGCAACAGAAAGAGAAATAAAAAAACTGATACCATTCATAATTTCACCAAGAACCATAAAATACCTAGGAATAAACCTAACCAAAGATGTAAAAGATCTGTATGCTGAAAACTATAGAAAGCTTATGAAGGAAATTCAAGAAGATACAAAGAAATGGAAAAACATTCCATGCTCATGCACTGGAAGAATAAGTATTGTTAAAATGTCAATACTACCCAAAGCTATCTACACATTCAGTGCAACCCCAATCAAAATTGCACCAGCATTCTTCTCGAAGCTAGAACAAGCAATCCTAAAATTTGTATGGAACCACAAAAGACCCCGAATAGCCAAAGTAATTTTGAAGAAGAAGACCAAAGCAGGAGGCATCACAATCCCAGACTTTAGCCTCTACTACAAAGCTGTAATCATCAAGACAGAATGGTATTGGTACAAAAACAGACACATAGACCAATGGAATAGAATAGACACGCCAGAATTGGGCCGACAAATGTATGGCCAACTAATCTTTGACAAAGCAGGAAAGAATATCCAATGGAAAAATCATAGTTGTTTCTAGAGAAGGAGAAAGAAAGTGAGACTGGGAAGGACAATATAGGGAACTCCAATTATATTTAAAATTCTTTCTTTTATAAAATCTGGGGCTTCTTTGACAAATACCTTAATTTTTGATCATCTTGGCTGCCCAGTTACAGTTCAGAAGAAAAGCGGAAGCACCATATTCCTTAGAGGAGATAAGGGCTTTATTACGGGGATGAAACTGAAAGCCATGGTAGCAGCTGATGAAAAAGTCCCTGGAGACTGCGCTGCTCTTTGGTGATCTAAAGTCACCCTGGGTCTTCTGGAATTGCGGCAGCTGGGAAGAGGAGCTGAAGGTAAAGGTGGAGGGTGTTCAAGCACGGAGTAGCTGGTACCCCTTGTCTTTTACTGACTTTGACCTTGAAAGTGATCCATGGAAGGAGCTGGAATCCTTCATGAGGAGCCACACGCTCAGCTGGCTCAGGACTTGGAGCTGGAGGACGAGGAGATCTTGTGAGCGGCTGAGGCATTGAGAACCCAGCGGCTGCGTGAGCTGAGCGTCCTGGGCTCACCTTCCCATCAGAACCGCTGCTGCCTCACGTCTGCCTTCTGCTCGCACAGGGATTCCCTTGTGCCCAGCCATTGTCTGGAATCAGGGAGAGGAACACTGCAGATTTTGTTTCCAGCTCAGCTAAGTTGATAGAAGCCAGGTGCATGTGTTTTCTCTTTCCGATTGAAAAACACATGCATACATTTCCTTGCAGATTAGAAGATCCTTAGGAATAGTGTTTTTTTTTTTTTTAACTTAACTGTATTTCCAGTATCTTTTTTTAGATGTTATTTATTTATCTGGAGAGAGAGAGAGCGTGCATGCATGTGAGCGGGGGAGGGGCAGAGAGAGAGGGAGAGAGAGAATCCCAAGCTGTCTCCACACTGTCAGCGCAGAGCTGGGCACCAGCTTGAACTCACAAACCTGAGTCATGGCCTGAGCTGAAATCAAAAGTCTGATGCTTAACCAACTGAGTTACCCAGACACCCCATATCTTCAGTATCTTAAACACAGGTTCTTAGTATGTATTTGCTAAATGAATAGTCAGAAAAGAAAATGACTTATCAAATATCCACTGCTTGCTTATTTCTTGCTCCCAAGAAAGAGCCCTGCCTGTTTTCAGAGACCTTCTAGTAGTTCATACAAAATGAACATGAGTATTTTGGAAAGAATCCAATTAATACTACACATTCCACCGTATTTCTCTCTGTCTTGAGATAAGCCAAATAAAACTACTAATCAGTTGTTCTCTAACTTTTCAATATCTGTCTGACTAATTTTTGCAAAATTCTCATGGGGGCATACTGCAGATTGTCTGGCTTCTTTTTCCTAGCTTCACATACAGTATCTTGTCACTGTTTTTTGTTTCGTTTTGTTTTTAAACAATGGTCATTACGTATATTAGGGAATTCATTATTCCCTAATCCTGGAAAAGCTCCTGTAGACCATTGAAAGACAGATACAGGTTCAGAAGATGAGTAGTCTGACTTGGTACACACTGTGCCTCCTGTCAAACGGCTTGGTCACTTTCCACATGCGAGAATGTACTACGTATGCCGTGAACAGCGGGAGTCGTAGGGATGACGGAGTGTCAGGGAATGGCCTGAGCAAGGTGCTCCCTGACAGTCATGCTCCTTAGCATATCTCACCTCTGTTGATGTACATTTTGCAATACATTTTGTTAGGTGGTAAGTTAGAGGAGCTCTGAATAGGGTTTTTCTATACAGAGATGAACATGTATCGATTTTCATTAGCTTGCAGGTTTTTCATCATATTATTTAGTCTTCAGGCCAGGAGATCTCTTTATCTTATTGATTTAATTCTTTAGTCCTCACGATGGGTCTGCAGTTGATTTTTTTAGGCCTTCCAGTGGTATGGTAGTGTCCTTGCTTCTATTAAGGTGAGCTGTTTTTTTAAAAAAACTTCAAACATGGGAAACACATTGAGTCTGTACTCTTTCTTTGTGGAGAATAAAAAGAAGTTATTTGAGACTTGAGCCATATGTAAAGGGCCATTGTCTAAGTGCTGTAAGACAGAAGAAATTCAGTCGGATTATTTACTTTATGAGTAGGACTTGATATTCATTTGAGAGAATTTTAGAGGGAGGTTTAGACTTTTCTGTCAATCGCATATGCAATGGATAATACCTTGAGTTGTGATAGATATTTTTCATACCTGTATGCCTCACTTATAACGACTTTAAGGACCTTGCCCATTGTCTAGGCACCATGGAAATAGAGAACAAATATGTTAGAGTTCTTATTTTAGAAGCTTAAAAGGCGTGATTGCAAGGTAAGTCAGAAAAATATTTCAAAGAAGCTACAATAAGGCAGAACAGTTTTTTTATCTGTCCCTTTCTCCACACAAGATAAGAAGCCCTCAGTGCTGGAGAGGAGAGGAGAAGAGAGTTTGGAAAGAAATGAGGGAGATCCATGCCCTGCCTCCTCACTCCAGCCTGAGCTGGATCTTGATAGTAGACATGTGAGAATTTGGGCATCTCTGAGGTAGATAAGACCCAGGAAAAGGTGAACCTCACAGAAGAGCTTTTCAAGCCATCATGGTGGAACAGAGCACAGAAATACCAAATGTAGTGTGTCCAGGCATGTGGAGGTCAGACACTGTCTATAAATTTCCCAGAGTGTGGGAACATCAAAAATTATCCATAGCTCTTTGAGCTCATGTGAACATTGACTGGGAGAGACAGAGATCTTAAGCTTGCAAAGGGCTTGTAGTCAAGACATGATAATAAAGGCAGCTTGAGCAGTCCCACCAGGAATGAGATGATGACCTATCTATACCCCAGGATACTGACAGCATGGCATGGGACATATTTAAGTGTCAGGTGAAAAAAAAATACCATCTGCATGAAGACAGCAGCTAGAACCAAGACAAAGATGGATGAGCATATGACTCTTCCCTGTTGGGGAAATATAATTAAAAACAAAATCTTCTCGCAACCCAGAAAACTTCTGCACAAAGTAGGAGTAGAGAAATAAGACGATTTTTGAATAAGCATTAAACTAGAATCTGCTAGTTTCGCAGGCAATCTGCTAAGGGATTGCAAAAATAGAAATCTTACTTTTTTATATAGGCAGGCAGGTACAACCCATTACCAGTATGTTCTCAAGATAAATGATTACTAGTCACACGTAGTTCATCCTAAATTTGCCTGGTAATTGGAATTATCATCTGTGTTAGCTTATTAGCTTTACACAAAGGAAAATTAACAGTTTTCATCTTTTTATGATGGAAGATAGTTCTGCAACTGGAGCCAGGTACCTATGGAAGCTAGCCCCCTCCCCTCCCACACAAACTGGGAGATATTGGCAGTCTTCCACTTGATATTTACATTTTAAAGGGAGGGTTCCCAGGTCCTCAAGAAAGACATTCCCAGCATGATGTGTGTGTGTGTGTGTGTGTGTGTGTGTGTTTAAAGATTTGCATGCATTTATAATTACAAGTTTATAACAGAAAGTGCTCTAAGAAAAGTGTCTTTATTTTTAGTAGGGAGAAGTAAGTTTATTGTTTCTAATTTTTATTTCTCCTTACATACCCCCAGATATCCTAGCAGCATATAAGCCCCCAGAGCATCAACCTCAGGGTGAAGAAAGGGGAGAGCAGGGGAAGTGTATGCTTTATCCCTAATTGAGGTATCACTGAATTTGACTATGTTTACCTGGAGCTAGACAGATAGGACCTTGGTATAGACTTTAGTCTCAGTCTAAAGTTTGTCCTGTGAAGTTGCATCTGCCTTATGCAGCTACACAGGTACACCTCATTCCTTTTTTTAATTTCTTTATGTTTATTTTTGAGAGAGAGACAGAGAGAGAGAGGCAAGGGGTGGGCAGAGAGACAGAGGGAGACACAGAATCTAAAGCAGGCTCCAGGCTCTGAACTGTCAGCACAGGCCCCAATGTGGGGCTCAAACCCACCGACCGTGCGATCATGACCTGAGCTGAAGTCGGACGCATAACCAACTGAGCCACTCAGGCTCCCCATCACCTCATTTCTTTGACCTAAGCTAGGCAGGAGTGGCCAGTAGCAGCCTCATCTGCCATTTGATAGTTCTTGTACCTTCTATGTATGTTATGATGTGCAAAAGCTTGGGAAATATTGGCTTATTACTTTTGACTCTTGGTTCTGCAATGTCACTTGGAGACCTTAGAAATGACAGTAATTATGTGTGCCTGGGTGGTTTAGTCGGTTAAGCCTCTGACTTTGGCTCAGGTTGTGATCTCACCATTCCGAGTTCAAGTCCCACATCAGGCTCTCTGCTGTCCACGAAGAACCCTTTTCTGGTCCTCTGTCTCCCTTTCTCTCTACCCCTAACCACTTGTATGAGCACTTTCTCTCTCAAAAATAAAATAAAACATTAAAAAAAAAGAAATGACAGTAATCAGAAATTAACAGAGTGCTGGAGTAGCAGGTGCTCAGTTCCTACCTGCACGATGTATGAACAGAGCAACTAATACATATATATATTTATATGTATATAAATATTTATATGTATACACACACACACACGCTGGGGAGGTTACATATATATTTGGGGGTAACAGCTAAATGTGTATGCAGCAGCATACTGGAATTGTCAAAATGTTTGAGGGAATTAATCTATACCCTGCCCTGGACGATCATTTAGAGAGACAGACTAGTCAGTACGTTTCATATATCCCATCATATGAGCAAACAGACAAGGTCCCTTGCTTATCTCTCACAATAGTAACATAAAGTAGTGACTGGAGAGTTGAGTGTCTTATGGCTACTTTGTGTATCTGGATCTGATATTTATTGTTAGCATCTCGATCCCCAAAGCTGTCCTCTTTCAGGTGTCCTTGTCAATGGACGGTGATAAAGGAAAGGAATTTTATAGAGCTATCATCAGTGTGAGGGACATATCCTGAAATGGGCAAGGCTAGGCTTTGGTTTTAGGACACATGACTAAAGGTGCGATCTGTATTTTTAAAATGAGAAACGATAACCAAAATGAAGGCTCCTATTGTTGCCATTTTAATGTTTTTCTAGTCCTTAATATTCCTATATTCCACACCTTCTCTGGCCATCTCTCATGTAGCAGGGACTATTACAGACATTAGGAATGAGATGTTGAAGCACACTGGGTCCTGACCCTCAATGAGCTCGGCTCTGTAGGGGAAAAGACCTTGGTAGAGATACATTGTAACACAACAGGCAGATACATATGGGAGTATCAACGAGGAAGGCAGTAGTAAATTTTGCTGTAAGTTTCAGAAACATGATGATCTTCAGTGTTTCCCCTTCTCCATTGCTACATTATTTTACTCTACTTTGCCTGGTGAGTCAAAGATCCCAGTGGAATAAAGGGGTTAAAGATCTTTGAAATTCGAAGAATGCAGAACTGTTTTTATTTTCTCACTTCCCTCATTAGCCATATAGTCCTCAACAATTCATTCAATTAGTCCTTTTGAGTGAAGACATGTCAGTTATTTGCATGAACAGACAATCCCTCTAGCAAAATATAGAATGTCACTCTCAGATTTTATAATCTCTGGGTTGTCTTGAGCAGTGTTGTAATTAAATCTAATTAAGTAGATTTATGGCTCGTAACACTAACGGTCATGAATAAATACATGTCCCCTGAAGCTATTTGCTCAATTTGCACTTTATGTTTTTTAACTTGCTTCAATTATACATATTCAGCTTAACGCTCCATTTATTTGTTTGTTTATTTGGGGGGTGGGGGAGGAAAGAGTATTACACTTGGCATTATATACTCCTCCTGTAAAAGATTTGATTTCCTTGCAACTGCCCTTTGATGCCCTTATTGTGTTGCTTGTTCTAAAATGGGGACTTTTTGTAGGTAGCTTGCATTACAAAACAAAATAGCAATATATTTTCTAAGGCAGAAAAATTTTCCTAAAGTTGAAAGTGGGAAAAATCTATATAGAGAAAAACAAACAGTTAAATTACAGTTAGATTTATACTAGAAAGACGTGAAGCAAAGACAAAAGAAATATAAATGAGCAGCAGCGTTAGAAAAACACTTTAACTTCACTAGCAATCAAAGAAATACTGAGTCAAACAACAATCAGATGATATGTTTGACTAATATATTAACAAGAAAAAAAATTGCCACAGAATCATGTTTTCAAAGACTCATTTGGGAGACAACGTGTGTAGGAGTACAGATTATGGAACTCGCTGGATCCTGACCTGGTTCAGAAAAAAATAGAGATATGCATCAAATTATAAGAAAAAAACCCACATTTCTGACTTCTCCGAAAAATGTCTACAATTTAGTAACTTAGGTCCAACTGTCTTCCACTGAAGCACTGGTCCAGAGCTGAGACACGGCTTCTACTTTTAGGAGAATTTCTACTGCCTTCGCCCATTTCTGTTAATTCTGTCTGACGCGATTCATTCTCCTGGAGGACATCCGAAGGCATTTTAGGTTGGAATCTCTGATCTTAATGAGAGAGTTAACATGTATGTAGCACTATTGTTTCCTTTACAGTCAAGAATTGTCACAAAGAAAATATCTTCTTACCAACAGAACCAAAAGATAGGAGCTGAATGAACTTGAATTTTCAAAACCTCTTCTCCCGGATGGCACTAAGCATTTAGTGCGAAGCTGAACCATTCTATAAAATATCCAGATGGTTCCAAAGAGTCACATGGTAGAAATCAACTCATACAAACACTCTGAGTGTGACACTGGTTTTTACACAAACTCAAATAGTCACGTAGTAAAATTTAACTCCTACAACCACTGTGAGTATGTCTCAGTTTCCTGCATAAACTCAAATTCTCACAATAGCCTAAAGAGAGGTAGTTATTATCACCATTTTTGTGAATGAGGCTCAGAGAAGTGAAGGCCAAATTTAGGCAGGTGATAGGGCTTGTTCTTAAGCCCAGGTTGGTCTAGTTGCAAAGACTGGATGCTGGCGTCATGTTTATGTGGGCAAACACTGATGTTATTGAAACACTTATTTCTGTCCTTGACCTAGAGGTCAAATATTCTATAGAGAACATTGTGAATTTGAATGCAAGTTGTGTGTGCATGTCTGATTCAGTATGTGCCTTTTTCTGAGAAGAGCTATACTTTTCATTAGATTCTCAAAGGGGAGCAGTGATCCAGAGAAAGGCTAGAGAATATGAATAATTGCATAATGTAGACACTTCTTAGAATTAGAAAGATTTAGTAAATTGGCCACAGGCACAAAAGATCTATGTCTTATGTAATCCGCTTGCCTTGCGTAGACAAATCATTCAGAGTCCCTTTTTTTTTTTTTACCTCTCCTAGTGAATATAAAGTTTGATGTTTCTCAATATCCAACTACCTCATTTTTTAAAAGGGAAAAATAAACATGACTTTTTTTGATTCATAAAATTAAGAACATTTTCAATGTGTAAGGGAAGGTGCGTTTATAAGTGATAAAACATCAGTCTCAGAATTCTATAAATTCATTTTTATTAAAATGCAGTTTCCCTCATGTTTTTCGTCTCCCCATCTCTCTTTGTTTCTCTTTCTTTTCTCCTTGAGTGGTTCAGTCCAAAAGTAATTAGAAGCAGCCAAGAAAGGGATGTGTCCACATCTAGAGGGTGGGGTGAGAGGGACCCAATCTATGTAAGGACGGCATCCATCCTAGGAGGTGGTGGCCCAGCACAGGGTGTTAAAAAACGTGCAGAGAAAACAGAGAGGTCTGTATGCAAGGACAGCCCCGGGATGTTATCAGTCTCACGTAGGAGGTCAGGGTGTTAGTGCGAGTGTGGTGAGTAGGATGCCCGTGTGAGAGGCAGTCTGGCCATGATGTTGGTGTTCAAGCTGGTAAATTCTTTGTGAAAGGTCACCTGGCCCAGAGTGTTGGCACCTTCATTGGGTGAGTAAGGAATCTTTATGTGGGGTCAAAGCCCAAGCAGGGCAATGAGGAAAGACATTATCCAAAAAGGCCCACTTAAGTAAACGGCAAAAAAAAAATTTTAAAAAGGGCCCACTTAATATTTTATCTAAAATAATATATACATGAACGTGATTACTTAATCCCTTTGGCACAATATTTTATTGATGAAATTTATAAAGCACATAACTCCTTTGCAAGTGTATAACTTTATATAAGACATTTCCAAAGGACATAAATAGATAACCTGCAGGAGAAAAAATGTAACTAATAAACTATAAAACAAAAACAAAACCCATTCAGCTTCGCTAGTGATCAACAAAAGGCAGATTAGAACAGTAAGATTGTTGCCTATCAGGTTGGCAAATTGCAAGGAAAAACACCTCATATCAGTGATGGCAAAAGTCAAAAGTGGCACTATTATATTCTATCGATGGGGATTTATTGATAGAAACTTTCTGAAGAAAAATTAGGCACTAGGGGGGTCTAAAAATTCTTACAAATGTATATATCTTTTGACTGAACAGTTCTAGGAATTTATGTCAATTCAGTAATTGAGATTATATGCAAAGATGGTTCCATAATAACATTTGTTGATGTGTACTTTCTAATTGCAAAATCCTGTATTATTGTGTTGTTTAAGTAACTAATGCATATATTAAAAATGATGGCATGGAAATATACTTATTGATAGTAAAAGATGTTTATGACTAATTATAAAACAGAAAAAGTAGGTTACAAAGCAATTTTCATAATAGGAACCCGTTTTTATTAAAAGTATCATTATCTAAATAACTGAATGTATGGAAAAAAGTCTGGAAAAGCAGACTCTGAAACGTTAATGGTGGTTATATCTGGGCTATGAGATGATGGTGATTTTTAAGTTTTCTCATTCTTTTTGTTTGTTTACCTGTATTTTTTTTAAAATTATGCTGTAAGAATTTAGTACTTATGCAATTAAAACTTATTAAAGTTCCATTAACTTTACGTATCACACTCAATATAATTATTTCATAAGTTTTGGAGAATTACTGTCATTTTCTAGGTTTACATTTTCCCTTAGAGTGAATAAAATCCAATCTTATATTAGACCTCCTGTTTACATTTTCTTGCTTAACTTGCGAAGCCTGAAACTTTTTTTGAGAAAAGCACATAACTTGTCTTAAGGCATTTCCATAAGTTGATTCAATCACGCCAGCCTGTCAGAAACACTTAAGGAGTTGCATTTGTTTATTGGCGCTACATGGTGTTCAAGAAAAGTAAAGTCAAAATAGAATGAAAAACCTAAATGCCCAAGTTAGACAAGCATGCCAATATGCCAACATAGAACAATTCCTGCAGTGGCCTGGGAATGCGAAGAAATTAAATGAATTCACAGTGGAGTGAAAAGTAGAGCAGAGATTCATGTTAGATTCACATTCTTCTTTCTAGGAAAGAAAAAAGAATGAAATTTCCTAAGTCATAGTCAAAGATGAATCCTCAATAAAAACACATTTTTAAACTATTCCTTGTCCTTCAAATTTTACCCTCAAAATTTAAGTTTTGTTTATTTTGAGAGAGACAGAGACAGCGAGAGTGGGGAAGGGGCATAGAGAGGGGGAGAGAGAGAATCCTAAGACGGCTGCTAGCTGCCCGCACAGAGCCCGATGCAAGGCTCAAACTCACAAAACCATGAGATCATGACCTGAGATAAAATCAAGAGTCAGACACTTAACCGACCGAGCTACCCAGGTGCCCCTATGTCCCTCATGTTTTGAGGTTTTCTTAACTCCCCCAGGTCTGCATTTATTTGTATTTCTAGACACACAGAGGTTCAACTTACGTTATGATTGTGGGTCTCTCTCACTTGATCGTGGGGTGTGGACAGGAGCTGGGCCCAAGACTGTGCTGTTGTGTTTGCAGCCCCACAAGGGTGCTGCTGGAGCAGAGGAAGCACTTAGCGAATGTGTTCAAATGAAAGGACTAAATGCATTAATAAACAAACTTAGAACATTTTAGCTGAAGAAACAGCAGAGCACCTCTCATCAACACTTCTACTAAAGCAACAGATCTGACTTGGGCTTAAAATTAAAAAAAAATCTGAGAAGGCAGCATGGCTTCAATTTTAGTGTATACACACACACACACACACACACACACACACAATGTTTTCTGGAAAAGCTGCTTTGGGGAAAATGAAACTGAGCTTTACAGAGTTTTATAACACCAAACAGCTAAGTGAAAACCTTTCATACTATATTAAAATATTTCATGAATCAAACCCCGACTCCACTGCCAATGAGTTTAAGAGTCTGAACAGGGACAGAAAATAGATGCCTTTTTAATAATAATGTGATTGCTCGAAAGTCATGTTATCTTCCCTTGTGATCCTCACAATGTTTCCAAGTGCCATCTGGTTTCTGGGTCTCCATTATAGATTTCTGAAACTGTGGAAGGTGGCTGTCCCCCAGGGAAGAAACAGCAAAGAGAAACACAAACTGGCCAGCAGCTTCTAAGGCAGTATGTGTAAATTGCTGATTGCATTTCTTTTTTTTCCTCCCTTCCCTTCCTCCACTCCTCCACTCTTCCTCCCCTCTCCTTCCTTCTCTCCTTCCTTCCTTCCTTCCTTCCTTCCTTCCTTCCTTCCTTCCTTCCTGTCTTTCTTTCTCTCTTTCTTTCTTTTTTTTCTATTAGCATAATTTATTGTCAAATTGGCTAACATTCAGTGTGTGTAGTATGCTCTTGGTTTCGGGGATCGATTCCCATGGGTGGTTCATCCCTTACATACAACACCCTGTGCCCACCTCAACAAGGGCCCTCTTCAATGCCCATCATCCATTTTCCCCTCTTTCCCACCCCACCCCCCCATCAACCCTCAGTTTGTTCTCTGTATTTAAGAGTCTCTTATGGTTTGCTTCCCTCCCTCTCTGTAACTATTTTTTTCTCCTTCCCTCCCCCCATGGTCTTCTATTAAGTTTCTCAAGTTCCACATCTGAGTGAAAACATATATCTTTTTCTGACTGACTTATTTCAGCACAATACTTTCCAGTTCCATCCACATTGCTGCAAATGGCATGATTTCATTCTTTCTCATTGCCAAGTAGTATTCCATTGTATATATAAACCACAATTTCTTTATCCATTCATCAGTTGATGGACATTTAGCCTCTTTCCATCATTTGGCTATTGTTGAAACTGCTGCTATAAACATTGGGGTACATGTGCCCCTATGAATCAGCATTCCTTTATCCCTTGGATAAATTACTAGTAGTGCTATTGCTGGGTCACAGAGAAGTTCTATTTTTAATTTTTTGATGAATGTGCACATGGTTTTCCAGAGCAGATGCACCAGTTTGCATTCCCAGCAACAGTGCAAGATGGTTCCCATTTCTCCACATCCTTGCCAGCATCTGTTGTTGCCTGAGTTGTGCATTTTAGCCACTTTTAACGGTGTGAGGTGGTATCTCAGTGTGGTTGTGATTTGTATTTCTCTGATGATGAGTGATGTTGAGCATTTTTTCATGTGTCGGTTGGCCATCTGGATGTCTTCTTTGGAAAAGTGTCTATTCATGTCTTCTGCCCATTTCTTCACTGGATTATTTGTTTTTTGGGTGTTGAGTTTGATAAGTTCTTTACAGATTTTGTATACTAATCCTTTATCTGATATGTCATTTGCTAATATCTTTTCCCATTCCGTCTGTTGCCTTTTAGTTTTGTTGATTGTTTCCTTTGCAGTGCAGAAGCTTTTTATCTTGATGAGTTTCCAATAGTTCATTTTTGCTTTGAATTCTCTTGCCTTTGGAAATTTGTTGAGCAAGAAATTGCTGTGGCTGAGGTCAAGGAAGTTGTTGTCTGCTTTCTCCTCCATGGGTTTGATGGTTTCCTGTCTCACATTTATGTCTTTCATCCATTTTGAGGTTATTATGTATGGTGTAAAAAAGTGGTATAGTTTCATTCTTCTGCATGTTGCTGTCCAGTTTTCCAGCACCATTTGCTAAAGAGACCCTCTCTTTCTTTCTAACACCAATTGGCAAACTTCTCTATCAACATTCCTGAGTCTTGTAATCACTTGATTTCTGCAGTGAATGCTCAGACCCTTACATTGACCTTTACTCCTACTCCATTTTGCCCAAGGAATTACTCAAATTCTAATAAGAATAAGATGACTTAGTGTTAAAAATATACCTGTTTCTACTTACTAGATTATAGACTCTTAGAAGGCAAGAGCCCTTCCCAGCATGGAGTAGGCACCCAGAAAATGCAGGCTGGCTGAATGAATGCATGAATGAAAGAATTATTTTCTTCAGTTAAGTATTATCGCTTTTTATATTGCTTCTACAAAACAAAATACTTCTCCAAAAGGTGAAAATAAGCAATGTTTCCACAGATAATCCTTCATGGAATATTGACCTCATTAGATATTAATATTTAAGTTAAAATAAACTATGAATATAGAAAACAACTTTAAACAAAGTCAAACACTTTTCTTAAACAAAGGGCACATCAGAGTATCTAATATACTAATACCCTAATAATCATGAATTTCTTTAAAAATTTTTTTTAGATTTTAATTTTTTAATTTTGAGAGACAGAGCATGAGTGGGGGAAGTGCAGAAATAGAGTGAGACAAAGAATCTGAAGCAAGCTTCAGGCTCTGAACTGTCAGCACAGATCCCAACTTGAGGCTCGAACCTGTGAACCTTGAGATCATGACCTGAGCTGAAGTGGGCCTTTAACTGACAGAGCCACCCAGGTGCCCCATAATCATGAATTTCTAAGATGACTTATAGTATACAGTATTTCCAAAATCTATTTGACCATGGAACCTTTTTTGGTGGAACATTTGGCAAGATAGGGTTTGGGGAACTCATTTGAGAATTCTGCCTTAAATCATTACTGCCACAACAATGCACATTTATTCAGCATTTGGAATGTGACGACCGTTGTGGTAAGTGCTGTTACAGAGATAAATAAAAGAGCATCTGCCCTTGAGGTGCATAGGCATACATAGAACAGATAAATTGTAGTGTCAGATTGCAAGTGATTTAATAGAGGTGTGACCTGAGTGCCCAGGGAACAAATATGCAGGAAGTAGCTGACCCAAGAACAAGTTAGGACTCACTGTAAAGAGAAAGTAAGTTAATTTATTGGCTGCTTTTCTTATAGCAAGTGGTATCCAGGTATTTGGAAGGTGCCTGGGATGAGGAGGGTCTTTTCTTAAGAGCAACAAATGGAAAAAGCAAAGGTGAGGCATTTGATTGCTTCTTGCATTTGCCTCCTGCCATTTCTGCCTTTCATGAATGTGTCACTACCACCCTCATTTAAGAGTGGAGGATGGCTTAATGGGGATCTCTGTACAGAGAATCAGGAGACCAAGGGCAGTGCCCCTTCTGTATTATTGCTTTTCCAACATTCATTGCTACCATTTCTGATAATGAAGCCTCAATTTTCTTTAGGAGCACCAGCTTCCTTTACAATCCATCCAAGCGGTTCAAGTGGGCTTATGCTACCTTTTGCCCAAAGGGTAGCACATAAAGTAAGCCTAGCTAATTAACATATTCTATTTACCCCCACACAGTGATTGATTCAGTATTATGATTCAAGTCAAACAAGGCTCAATGTTGGCTCAAATGTGATTAAACTCATATGAAGGAGAAGCTCTCTTTCCACTAGACTGGAGACTGATGGAATATAAATATGAAGTTTCCAGGGCAACTCTGTGGACACAGCCTGCTTGGGAATAAAGCCAACAGGGAGAAGAGTAGTGCTGAGAGATGAAGAGGAAAGGACATCTGGACATCAGTTTTGGGCATCTGGATCCATCTTTTTTTAAAACTACTTTTGAGTCTCATTTACATCTTCCTTTTCTTTTAAGGCCATTTGACTTGAGTTTTTGCCTTTTGCCATAGGAAGAATGGAACAGAGTTGTATTATCTACCTGTGAATCTGTGGACCTGTTGGTATGTCCCAGTCTCTGAATAGGTAAAAGCCTCAGTTTCCCCATCTATAATGTACAATGATTGGTCTAGATAAGTAGATTTCATACTTTGGTGTAGAACATTCTTTTTCAAAAAGAATATTATAGGTCATATCAGTGCATACACAACCGTAAAGTAAAATGCTATGATTAAATCAGAATTATGGGTTTCCAGAAGTGTGCTCACATATCAATAGATAACATAAAATTATCCTGCAAATGTATCCTCTAAGGTTTTTTTCTATCTTTAATATTCTATGATTTGATTCTATGAGGCTTTGTTAATAGCACATGAGTGTTTCAGAATGAAATTCCTGAAGTTTGAGGGCATGATTTAGCCAAGAAGGGGGTGGTAAGATGGCCACCAGTGCAAGGAAATTGTGGAGTTGGGGAAGTGTTGCAGAGTAAACTCAACTAGTGCACCAGTGGCAGCATCCAAGAAAACACTCTTGGTTGTCGTTAGTAACTGCGCTTCGTTTATAAAAGGTATGATTGGCTGAGCAGGGAAATATGTGACATGTTCATTATTTTGTGTGTGGTTGATTGGCTCTACCAGGAGTTCTGATTGAAATGGTTGGGGAGAAGTTCTTTTACCTTGTGTGTGAGCAAGACCTTCATTTCTAAAATGGATTAAACCAATATGCTGAGTGATCCATTTATTCTTTTCACGTTGCATTTGGATTTCATTACCGCAGAAGTCAAAAGGCCATTTTCATTTTGGACTCTGGAAAGGTCATTTATTTCTCGTGTTTTTATTTCCCAGTTCTTAGTTTTGATGATGAGGAAGAAAAAAGAGAATGCTAGTGGTTTTTGATTAGTCTCACCATGAATTCATTATTTTCTGACTATGCCTGCCGGGCTTTAGACTCTAATTGTGTCTGTCAACATAGTAAAAGGCGTATTGGATTTAGTGAGACCACTGTAGACTCATATTGCCATTTCAGAAGAGGCAGCTTCAAATCTTTGGAAGGCTTTCTAAGCTTAAAGCACCGGAAGTCCTATGGTGGACTATTGGCACAATAAGTAAAATAGCTTCTCACTATAAAAAAGTAAGAAAGATAGAGAAAAATTTCCATGACTCGTTAGTTGCACGGATTAGCCTTAACCATGACTCTAAAAGGTGATAATAATGAAAATAGTGCTAGTTATAATAATGATCTTAATAACTCAGAGGCTTCATCTACCTAAGGCTATCATATTGACAAGTTTGATTTCACGTAGTAGAGTCTACATTGTATGCCAAGAAAATAAATGAAATTAATCTTTCTGGTACCTGGTAAATAAATAGCCTTTATTTGCTTAAATCCTATTTTCGTAATACCATACCTATTGCCATTGCAGAAAAGTACTTGATAAAAGCTTCCGGTTATTAACATTCAGAGTAGTGGTTTGCTCAAAAAACTTGCATTAAAGTCCTTAAGAATTCAAAAAACTTTTGGGGGAAAAATGTAATCAGAGTGGCTGCCGATGTGAAACCGATGGCCTCTGAAAATGCCTATTAGCAAACAAAAGGCATAAGTACAGTATATGTATCTTCTCCAAGTTTATTTTTGGAAGCAGAAAGATGAAACTAACTGAAAGGAGGCCACAAAGTAGCCTTCCTATTTTTACATATTGATTTTTTTTAAACCAGGAAGACCTGAAAACTATTTGTTGAAACTAAGAATATGCAATTAACTTATTCATTTTCATCTTTTAACCAGGTTCAAAAAATGTAGTCATTACTTCTGAAAAAAAAAGGTTGCTCTTCTTTCCACCTCTCTGTATAGAAGCACAAAAGACATGATGTTTTGTTTTTTTGTTTTTGCCTTTGAAAGCGACCTTTAATTTTTGCAGCTTTCAGTAACATTCTAAAGTCAATACTTATAGGAAACATAGAAATTTAAAATTGTTTCTACCTGGAAAATGGGTGGCATTTTGCATGTTTACTATAATAAAACAACATATATATATTTTCTCTTTTAAAACCTGACGTTTATTTATTTTTACTTTTATTGTTTTAATTTTAATGCCAGTATAGTTAACATACAGTGTTATATTACTTTCAGGTATACAATATAGTGATTCAACAATTCTTTTTTTTTTACTGTTTATTTATTTTTTGAGAGGGAGAGAGAAAGTGGGAGAGGAGCAGAAAGAGAGGAAGACAGAGGATCCAAAGCAGGCTCTACACTGACAGCATAGAGCCTGATGCGGGGCTCAAATTCATGAACTGTGAGATCATGACCTGAGTCGAAACCAAGAGTCAGATGCTTAGCCAACTGAACCACCCAGGCACCCCTCATGATTCAACAATTCTGTACATTACTCAGTGCTCACTGTAAGTGTCCTCTTAATCCCCTTCACCTATTTCACCCATCCCCCACCCACTTCCTTCTAATATAACATTTATAAGTGTTGTGAAAAATATCTTTGTGAATAGCCAGTTTGCTCATGTTTATACCTTTTATACTTTATGAGATTTGCCAAGAGACATTACATTTTAGCCTACCATGGTACACAAGTTGTTGGCTGAAAACACATAAAAAAGTAGGTCCTTTTTCAGTCTTATAGTGAACTGAAAATGGACTTATTGGGAAAACATGCTTGATATTTTATATATGATACATTCATACTGTCAGCAAATATTTAATATGGACGTTAAAAACCAGACACTTGTCTAGTGTCTAGGAATAAAGCAGTGAGCTAAAGAGACAAACATTCCTGTCCCCAAAAGAATGTACATTCTGGTAGAAGAGACAATAAGCAAACAAGTAAAATATGTAGTGTGTCAGAGGAAGATAACAGCTCAGGAGAAGGAAAGGAATAAAGAGGGTAAAAATGATAAGGGCACAGTGAAATTGAAACAGTAATAAAAAATCTCTCGAAAGACAAAACTCCAGGACCAGACACTTTCACAAGTGAATTCTACCAAAATTTTAAAGAAGAGTGAATACTACTTTAAAAAAAACTATTTCAAAAAATACAAGAGGATGAGAAACATCAAAATTCATTCCATGAGTCTTGTATCACCCTGATACCAAACCCAGATAAAGATACCACAAAAAAAGAGAAGCACAGGCAAATTTCTCTCATGAATATAGATGGAAAAATCCTCAACAAATATTAGCAAACCAAATCCAACAATACATTTAAAAAGTCATTCACCACGATCAAATGGGATTTTTTTCCTGGGTTGCAAGGGTGGTTCAATATTTGCAAAACAATCAACATGATATGTCATATCAATACGAGAAAGGATAAAAACCATATGATCATTTCAATAGATGCAGAAAAAGCATTTGGCAAACATCCATTCATGATAACAACCCTCTGCAAAGTAGGTCTAGAGGGAACATACCTCAACATAATAAAGGCTTTATGTGAAAAACCCACAGCCTACACTGAGAGCTTTCCCCCTAAGGTCGGGAACAAGAAAAGGGTGTCCACTGTCATCACCTTTATTCAACATAATACTGGAATTCCTAGACACAGCACTTGGACAACATAAAGAAATAAAAGGCATCCAAATTGGTGAAGAAGAAGGAAAACTCTCCCTACTTGCAAATGGCATAATACTATATAGAAAACCCTCAAGATTCCACCAAAAAAACTGCTAGAACGGATAAATGAGTTCAGTACAGTTGCAGGATACGAAATCTTTGTACAGAAATCTGTTACGTTTCCTATACATTAATAATGTAGCAGCAGAAAGTGAAGTTAAGAAAACAATCTCATTTAAAATTGCACCCAAAACAATAAAACATCTAGGAATAAATTTAGCCAATGAGGTGAAAGACCTGTACTTTAAAAACTATAAAACACTGGCAAAAGATTCAAGACAATGCAAAGAAATAGAAAGACATTCTACGCTCATGGATTGGAAAAACAATATTGTTAAATATGTATACTACTAAAGCAACCTACAGATTTAATGCAATCCCGATCAAAATACCAATAGCATTTGTCACAGACTAGAACAAACACTCCTAAAATTTGTGTGGAACCAAAAAAGATCTAGACTAGCCAAAGCAATCCTGAGGAAGAGAAACAAAACTGGAGGCATCACATTTCCAGAGTTCACGTTATATTACACAGCATTAGTAATTAAAATAGTATGGTACTGGCATAAAAATAGACACTTAGATCAATGGAATAGAACAGAAAACCCAAAAATAAACCCACAGTTATATGGTCAATTAACCATCAATAAAAAGGGAATAAACATACAGTGGGAAAGACAGTCCCTTCAACAAATGATGTTGAGAAAACTGGACAGCAACATGCAAAAGAATGAAACTGGACCACTTTCTTCCACTGTACATAAAAATAAATTCAAAATGGGTTAAATATCTAAATACGAGACCTGAAACCATAAAAATCTTCTAAGAAATCACAGGCAGTAATCTCTCTGACATTAGCTGTGGCAACATTTTTCTAGATATGTTTCCTGAGGCAAGGAAAATAAAAGCAAAAATAAACTATTGGGAGTACATAAAAATAAAAAGCTTTTGCACAATGAAGGAAGCAATCAACAAAAACTAAAGGGCAACCTACAGAATGGGAGATGTTTTCAAATGACATATCTGATAAAGGTTAATATACAAAATATATAAGGTACTGCTACAACCTAATACCAAAAAGTCAAATAATACAATTAAAAAATGGGCAGAAGATATGAACAGGCATTTCTCTAAAGAAGACATACAGATAGATGGCCAATAGACACATGAGATGTTCAACATCACTGATTATCAGGGAAATACAAATCAAAACTACAATGAGCTATCACCTCATACTTGTCAAAATGACTAACATCAAAAACACAAAAAAGCACAGGTGCTAGTGAGGATGTGGAGACAAAAGAACTCTCTTACACTGTTGATGGGAATGCAAACTGGTGCAGCCACTGTGGAAAACAGTACAGAGGTTCCTCAAAAATTTAAAAATAAAACTATCACCCAGTAATCACACCATTGGGTATTTACACCCCCAAACACAAAAACATTAAAAGGAATACATGCACCCCTATGTTCATTGCAATGTTGTTTACAACAGTCAAATTATAGACGCAGTCCAAGTTTCCATCAATAGATGAATGGATAAAGAAGAAATGGTATATTTATATACAATGACATATTATTCAACCATAAAAAGAATGACATCTTGCCATTTGCATGCATGGTGCCAGAGAGTGTAATGATAGATGAAATAAGTCAGAGAAAGACAAATACCATATGACTTCACTCATGTTGAATTTAAGAAACAAAACAAATTAGCAAAGAAAAAAAAAAAGAGAGAAAGAGAGTCAAACCAAGAGACAGACTCTTAACTATAGAGAACAAACTGATGCTTACCAGAGGGGAGGTGGGTGGGGGAGATGGGGGAAATGGGAAATACGAGTTAGTACACTTAACATGATTAAAAAAAGTAAATACGTAAAAAGAAAATAAATGATGAGGGCAAGGTAGGGGAATTCCCATATAAAACCAAGTGGTCTGGGAAAGCCTCACTGGTGAGAGACTGGGAAGGAAGAAAACCATTCAGATTTGTGTGTTTGCTTGATTAGTGTCTTATCTCTTCTACTCCACTGAAAGTGTGGGAGACAAAGAAGTAGAAATTATATAAAAGGTTATACCCCACTGTGCTGGGGGCTCAGATTTTCAGGTACGGACCCACTGAGCCTGTGCAGGCACGAATAAAGTTGCTTCATGGAAAGAAAAGCCTCAGTGTCACAACTCTCTGTGGGAACCTTGGCCCCATTATAAAATCCCCAAAGGGGCAGGGTTTTATCTGTTTTTATTTACTCCTATATTTCAAGGTCTGTAACAATGACTAAAATATAAGGGCTCAGAAACTTATATAATGGATGAATAAACCTTATATAATAGAGTGTAGAATATTCAGCTGTGAAAAATGGCATTAAGAGGTCATGCTAAAATAATCTACAGGGAGAGTTAATGCAACAAAAACCTAAATAGTTAAGGCATATTACAAAGCAAAGTGTTTGCAAGAATTTTCTGCAAATTAAAAGGAAGCCAAGGTCCGATATTCAAATATATGATTTGATACAACAAAAATTAATGAGATGTTTCCATGATAGAGTTTTCTAAACTGTGTTATATAGAGTACTTGGTGCAATGGGAGAGTGTGACATTTCATTAAAACAAGTTTTCTGTAATTAAAAATGTTTAGGAAATGCCAGTGTCACTGGTGCCAAAGTGCAAGCTCAGTGGTGTCAGGTCGTCTACCTTTGACATAACTGGATCCTCAAAACCTAGGATGGCGTCTGGCACAAACAGAGCAAACTCTTGATAAGTATTTCTTGAATGACTAATAGAAGAAGAGTAAATTCATTTTTTCACCGCAAAGCTTCTCAGGGACGTTAGGATGCATTGTGATTCTCCAAGAGGAGAAGGGCACGTTCAGGATTTGTATATTAGAATGCTTTCGTTTGCAACTGAAAGAAACCAAATCCTCTAGTTTAAGCAAAAGAGTCTTTTGCTCTATCAGCGAAAATCTCAGTACCAATTTTAGATTTAGGCGTGGTTGAATACAATGACTTGTGATGTCATCCAGACCCATTCTTTCCCACTCTTTGTCAATCTCTTTGTTATGGTATTTTGTTTGCAGATGTTTTCCACCTGATGGCCATTGATAAATCTTGATTTACTTCATCCACAATTATTCCAGCAGGAAAGAAAATATCTCTCTCTCTCTCTCTCTCTAGCTTGTTAAAGAAAAAATCCTGAAATTAGCCTTGATTATCTAGGCTACGTGTGTACTTATCCTTAAATCATTCACAATGGCTACGACAATGTGTTGATTTGTTTGATCAGACCCAGGTCCTATGCTACCCCTGGAAATTGGGGATAAATTAATAGTTCAGATAAAAATAAGAGAGCTTTAATTAGAAAAGGGGAAAATCAATGCTGGTTGCAAAATATGATCATGTTTTAAATCAAAATATTATTGTGTCAGTATTGTGCTTTCTAAATTAAAATTTGATCATATCACTATTGCATTTCATTTTTTCTAGATAATTATTCATTTTTTGAATCTGAGCTTCTCAGAGCAGGTGCCCACAGAAAACTAGGATTCCACAATATGGAGTCAAATCTGATGTCTGTCCATGAAATATAAATTCCACAATGAACATTGTCTTGAGGAGAACAGCCATCAGGACTCCCAGCAATGCTGAGGGCAATGGAGATCTGGGTGGTGTTATATAGTTGCTATTGTAATGAAGTGTCTAGTGTATGTATGTGTTTGGGTGTATGGACCTGTGTATGTGTCTGTACACATGTGGGTGGGAGTCTTGTTCTGCTCTATTACCATTCAGTTTCTAGATGAGGACCTCAGGCCAGGTAGACAAGAACAAAGAATCAGTAATGGTGATTGGTAGCTTCAGAAAGATTTTCCTTCCTTTCTTCCTTCCTTCCTTCCTTCCTTCCTTCCTTCCCCTTCCTTCCTTCCTCTCTTCTTTTTCTTTCTTTCTTTCTTTCTTTCTTTCTTTCTTTCTTTCTTTCTTTCTTTCTTTCTTTCTTTCTTTCTTTCTTTCTTTCTTTCTTTCTTTCTTTCTTTTCCTTCCTCCCTTCCCCTTCCTTCCTTCCTTCCTCTCTTCTCTTTCTTTCTTTCTTTCTTTCTCTTTCTTTCTTTCTTTCTTTCTTTCTTTCTTTCTTTTCCTTCCTCCCTTCCCCTTCCTTCCTTCCTTCCTCTCTTCTTTCTCTCTTTCTTTCTTTTCCTTCCTTCCTCTTTCTTTCTTTCTTTCTTTCTTTCTTTCTTTCTTTCTTTCTCCTTCCTTCCTTCCTTCCTTCCTTCCTTCCTTCCCCTTCCTTCCTCTCTTCTTTCTTTCTTTCTTTCTTTCTTTCTTTCTTTCTTTCTTTCTTTCTTTCTTTCTTTCTTTCTTTCTTCTTTCTTTTCCTTCCTTCCTTCCTACTTCCTTCTGTTATGCCCAGAATTCATGATCCCCAAAGACCACCAGGGAGCTGAGTCCGATTCAAAAGCAAAGAGCCTTTATTGGAGCTAGCTGGAGCTCAATCCCCTACCTGCACTAACGCAGCAGTGAGATGCCCGGGAGAGACAGCGAGTTTCAAAAGCACAGAGTTTTTATTGGGGTCTAGGGGCAGTTGGTGAGGTAATGGCTGTGGCCTCAGCCGATTGGCTGGAGAAGGGTCGTGGCCTCGGCCGATTGGCTGGGGAAGGGTCGGAGTCCTGTTACGCAGGTCACCAGGCGTGTTTTGATCCAGAAGTTTGAACGGGTGAGTGGGAGGTTACTCAAGGGGAGGAGGCGTGGTCAAGGTGGAGGACACAGAACAAGATGGAGTCGGCCGGCATAGGTCTGCCCTTTCCCTTCCTTCCTTCTTTCCTTCCTTCCTTCCTTCCTTCCTTTTTCTCTTTCTTTCTTTCTTTCTTTCTTTCTTTCTTTCTTTCTTTCTCTCTTCCTTCCTTTCCCTTCCTTCCTTCCTCTCTTCTTTCTCTCTCTCTTTCTTTCTTTCTTTCTTTTCCTTCCTTCTTCCTTCCTTCCTTCCTTTTTCTTCCTTTTCTTTTCTTTTCTTTCTTTCTTTCTTTCTTTCTCTTCCTTCCTTCCTCTCTTCTTTCTTTCTCTCTCTCTCTTCCTTCCTTTCTTTCCTTCTTCCTTCCTTTCTTTCTTTCTTTCTTTCATTCTTTCTTTTCCTTCCTTCCTCCCTTCCTTCCTCTTCCTTCCTTTCTTTCTTTCTTTCTTTCTTCCTTCCTTCCTTCCTTTCTTTCTTTCTTTCTTTCCTTTCTTTCCTTCCTTCCTTCCTTCCTTCCTTTCCCTTCCTTCCTTTCCCTTCCTTCCTTCCTCTCTTCTTTCTTTCTTTCTTCTTTCTTTCTTTCTTTCTTTCTTTCTTTCTTTCTTTCTTTCTTTTCTTCCTTCCTCCTTCCTGCCTCTTTCTTTCTTTCTTTCTTTCTTTCTTTCTTTCTTTCTTTCTCTCTTTTCTTTCTTTCCTTCCTTCCTTCCTTCCTCCCTCCCTCCCTCCTTCTCTCTCTCTTTTTCTTTCTTCTGTTGAGAGATTGAGTATTAAATGAACTAATTACATGTCAAAGCCTTAATTAGTTACATGTCACAGCCTTAGAATAGTACCTACCACATAGCAAGTGCTTCTATATGTTAATTATGATGATAATGATGATTCATCTAATGCATTTAATTCTCCTGCATTTTTAATGCAGTGTCATCTAAAGCCTTTTTATTTTAAAATACCAGTTTCCAATGTAGTTCCAATGCTCTCTAAATACCTCTGTTTCATTGGTCTCAAACTGGTAGGAAACTTTCCTAAAGACCATATTGAAATAATGAACGCAACAAAGTACACAGGCAGCAATATGCTGCCAGTCCCTTTCTCCTTATATGCTTTCTTCTCTCTGCCTAGAATTACTTCCCTCCACATGTTTTCTTTGTTTTTGTTTTTTTGGTTTTTATTTTTCTTTTTTTCTGGGGCTTCTTGAAGTTTAGTTCAAATACCAACTCATTCTCTTTAGTTTTGGCCTCTGTAGTATCTCTAACATGACTGGACAACAGCTTTAACACTTTTGTAATCATTTGTTTATTTTGCCTGTGTTGCTTCTTACATTATGTAGGCACACACATGATCATAATATGCATATGTATGCATTTTCAAAAATATGATTTCATATATACTTTAATATGATAAAATAGGATGCTTAATCAAATCCGATGTGTGTTCATGGAATATAAATTAAGTTAAAGATAATTAGAAGGGTAACGATCTATCAATAAAATTGCATCACCTAATGTGGAGCCTGAATTGAGACTTGATCCCATGACCCTGGGATCATGACCTGAGACGAAATCAGGAATCAGGTGCACAACTGACTGAGCCACCCAGGTGTTCCACGGAGAATAATTTTTGAACATTTTGTGCATTCAGTAGAGCCCACATGAGAATCATATGTAAGTAATAGGGCTAAGCCAAAGTAAAGGTTACTTTAAACATGAATTAAAGAAGAGAAATAAACAAGACTTTTAATGGATTAAGTTTACCCTCAAGTAAGTTAACTCCCTACCATAAACAATCATCTAAAACATTTGGAATTCTGTTGTCTTATTTGAAATTCAATAGGGTAAAATTCAAAATATGAGCATCTAATTAAAATATTAGACATGAGAGAGAGGAAAACATGAACCCCAAACAAGAAAAATAAGTCAACAAAAACTGTCCCAGAAAAGATAAATATAATATATTTAGCATATGAAGAATATAAAGTGCCTGTTATACATATCATAAACATGCCTAAGGATTTAAAGGAGAATATGAACATAATGAGAAGAGAAATTAAAGAGGTTAAAAAAAAAACAAATGGAACTTCCAGAGATTAAAAACTCATTATCTGAAAAACAAAAACGAAAGCAAAACCCAACTCATTATATAAAATTTAAAATTCACATGACCCAGTTAAGAGAAATCTAGGCATTCCTTAAGCCAGAACCAGTGAATTTGAATCTATGCATCAGAAAAAAAATCAAAACAAACAAAAGTCCAAACATGTCCTGACTGTATTTTTTTCAATATTTATTATTTCTAATGTGATTTTTATATTTTCATTTATTCTTTTTAATTAAAACATGTTTATTTATTTTGAGAGGGGGGAGGGGCAGAGAGAGGGAGAAAGAAAATCCCATGCTGTCAGCGGAGAGTCTGACATAAGGTTTGATCCCATGAATGATGAGATCATGACCTGACCCGAAATCAAGAGTCGGACGCTTAACTGACTAAGCCACCCAGGTGCTCCCATGCTTTACACTTATTTGAGTCATAATTTTCATCTCCTATTTTTGTCTAATCATTTCTTTAATCACTAGATCTCTTGACTTGTTTACAAACAGTAATGTTAATTTTTTTAAAGTATAGAAGATTCATTCCAATCCTCCACTCTTTTCCCCATTTCCTTTTGTGATGCATTTTTAATGGGTATTTTCCCTAGTTTTTTAAAATTACTCAATGTGAGAAAGCATTTTTTCCTCCCCTGAATAATTCTATATGGAACGACACAGGTAAGTGCTGTCTAAATATCAGAATTAGTGTGTGATCTTGGGCACTGTATCCCTAAGTCTGTTATGACACCTTCTTCATAAGTTTTCCTGGGGGGTTAAAGTCAGTCTTGACTCTCAGCAGTTCAATGAGGCTCACAGTGAAGGACTTGGAGTAATAAGGTCTGAATTGTGGCCTGAGAATCACAGTATTTTCTTCACTTTTAGCAGGCCCTGCAGATGTCTGATATTAGATGATAAGCTAGAAATATCAGAGAATAATATTTATATGTGGCTGTCATTCACAATTTGAAACATTATATGAAAATTGAGAAATATAGTTGAATATTCAAGTGTTTTGGAATATTTCAGAAATTTGTAACATGAGGACAGGTATCTTGGTGCCTGATAAAAATAGTTTTCATTGTATTCTATCTTCCAGAATGTGTGATTTCAATATTCTGTTGGTTTTTTTTGAAGGATATATTGAAACTACATCTTTGTGAAAATATTCTTTATGTTAGGAACATAACCTTCACAAAGAAGATCTACAGAGAGACTAGAGATGAGAGATAGAGAGATAGAGAGAAAATATCACCTGGATTCTCAAAGCGTTTACTCCTTGGTTCACTTCTTTTCTTATAGTTCACACAGAGTCTGGGCATTAGGTCAATTAAAGAATCCAACATGTCATTAAAATTGATGATTGCCTTATAATAAATGTACTTCCATGCTTTTCTTTCTACCCATTTTCTTTTTGCCCCTTTCTTCTCCTTCTTCTTTAAACCAGTGGGAGTTGGTTGTTATTTTCAACCAGAATCCCAATTAATATGATATTCACACACCTTGAGGAAATATAAAATGAAGTAACTTGTTACTTTTGCAAAGAAAGAAACACACAACAATAAAATGAATTATGAAGTAGTTTTGAGAGTTTCATTTGAGAGCTTCTCTGATATGAACAGATTTGGGAAGAGGAGAGCAGAGAAATATAACCTAATTATTTTTTACAAGCACAGATTTATTCTGCTTATGTAAGTCAGAACCAGGCATTCAGTAGCATTCATGATTAAAATAAATTAGTTATTTAAAGTCATATCGAATCATTTGGCATGAATCCATTTGGTGATGTGTACCTTTTGCACTGGATTATAATACCATATCTACTCCTCAATCCCTGCCTTAAAGGACCAAAGTTATAGAAGTCCTTGGAAGACCATGTATGGAGACCTTCAACGACTCCTTTACATTGGAGTAGAGAGAAGATGTTTTTGTTTCTTTGGAGGTAAAGAGTACTGTAGGTTGTATGCTGTTTTCCTGGGATGTCCAGGAGTCTATAAGATTTTCTCAGGGGCATTCACATACATTAGTAGGATTTTCTCAGGGGCACCTCTCTTAGTAACACTCATTTTATGTTAGAGCTAAGGCCTTCCCTTTAAGAATTTTTTCTGAGAGGGATTGGATATGAGATTTCTGTAACTTTTCACTGATTTGGACATCATAGTTCTTTGATTAGCCCCAGGATTGATCCCACAGTTATCACCTTTTTGAGTGGCTGATGAGAGAGTCTCCCCTGTGTTCTCATGCTTCAGTCTTGTCTTGTGTATTTCAGTGAGTTCCTAAAAAGAATCTGTGGCTCTGTGGTGAGCTTTGATTACATGCTCCAGTCACTTTCTACCTGTTCCACTGTACATAAGATAACAAAAGAAATGGTCTCTTGAATTTTATTGACACAAATCTCTGGTGACATCTCATTAGTCACAAAAACAACCCTACCTGGAATACAATCACAATAATCTGACTTCCCTTTCAACTTTTCATTGGTAATATCAAGCCCATATGTTATATGTCCCATCAATTACCCAAAACTTCATACATTCTTTTGATCTTGCTGGCTCATCATCAGCCAATCACCTTCACCTGTCTTGTAATTTCACATGTTGGTTCCCTTCAATAAACTAGAACGTGCATCTAAAATACATGTTGATTATGTCACTTCAGGTTTATTCCCTTTCCCACCTGAGTAGTAGAACTTGAGATAGTGTTGAATTTTTATCTCTTCCCATTTTTCACAAAAGAATTTCCATCTTGCGCTTACCAGTTAAAATGTTTCCTTCTGGGCCACCTCTATTTCCATTACTTAACTTCTTATGTCAAGTAATATGGCTGCTGGTATTTTTCATCATTTAGTTAATCTTATTCTGTAACAACTCTGTTTTCTCCTATTTTATGGAGACACACATTTACTGCCTACATTAGTATTAGATAAGTTCCATATATTTGACAACAGCAACCATAACGGCAACAACAGAAAACAAAGCTCCTTCCACTTTTTAGGCCATAATACTTTTTCACTGTATGCAGTGGATATTTAATTGGTTATATATTTATAAGATTAAGTGTTATTTTAATATTGGAATAAGACCCTTATATTCCAATACCAATTCCAATTCCAGTTCCAATTCCAATTCCAATACCCTAGTATTCCAGTATTCTCAGATTCCAGTAGGGAGAGGCAGAATGCTGCCTGAAACAAAGGTTTTTTTCTGATTGTGCATATTATAGACAATACAAGTACACATGTAAAGGGTAAATTGATCTTTGTTAAATGCGTGAGTGAACATATCTTGAAAATCTGTTGAAATTAATACTTAATGTAATTGATTCACTAGCTCCTTAAAGAATATCCCAAACTGGTTTAGAAGAGCAAATGGCAATGTTGGATGTGTAGCTGTTTTCAAAATCTGTATTTTCAGTTTTGAACATTTGGTTTCTTATTCAGATATGTCGGAAATTAACTGAATTTGTTTTCCAGTTTTTCCTCTTAGCTTTTGGATGAGCTGACTTTATTGATGTTGTGCCAGCTTTCTTTGCCTACTTTCATTCTGCTGGAGGATATTATCAGATTGCAGGCCTGCCATCTATGGTGTTGGGTGTGTTGTGTATTGCACAGCTCCATGGGCACCATGTATCTGTAATCTCTGTAAGTGCCCGACTTGGAAGTGTGTAGTACCCAGCAGCATAGCTATGGGTGGTAATCCTGGCCAGAGACTCGATAATCAATGAATAATCTTAAGCCATGAAAATAGAGTGCTAGTCACTGATATCACTTAATGACTATTCGATGTTTTAGAATAGTGAAAATTTGCTTGGTTTGGGTTTTCTCTCCCCCTTTTTAACCAGCTTTGCTTTATGCTCATGAGATCAAATGGTTTTGATAGAGACAGACTGACACATAGAAAATTCATGCACCTTGGTTCCCTGGGAAACCAGGCTAAGAATAGTTTTCTTTGCACATCCTTGTTTCCTCTAATGAGGGCCAGTATAAGAATGTGAATGCCACCATGTGACCTATAAATCCCAGGAAGTCATTATTTTATGATACTTTTAATGCACATTTGCAGATACTCAAATTAGAAACCATTTCAGATATTTGCATGGATCTAATTATTTCTGGTGTTTTTCGTGTGTGTGTGTGGATTTGATTATTTTCACTTGTTGGATTAAAAAGAGAGCATATGTGAACAATGATGTATAGATTTTGGGCAGCAACCAGTGATAAAAAAAAGTTTCCCAGAATATGAGAACTCAAGGTTTTCTAATTAAAACCAGCTTTCAAAATGCATACGACTAAATTAATTGTTTCTAGAATGCTGGTAATCAAGTACTGGATTATTTATCATTCTCGGTGTTCACATTTATTGCATTATTAAGTTCCCTTCTTTGAACGCCTTTTTTTTTTTAACATTTATTTATTTATTTATTTATTTTTCAGATAACTTGATAAGCACTGCTTGGATATTGAACATTTATTCATATTGAGTAAGGAAAATTTTGGAAGCAAATTTTCCAAATGTAGTACATGACACAGTTTTCTTCACAAATTTTGGAGAATTGCATTGTGTTTACTAAAACTTTTATATATGTTATGAATCTCCTTTTGTTTTATTTTATTATTCTTAAATGCTTATTTAGTTTTGAGAAAGAGAGAGAGAAAGTGCAAGCAGGGGAAGGGAAGAGAGAAGGGGCAGAGGACATAAAGTGGGCTCTTCACTGACAGCAGAGAGCCAAACGTGGGCCTTGAACTCATGGACCCATGAGATCATGACCTGAGCTGAAGTCAGGCACTTAACCGACAGAGCCACCCAGGTGCCCCATGAATCTCATTTTAATATTTCTTTTTGTACGTTGCATTACTTAAAGAGGTCATATATTTGCAAAGTGTGTATCAACCACAGATATTTGTTGAGGCTTCTGTATTCATGGGCAGTGTGAAGAGGGGATTTGTGCCAGAAATGAACCTTTCAGGATTTTAGATGTTCCGTACCGTAAGCTAACTTAAATCACAGATAAAATGTATGTTTATTGTTAGAAACTAAGCATTCTCCTTCAGCAGAAGAAACATTATGGGAAACCTAAGGCATATTGTAATTAGCTATCTATAATGTAAACAACTTTCCACATAGTGATGGAAGCATTTATGTCTGGCTAAAACTACAACACTGAACAATTTGGCTTTATTTGTGTAAGTGTCCAATTGAACATATTACTCTCATTTTTGCCCTTGGTCTGTTAATGATCACTGTCTTGAAGTGGATGAAAATAACATGGAGAGGCAAATTTGGAAAGCCCCGTGATGTTCAACTATGAGAAGGTAAGAACAAAGTACAAATTGTCCCTAGGCCATTTGTTGTTGTGTGGCACAACGTAAAAGAATTTGGGCAAAGTTCTAAGACTACTAGAGCAAGATGCATAGATTACTGGATGGCATAAAACATTATGAGAGAGGACTTATGATATATAAAGACAATGATAGCTGCCTATGTCCGTATCTCCTACTATTTTATCCCAAAACAATAAAGAACAACAAGAATGAAAAAATAAAGTTACAGAAAACCATGTACTCAGCATAACTTAAATACAGAGAAAGGCCATGTTTCAATATGATTGTAAGTAAAAAAAAAAAAAGTTACAGCTGGATAAAGTTAAAAGTATGAACCCAGGATTTTACATCCAAAGTTCCTGCAAATATCAGGTCTATAGAGAAACAATTTTAACACAAAAAAACTTGTACTCATGAGCCCTTCTTGAGGAATCTAGTAAAGGATGAGATATATCCAGCCAAAAGGGACTGCAAAAACAGGAACAAGTCCATTGGTGAGCATTTTAATATATATAAACAACCAAAGGTCTAAAACTAAAGGAAATACGGGAATGAGGGTGGAGACTGATATACAAATGTTTTATGTTTTAAAATACTTATGATAATAGGTGCCTGGGTGGCTCAGTCAGTTGAGCATCTGACTTTTGGTTTGGACTCAGGTCATGACCTCATGGGTTGTGAGTTCAAGCCCTATGTTCAAGCCCTATGTACTGTCAGCACAGAGCCTGTTTGGGATTTCTCTCTTCCCCTCTCTCTGCCCCTCCCTGCCTTGCTCTCTCTCTTTCTCTCTCTCAAAAAAAAAAAAAAAAATTAAATAAAAATAAATAAATAAATAAATAAACCAAAAAAATTAAAAAAATATTTGTGATGAAAATCAATCATATATTAGGTCACAGATATATTATTAGGAAGTTCCATAAGGTAGAAACATTATAAACACCACTCTTAGATCACAATGTGATAAAATCAGAAATTATTAACAAACACAAGACACAAAAAGCTCTCCTATTTGGAAATCTCAATTAAAGAACCATCAGTTGGATGAAAAATAAAAGCTGAAATTACAGAATTTTTTTATCTTTTTAATTTTTATTTATTTATTTTTTTAATGTTTATTCATTTTTGAGAGACAGAGAGAGAAAGAGCATGAGCGGGGAAGGGGCAGAGAGAGAGAGGAAGACACAGAATATGAAGCAGGCTCCAGACTCTGAGCTGTCAGCACAGAGCCCGATGCGGGGCTCGAACTCACGGACTGTGAGATCATGACCTGAGCTGAAGTCGGATGCTCAACCGACTGAGCCACCCAGGGACCCCCAGAATTTTTTTTAAAAAATGATGACGCCATTAGGTAATGGTATCTACCCTTCTACTCTACCCTCCAACAACTACTGCTCCAACTAACATAGAACTTGTCCACTTGGGTTTGGATTTTGCTGTTTTCATTTGCACAAAGGGATAGATAGACACACTCGGCATCACTTGGACCATGAGTCAACAAATTTGTTTTTGTAAAGGGCTGGATAGCGTACTTTAGGCTTTTGAATTCATATGATCTTTGAACTACTTAGCTCTGCAGCTGTAGCTGGAAGGAGTCATAAGCAACATGTTAACTAAGTGTGCCTATGTTCCAATAAAACTTTATTTACAAAAACAGGCTGTGGGTCACACTTAATCTGTGGTCTATAGTTTGCTGACCCATGATTTGTACTGTTTATCTTCACCTCCACACAAACAATTCTTGCAAGGGAAGGTGGGGCATGGAAGTGAATCAAATCCTTCACCTTACAGACATTTCTCCAAAGAGGACATCCAGATGCCCAACAGACACTTGAAAAGATGCTCAGCATCACTTATCATCAGGGAAATGTAAATCAAAATTGCAAGGAGATATCACCTCACACCTGTCATAGTGGCTACACGAGGATGTGGCGAAAAAGGAACACTCGTGCATTGCTGGTGAGAATGCAAACTGTGCAGCCACTGTCGAAAACAGCATGGGGAGTCCTCAAAAAGTTAAAAAATAGGACTGCCTTATGATCTAGCAATCGTACTCCTGGGTATTTACCCAAAGAATACAAAAACACTAATTCAAAGGGATACATGCAGCCCTATGCTTCTAGCAGCATTATTTACAATAGCCAAGATATGGAAGCAGCCCATGTGTCCATCGATTGATGGATGGATACAGAAGATGTGAGATTAAACATATATATATATATATATATACCAGCCATAAGAAAGAATGAAATCTTGCCATTTGCAATGACATGGATGAAAATAGAGAGTATAATGCTAAGCAAAATAAGTCAGAGAAAGACAAATACCACATGATTTTACTCATGTGCCATTTAAGAAACAAAACAAACAGGCAAAGGGAAAACAATCAGAGAGAGAGAGAGAGACAAATCAAGAAACAGACTCTTAATTATATAGAACAAACTGCTGGTGACCAGAGGGGAAGGCGGTGGGGATAGGTTGAAATGGGTGATGGGGATTAAGGAGGACACTTATGATGAGCACAGAATGATGTATGGAAGTGTTGAATCACTATATTGTATACCTGAAACTCAGGGAATACTGTAAGTTAACTAACTGGAATTAAAATAAAAACTTAAAAAAAAATCCTCCCATCTCTATAAACTCAAGCAGAAGACTTCATTCTGTTTGCACTTATCTCATTTGTGAGTTGGAAATTATAATAAGACTAATGATTATAAAAGCGACAGTCATCATGTAATCACAGTAATTTATGGACACTAGAGAATGGCTTCCTTATCTTCAGAAACCCTGCCCTAATCCACCAGGCCATTTGGATTATTTATTTACCGCTTCAGTCGCAGACTCTGCTACTTTAAAATGAATCACCATTTATTAGAAATGTGCTAATTTGAAATCCTGACGGTGCAATCTTCTGATTTTTAAAACCATAAAAGACTCTGAGTGCCCATCTGCAAGACAGACGGAGAGAATATCATTAGAAACTCTTTACAGGGTCTTAATTTCTCCTCCTTGGATTGAGCATTTTCGAGAGTTCTGTACTTTTCTTTTTGTCTATTACCCATTTCCACACGCCGTGTCATTTGCTTTGAAATGTGACAAAGTGATCTGAGCTCAGGTTCCTGCTGCTGAGGGAGGCATTATTGATTTCTTGGAGAGTGCAAGAAGACTTGCAATGTTGCTGTTAAACTTGGCTGACAGATCACAACAGCTTGTGACATCTAATTTACTATAATGAAATCATGGGGTTCTCTGGCTCTCCGGCCTTAAGGGGAGGTGAAAGGTCAAGAAAGTGGGGATCCTAAGCAGCCAGGCATGAAGGGTGGTTCATTCACACAGTCTAGACTCATTCTGAAAAGACGTCCCCTGAATTCACAGCTCCAAGTTAAGCAGATGGTCTTTGCCACAAATGGAAAGTTGTAAATGTCTGATCATTATTGTGCTGGTTACAATTTAATTCTCGATCAGGAGACCTTATTTCTGGTTTCATTTTGAAGCACTACAGATTGTTGTAATTTCACAGCTAAGAATATTTAAACAGAGAATTTTTTTTTATGTTTGAGAATGCTTTTAGCAATCTTTTCAATTAGCTGGTAAATCTCTTCTTTCAATAATCTTTGTTAAGCCATCCAGTACTTTGAGAGGTTTTGAAATCTAGTAAGTCCCATTCCTGCTTAACTGATACTCTTTCATAACAGTTTTATTTTCATATTGTGCATGACTTTTCTGAGGAAAAAAACAAAAGGAAAGCAAACAAACTGATAATGGGATTCTCTTTAGACTCGGTGACTTTCAGGGTTTTGTTTTGTTTTGTTTTGTTTTGTTTTTACAGCCTGTAGGCCACATTCAGCTTAATATCTATGTTTTTCCACATATTCTCTGACTTGCTGGTGGCCTGTTTCTGCAGATACACAAGGAGTGAGGTGAATTCTGAAAAACAACTAGGAATCTTTTAGCATAACATTACGATATCCTATTTATATTCTTTTACATGAGTAGTTGGTATTCCAATTGGGTCTTTGAGGCACAAAATGATTGCTGAATCATATAGGATGAGTTGAATAAAAATCAGCATATATTTCCTACTAAAGGCTGTTGTTTTCAAATACAAAAGAAGAGTGGAAGTGAAAGAGTGCTGGAATAGATGTTCATATGAAGTGCATTTTAGTTTCAGCACTGTCCTTTCCTTTTCATGTAGTAACAATGACCCATTAACTCTCTGAATCTCAGTTTCCTTATTTTTGAAATGGCGCCAGTGCTACAACAACCATTCTTAAGTGCCTACTGGCCCATAGAGGGAGGCACTTTTACATGTGCTAATTACTCCTGACAAATCTGCGAGGAAAGTATTATCCTCAGTCTGCACATAAGAAAACTGACCCAGAGGGTAGATGATTTCTTGCAAAGTTCAATGGCTGACAAATGTCTCAGTTGGCACGTAGATCCAAATCTTCTAACTTTGAGCAAAATTGTCTTTGCACTGAGTCTCAGCTGCTTCCCTCAGCGTTTGTACAAGGAACAAATTAGACTGTGCACAAAGGAGAACTTTGTAAACATAAGGTAAGGTTATTAGTTAATTATTTTGGCAACCAAGAATTCTTATGTGGGCACACTTTTAAAACCCACATATTGTAATTCAAATAATAATCACAATAATAGCCTAGCTTTTCTTTAGTCCAAAGTGCCAAGAATTATGGAAAGTGCTTTGATGAATTAGCACACTTAATGCTCCGTGCACACCTACAAAGTAGATATGAGTAATCCTCATTTTACTTTTGAAAAAGCTAAGCGGTGCGGCTTTGAATTTCAAAAATCTAATTTTCTGTCTGTTTGTTTTTTTTAACTTTCCTCTTTTGTAAACTATCAGGTTTGCCTGAAAACTGAAAATAAAGTTGGAGTCTTGAGGGCTCCTTAATTGAATTTGTATTGTTTTTCCAATGTTCCATAACTGTTTACCTCTGAATGAAAAGGAGATTGAGCAGGCAGAGGGAAGGGCTGCTCCTGCCTGACTTATGTTGCCACCAGAAGAGACCCTGTACTGCAAATCGTACGGGTACCAGCTGCTCTGTAGTCACTCAGGTAAATTAAAAGACGAGAGAAACTCTTCATGGGATTGAGGTAGACAGTGCCATAGGGTGTTCTCTCTTGGGTGTTCTGCGTGAAGGTTTTATCTCAGTTTGGAATGGTTATGATGGACTCTGCAAAGAGTGGTGGTCATGTTCTTCAGGTTGGCTCCTTATGTATAATGTTTAATTCCCTGCCATTTTTTTAGTTGGTTCATAGGTGTGTGTGTGTGCGTGTGTGTGTGTGTGTGTGCATGCTTCTATTAGAATACATTTTTTCTCATTAATATAAATAAATACAAATAACTTCCTATTTTATAGGTTTTATACATAACAAGCTATACTCACAAACAATAGTCATCCTATCTCTCCCCTAGACTGGAAATGGAGTCATCATACTTGCCACAGAAGACTCACTTCTACATGGAAGCTTACAGAGGATAAGCAATTTGCCTGAATGTCACAAAGAATAAACGGTCAGCAAACTTTTGTTTTCCCATTATGGTAAACTAGGCATACTGATCCTCCACTGAGCACAGATACAACACCTGGAAATACTATGAAAGTGTCTGCTCCAAGGCACTAGATTATGAATAAGATGGTGAAGACTGGCCTGGACCGGATGTGTAGGTGAGAGAATACTGGTCAGGTTAACCCACAGTCCAGGACCACTTTTCCTGAGGTGGGCTGTTTGTTGATCCTTAAGTGAGCAACAGAGAGGCTGAGATGCTGAAAAACACTTTGGACATCTTTCCAGGCCGAGAAACCTGGATTTGAAGTCCTGACCCTTTGATGGGGCGCTGTGCCCCAGAACTAAGTACTCCCTGCAGGAGACTCTTGGCCCTTCAGCCTAATATCATCCCAACTCCTGAAACTGATCCTTGGGTGACACTGCTCCCAGCTTCCTGGCAGAAACAAAATGAAATCTTGTTGGAGATAATGCACTGGCCTATTTGTTTTTTGTAGTTTTCCAAAGATATTTGTTATATAAAATGTTCAGCAAAAAATAAAAAAGTCATGAGACAAATGAAAAAGACAATGTGAACAAAGAAGAGCTAAAAAATGGAAAAGATAGCAGAAGCAGGGGCTCCGTATGTTGGAGTTTGCTGATGCAAAATAAAAATGACTTTATATTGTATTCAGGAAGTTAAGATGAGATTGAGAAACTTGGCAAATAATTTTAAAATATGAAAAAAGAACAAACAGAAATGAAAGAATCAAAAAAAAGTACAAATTAAGAACCCACGGGGTGAATTGAAAAGCAAATTGGATACCACTGAGGAGTATCTAGTGAGGTAGAACCTAGATGGGAACAAAATACACAGAATTAAAAAGAGAGAGAAAGGTGGAAAAGATTCAGTATAAATGTAATAATCACAAAGGATACACCAAGAAGGCTAATATGTGTGGCTTGGAGTCCCAGAATGAAAGGAAAGATGGAGTGGGGCACAAGATATATTTGAAGACATGATAATGGAATATGTCTCACCATTTCAAGAAGATTTAACAAATCATAAGGATGATAAACAAACAGAAATTCTGGGCCAAATCGCATCAAACATTATTCAATAAGCCTTAGAAAAATAATGAGAAAAACATGAAAGGCAGCCAGAGAAACATCAACAGATTTGACTTCACAGGAGCAAGAATTAGATTGACATCTGAATTGTCAACAGAAACACTGAGAATAGAAAATTATAGGTCATTTGTACTCAGCATAGATGTACAAATACTAAATGAAATAGCCCTAAACTAGTCCAATAGTATCTTAAAAGTGTTCTGTAATACACCCATGTTGTATTTATCCCAGGAATGAGAGATTATTTAAGATTTAAAAATCAATCAATGTAACTTACTTTATTTATAGATTAAAGGGAAAAAAAGTAACTTGATTGTTCTCATAATCAAGTTGTAGGAAAAGTATTTAATAAATTTTAAAATATATGTGAATATATTTATATATAAATGTTTATCTATGAAATCTTAGGTTTCTAGAAAAAGAAGGGCATTTCCTAAGTTTTTCTCCCCCCACACCCCTGCAAAAAAAAAAAAAGTCTTGAAAAGAAATCTACAGAAAACATATTACTTTTTGCAAAATGAGGAAAGTTTTCTTTAAAAAAAATTTTTTAATCTTTATTTATTTTTGAGAGACACACAGAGTGTGAGCAGGGGAGGAGCAGAGAGAGAGGGAGACACAGAATCCAAAGCAGGCTCCAGGCCCCGAGCTGTCAGCACAGAGCCTGACGCGGGGCTCGAACCCATGCACCGTGAGATCATGACCTGAGCCGGAGTCGGATGCTCAACCGACTGAGCCGCCCAGGCGCCCCAAGGAAAGCTTTCTTTTTAAGATTTGTGTAAGATAAAGCTACAACTGTTTCTACTTAGCATTGTTTTCAAGGATCCAAACAGGACTGTAAGCAAGGAAAAAATAAAACATAAAATAAAAAAGAAAGGTGTAAGGATTAGAAAGCAAGAAATAAGCCCTCATTATTCTCACATGATGTATTTTATTCCTAGAAAACTCAAAAGAATCCACAGATCAATTACTTGATATAATGAGTAGCTTTAGCAAGTTTTCTGTATATAGGATTAATATGTAAAAACCAAATGTTTTTTCTATATGCCAATAATAACAGCCAGACAATGTAATTTTAGAAAGATATTGCCTACAGTAGTATTGAAAAGAATGAAATCGTGAGGAATAAATAAACTATACCAGATCCACATAAAAGAATATAAAACATTATCGAGAGGACTTTTTAAAAATCCTAAATGAGTGGAGAAATGAAGAGCATTCATGCATTAGAAGACACAATACTGTCAACTTGTCAATAGTTCTCAAGCTGACTGATAGTTTCAGTGCAACTTCAGTCAAGTCATAGGAGTGTTTTCTTAAAATATACATGTATATATGTAACTTGACAAGTTGATTCTAAAATGTATATGAAAATTGAAAAAAGCCAAAACTAGTTAAGGCACAGCTGATGAAAAAACAAGTTAAGAAGAATTTTCTCTACCTGGTAACAAGAATTAAATCCATAGTAATTAAGAAAGCATGGTAATGTCGCAAGGATAGACAACTACACTAAATGTATAGGACAGAAATAAGATCTCAGGAAGAGCTTCAAGGGTATGTTGAAATTTGTTCTATGAAAAAAGTTTGGGACTGCAGATCTCTGGAGCTCTTCAATAGCTGGTGGTTGAACAATAGGGCAGCATATAGGGAAACCTCTACTTCACAACAAACACAGAAATCAATTCTGGGATGTTATAGATCTAAATGCAAAAAAAAATTAGAATAGAATAAAACTTTAAGAAGACAACACAGTCATGACTTGGGATAGAAAAAGCAGAACTTTATTTTACCAGATTGAAAAATATTGATAGAGTTGACCATAAAACTAACTTATATGGGGTAGAAGAGATATTTATAACATATACAGCCAGTAAAAAGGGCATATTCACATTATAAAAAGATCTACAAGTCAACATGCGAAAGACAGAAAACCCAACAGCATAATGGGCAATAGATTTGAGCAGGTATTTTATTTATTTCTTTAATTTTTAAAAAATGTTTTATTTATTTTTGAGAGAGAGACAGAGACAGTGTATGAGTGGGAGAGGGGCAGAGGGAGAGGGAGGCACAGAATCTGAAGAAGGCTCCAGGCTCTGAGCTGTTCACACAGAGCCCAACGCGGAGCTCAAACTTGTGAGCCGTGAGATCATGACCTGAGCCGAAGTTGTACACTTAGACAGCTGACCAACCCAGGCGCCCCACTGACCAGGCATTTTATAGATGAGGATATTCAAGTGGCCAATAAATATAGGGAAAAATGCTCAACTATAGTAATTACCATGGCATGCAAATTAAAGCAATTAGATACCTTTATTTACCCATTAATGTAGCTAAAATTCCAAAGGCTGACATTCCAAGTGTTGACAAGGATATGAAGCAACTGGAATTTTATACAATGCTAATCCCTAACCACTCATTCTGAAAAAAAAAAAAAAAAAAACAAGCTTGTCCAACAGCAGAAGTAAGATGGGGACGAGGAGCTGGAAAAGTCTCTGGAAGCTCTTGCCTCTGTCAGATGGCCCACATCTTGGATGGTGGCACCTGAAGTGGGGAAAGGAGGCAGGGTGCGGTGAGGAGGAGATCAAGGAAAGCTGGAACCCAAGGGGCACACACTTGCAACTACTGATGAAGACATGAGAGTAGTTTTGTGCTATTTGTCTTCTATTCTATTCCACTTCCTCCAAATCCCCTACAAATTATTTTGGCTAATTCTAACCCAGAATCAGACAGAAAAGTGTTCTGGGAAACATAGTTCACAGTTTAACAAAATTGATAATACAACTATTCAACACATTTTTCAATTAAAGTTAGATGAAAAGACAAGAGACATTTTCAAAGAGTTAAAACCTATGTCAATTCCAAAGCCTACTTGGAATTAAGCAATTCTAGATTTGAGTTTTAATATAGGCTGTTACTATTTTTTGTCGTCTTGGGCAAGTTACTTAATCCCTTGGAGTCTTGGTTTCTTTGCCCGTAAAATTAGGAAAATGATGAGTTGTGGACTTGTTTAAGGATACATATTATAATGCATTTACATTTCTCCAGACAGTGCCTAGTTTCTTGAAAACTTCAATAAGTGGGTCCCTTTAGCCACACCACTGATGAATAACTTGTAAAGACAGTTGGATATTAGAATCTCCTGGTGAGCTTTTAAAATAGAAAAGACACAGATTCTTCCCAGAGAGACTCTGATTTATTTGGTATATTTCCCTGTCAATAGGACACCCATTGCATTAGGATCCCTGTACTTTACAAATTTCCTCAGTCACAGAGGAAGTCAGACTCTGTTAGCTTTCTGCATACCAGCACCTTTTGTTTACAAGGTGTTTTTTTTTTTTAGCTTTTTTTATACATTCTAGACATGCTTCCAGAGGGTGTACTCTAACGTTCATCAGATTTACAAGTACTCTGATGACTTTGAGTGAAAATGTGACAAATCCTCGAGAGGAACCTGGGGCGCATCCCCATTTTCATCAATATTTTCAGAAGCTAGTCCTGTAGAAAGCTAAAGTCATCTATTATTATTAGTTTTGAGATTGTTGCTAGCTTCGGTGGGTGACCTTTCAATGACCTTTGTACCAGAGTGGAGCCTGGGCTGAATAAGAGACATTCATACTCATCACTGACTACAGAAGGAAGAAATGTCATACCATCAAGAAATTTAAATGTGAGATATCGTGGGGAATTAATTCACAGGTATGCTGAATGCCATGTGAGTGAAAAGAGGTGAAAATTTGCTCCTTAGAATTCAGTGGGAAGGCAACTACTAATCTTCCAGTTGTAGATGAGTTCCTTTTCATTGGCAGGCACTCTTTAATGCTTTAAAAGTTTAATACTCTCTGGAGAGGAGTGAAATGCGTTTTTAAGTGCCATTTGTTGTGTGTTCCGGGAAAGTGAAGTCGAAATGGGAACATTAGGGTCATAGTGTGTTGTTATTGAAAATGAATCCCATTTTACCTCTACTTCACAGTATTCATATATTTTTCATAAAATGAGTTCATCCATATTTTAAGATTTAAGATCTACCTTTCAGGTTTGTCCTCTGGTGTATAGGCTGCTTTTTCTTCTTCTGTGTGTGGTTGGCAGTTCAATTGTTAGAGTTGTATTTTCTCAGATTGCTCTGCTACACTCCAGGCTATGATTTCTTTGAACTAAATTGGTTGTATGAATTAATGAAAATCAGAGAAAAGTGAAGAAAGATAAGGATATTAAAATATTATGTTTGGGGACAGCTGGCCCAGTCAAAACTTTGGAATAAAACTGAGACGTGAGCAGTTTTTGGAGGGAGTCTGAATTTGGCTCTGCACTGTTGGAAACTCAAAGTCCTTTAGGCATTTCTTCAGATTTAGATAAAAATAGTTTTGTGTGATTTTTCATGTACAGGTATGGGGTTTGGAATTGCCTTTCCTCTCTTCATCTTATTTTAATTTTGCAATAGTTGATGAGTTCAGTAAACATTCATAGAGTTCTACAATGTGCTAAGAACTGTTCCAGGAAATAGTGAATCCACGAAGCTCATGTTCTCCTGAACATGATTATAATTAGTCCTGATTATAATTAGTTCATCCTTACAATTAGGGTTGTCCATTGTTGGAAAAATCTTTATGTACCTTAGCCTCTTTTAGAGGCTGCCATCTTTCTTTCAGACATATGTTTAACCCCTGAGACCTAACTGGTACTAATTCCTCATTCGCTAGACTCTGAAATGTTCCCCAGCCATTGCCTGTAGATGTAATAATGGAAATTTTAGAAGATATCAATTGTCTAAAACAAGATGTACCACGCATTCTCCCCATTATCTACATACGCCATCTTGCTTGATTCTGACAAGAAGAAGTAGAGACTGTTATTTTGCCCATTTTCCTGTACTAAAGGAAGAGTTTTAAAGAAGTCAAAGCACTTGTCCAAGGTTACTTGGCAAATAGATGCCTAGCTTAGAATCAAATTCAAAACAGTGCAATCAAAATGCGAGGCCCTTAACCCCCTACACAAATAAAAGAAATATTATTTCTCACACACGTAAGTACTCTCATTTTGAAATACATAGATGTTGTTATTAATTTAATGTCAAGTAGTTTATAAAGAGATGATGGTGAGTAATCATCACTTTCATTGTATTCTCTCTTATAAAAGTATAGCTTACAACTACTTGTAAAAGTATATACTATGGTACTTTAAGCTTCTTGAAGGGAAGGGATATGATTTTGTTCAACTGTGTATTTCCCCTTATAGACCACATTTGTCATGTAGAAAGAGGGTAATAAATGTTTGGTGAATGTGGAAATACGTAGATGAATGAATCCCATTGCTAATTAAGTAGACTAGTGGCTCAGACATTCGCTGCGTAATATATATGCATCAAGTATTGGGGTGAAATGACTAATTGGAAAACAAGTTGTCGGTAAACAAAGGAGAATGTGGGAGACAGATGTTGGTAACAAAGACTAGTTGAACAAGTTAAAAGGGCTAATGCTTATTGGCACATTTTCCCTCTGTGTTTACTTAAAACATTTCTAGCAGACTCATTTTACAAGAATAAAATGATTAAATCCATTGTTGAAATTCAATTGCTTACTTGACATTGGTGTGCATTTTGTTTTCCTGCATCCCATAACTACATATAGTTATTTAAATTTCATGCATGAAACCCCAAAAAGTAAAAAAAAAAATCTATTTTATATCTAGAAAGAGCACATTGCGTTTCCGGATCCCTAAAGAATTAATTAATTGTTTTTCTACTTTGTAATTGTATGGAGACCAGTGAGGGGTAATGAATAATTTGAAGATATTTTCATGTGTCTTTGTATTATTTTTCTCTTTATAATTTTTCAATTGATTTTAATTAAACAGTCCTCTGTTTATGAGAGACTAGAGGAAACTTAATATCCTCAAATTAAGGAAAACAAAGAAAACAGAGGAAACCATTGAGCAAAATTGGTTTCTTGTCCTTTTGCATTGTGATATGAGGTTTTCTTTTTTTTTCTTTCTTTTTTAAAGACAGATTTGATTGAAAAAAAAAAGTGCACCCCAGGAGGGTATTCTAAGCTTTCACAGCTCTTGTCTGAGGTGAATGGTGTTTCATTAATTTCATATGAAATCTTATGTGACAGTATAATTATAATATTATACAGTTTAGCTAGATGGCTTTAAATGATCTGCCAGTACAACCCCAGAAATGAAGGGTCATGCAGGGTACAAGGAGTCTTCAAGATTCCATTTTGAAAACAAAGTACTCTTGGCAAGGGACATGATTGCTAATAGGTGTCTATATTTGAGGTGGCTTCCGTTGCTCATAAGATACCTAACAGCTCAGTGTTAAGTCTCTAATTCTTTGAAATGCCAATCACTTCAGTTTACATTTCTCTTTGCTTTGGGTAAGCACCTAGGACAAGTAACTGATTGAGAAGGTAGCACAGGTAGGAGGGATGAAGCACCCATGCTTTGGTATAAGGTGGGAGGAATGTAGTTCTGGACATTCAAAATTCAATCAGAATAAGTGGAGATTCAAGAGGGGTGTAGCAGGCAAAACTTTTTTCCATTGAAAGTCCTTTTCTTTAGTACATCTTTGAGAGCACGTTGATATTTGGAGCTTTCCAAACACATGGTTCCAAGACATTGGCTATTTCAGTACTACTACTCATTCAGATTTATCCACACCCATTAATTTTCTGGCAGATTGGACCTGTTTTGTTTTTAAAGGAGATTATAGGTAAAAGAGAAATTTAATATCAGGTTGAATCTCAACACAGTGGGAAGTCAAATTTCTTAGTCTCTGATATGCATAGGTCTCCAAACTGTAACACAGAGTTCAGTTTTCAACCCCTCAACACAAGTGGTTGGGGAAATGAAGAAATCAAGAAAGCCCAGGAATAGGAAACCAGAATTTGCACTTTGTTATTTCTACCTTGGGAACATTGTGCTGTTGTGTTTTTTTTTTCCCCAGAATGCCGTAACAACCAGTCCATTAAATGGGGGGGAAAGTCAAATTGGCATTTTGGAGATAATACATATCATGTTTTGGTGTTTTTAGTTGGTTATATTGAGAAAATAGTCACAGGATCTTGATGGTACACTGTAGTGAAAACAACTTGGAGTAGAAGTTTATTTGTTGTGTGACAGTGAATGATTTCTTTAGAGTTTTTGAACATAAAACATAAAAAATTTGTAAAATGGAAATGGACTCTATGGTCATAGAAAGTAGCTTCAAGTCCCACAATTTATTGACTCCACAAAATGTAGCATAACGATTAATGCAAAATGTAGCGTAAAGATTAATTTCTATATTTTAGAAAGTTAGTTGAATATTTAAGAATAAAATACTTTAGGGGTGCTGGGGTAGCTCAAGTTGGTTAAGCTCCCAACTCTTGGTTTCAGCTCAGGTCATGATCTCACAATTCATGAGATGGAGCCTTACGTTGGGCCGTTAGCACAGAGCCTGTTTGGGGATTCTCTCTCTCTCCCTCTCTCTGTCCCTCGCTTACTCCCACACACTCTCTCTCTTTCTTTCAAAATAAATAAATAAACATAAAATAAAAGAAAATACTTGAAAAATAGAATAAAAACTTCTGACATTATCAAGACAGGTAGATGGTCAGAGTAATGGTTAATTTTATGTCAAACTTCACTGGGCTAAGGTATGCCCAGATAGCTCATAAACATTATTTCTGGGTGTGTGTGCAGAGGTGTTTCTGGAAGGGGTTAGCATTTGAATCAGAAGCCTGAGTTTATTTTATTTTATTTAAAATTTTTTTTAACATTTTATTTATTTTTGAGACAGAGAGAGAGAGAGCATGAACAGGGGAGGGTCAGAGAAAGAGGGAGACACAGAATCTGAAACAGGTTCCAGGCTCTGAGCTGTCAGCACAGAGCCCGACGCGGAGCTCGAACCCACGGACCATGAGATCGTGACCTGAGCCGAAGTTGGACGCTTAACCGACTGAGCCACCCAGGCGCCCCGGAGAAGGCTGAGTTTAAAAAGATGCTCTCATGAATATGGTAGGCATTGTCCAATCCTTTGAGGGCTTGCGTAAAACAAGAAGGTGGAAGAAGGTGAATTGGCTCTCTCTTCCTTGAGCTGGGCATCTATCTTCTCCTGCCCTCAGACATTAATACTCCTGGTTCTTGGGTTTGAGGACATGGACTGGGACTCATATCATTAGTTCCCCAGTCCTTTCTACTCAGAGTTATAAAACAAGCTTTTTTGGTTCATTAGCCTGCAGAGTTGAGTGTGGGTCTTCTTGGACTCCCTAATCATGTGAGCCAATGCCTATGATAAATATCTCCCTAAATTTTATATCCTTTGAAGACATCTCAACATATTTAAGTTGATAGCAAACGTTTGATGGTTTTTATTTATTGAATCTTACCGAAGGATTCCATTTCATTTTCATAGAAACTATAATTGCCTTTCATCTTCATATTTTGTGTTTATATAATACTTCATTATGTTATTATATAATTAAATTATTTGATTTATATTTGATGTATTACAAGCACAACAATGGCTATCCCATCATTTGGGAGCCCTGGAATAGTTTTTGTGTCTACCCTAAAACATCTGTGACTCAGTAAAACGTGCAGTCTATTTATCCAAATTCTATTAAATGCTCTACTAATGGTCTAAAAATTCTGAAAGCCAAACACATTGTGAGCTGGCTGGACTCTACTGAAAAATTACCTTAATCTTTTTTCTTCATTTATGAGTCCAGGGAATTCTATGGCTGTAGTTGCAACACAGTTTGAATGTGTTTTTTGTTTTTGTTTTTGTTTTTGTTTTTTTTGGAAAGCAGTAAGCGACAGGGTTTGGCTGCATGGAAGTCAGCACTTCTGAGCATCAGAAACAGGAAGTCCCATAAGATCTGATGGCCAGGAGGCAAAGATTAAAGTGGCAATTATCACTTCATGCTGGAATAAGCATTTTCTCATCCTGAGGATTCTAAAACAATAACAAAATGATTCCAGAAACACTAACCAATAAAAAGAACCAGAATGATTTCTATGATACTTAAGACAGATCGTATTGCCAGAGTCTTAGAATATTTTTTAATGCTTATTTATTATTTTTGAGAGATAAATGCTTATTTATTATTATTGCCAAAGTCTTAGAATATTTTTTAATGCTTATTTATTATTTTTATTTTTTAATGCTTATTTATTATTATTCTTTGCGTGCGCGAGCGAGAGAGAGAGAGAGAGCATGAGCAGGGGAGGGGCAGAGAGAGAGGGAGACACAGAATCTGAAGCAGGCTCCAGGCTCTGAGAGCTGTCAGTACAGAGCTCAATGCAGGGCTCGAACCCACAAACTGTGAGATCTTGACCTGAACCGAAGTCAGATGCCTAACTGACTGAGCCACCCAGGCATCCCCCCAATATTTTATATCTTAATAGCATTTACTTCACATGGGAGTCAGGAAATGTTTCCAGGCAAGACATATTTGGAAAGAAAGATATTCACAAAGATTTTGCTTGCGCAAAGTGTTTCAAGTCTTCTACTGTTAATTCCAGCCTCCAACTCAACAATGGAATCATACCCTCAGGACCCAGAGAAGGAGTGGGAAAGGGAGAGGTTACCCTTTCTCTGAAAAACAAAACAAAACAACCCCTCCCAAACAAAACAAAACAAAACAAGAAACAAAACAAAACAAAAGCACCAATCACCGCAATATAAAAGCAAACACAGAAACCTTCTCTTGACTTCACATTCTACTCCGGACCTGACCTCATTGTTTAGTCCCCATTTACAGCAAAATGCCTAGAAAGACTTGTCAATACTTGCTATTTCCAATTCCCTTTCTCTTATTGTGTTTTAAATTTAATCTAAGCCAGTTTTCTCCTCTAATAGCCTGTTGAAACTATTCCTGTCAATGTCAATAATGACCTCTACTTTGCTAAATCTAGTGGTGAATTCACAGTCCACGCCTTACTTAACCTATTGGCAGCATTTGACTCAGTTGCCATACTCTCCCTTTAATACACATTTTTTTTTTTCAACCTGGCTTCTGGGACAACATGAAACTCCTAGTTTAACTTTTATCTTAAAGGCAACTTTTTCTTTCTTTTTTTTTTTTTCAATATATAAAATTTATTGTCAAATTGGTTTCCATACAACACCCAGTGCTCATCCCAAAAGGTGCCCTCCTCAATACCCAACACCCACCCTCCCCTCCCTCAAACCCCCTATCAACCCTCAGTTTGTTCTCAGTTTTTAACAGTCTCCTATGCTTTGGCTCTCTCCCACTCTAACCTCTTTTTTTTTTTTTCCTTCCCCTCCCCCATGGGTTTCTGTTATGTTTCTCAGGATCCACGTAAGAGTGAAACCATATGGTATCTGTCTTTCTCTGTATGGCTTATTTCACTTAGCATCACACTCTCCAGTTCCATCCACGTTGCTACAAAAGGCCATATTCCATTCTTTCTCATTGCCACGTAGTACTCCATTGTGTATCTAAACCACAATGTCTTTATCCATTCATCAGTTGATGGACATTTAGGCTCTTTCCATAATTTGGCTATTGTTGAGAGTGCTGCTATAAACATTGGGGTACAAGTGCCCCTATGCATCAGTACTCCTGTATCCCTTGGATAAATTCCTAGCAGTGCTATTGCTGGGTCATAGGGTAGGTCTATTTTTAATTTTCTGAGGAACCTCCACACTGCTTTCCAGAGCGGCTGCACCAATTTGCATTCCCACCAACAGTGCAAGAGGGGTCCCGTTTCTCCACATCCTCTCCAGCATCTATAGCCTCCTGATTTGTTCATTTTGGCCACTCTGACTGGCGTGAGGTGCTATCTGAGTATGGTTTTGATTTGTATTTCCCTGATAAGGAGCGACGTTGAACATCTTTTCATATGCCTGTTGGCCATCCGGATGTCTTCTTTAGAGAAGTGTCTATTCATGTTTTCTGCCCATTTCTTCACTGAGTTATTTGTTTTTCGGGTGTGGAGTTTGGTGAGCTCTTTATAGATTTTGGATACTAACCCTTTGTCCGATATGTCATTTGCAAATATCTTTTCCCATTCCGTTGGTTGCCTTTTAGTTTTGTTGGTTGTTTCCTTTGCTGTGCAGAAGCTTTTTATCTTCATAAGGTCCCAGTAATTCACTTTTGCTTTTAATTCCCTTGCCTTTGGGGATGTGTCGAGTAAGAGATTGCTACGGCTGAGGTCAGAGAGGTCTTTTCCTGCTTTCTCCTCTAAGGTTTTGATGGTTTCCTGTCTCACATTCAGGTCCTTTATCCATTTTGAGTTTATTTTTGTGAATGGTGTGAGAAAGTGGCCTAGTTTCAACCTTCTGCATGTTGCTGTCCAGTTCTCCCAGCACCATTTGTTAAAGAGACTGTCTTTTTTCCATTGGATGTTCTTTCCTGCTTTGTCAAAGATTAGTTGGCCATACGTTTGTGGGTCTAGTTCTGGGGTTTCTATTCTATTCCATTGGTCTATGTGTCAGTTTTTATGCCAATACCATGCTGCCTTGATGATGACAGCTTTGTAATAGAGGCTAAAGTCTGGGATTGTGATGCCTCCTGCTTTGGTCTTCTTCTTCAAAATTACTTTGGCTATTCGGGGCCTTTTGTGGTTCCATATGAATTTTAGGATGGTTTGTTCTAGTTTCGAGAAGAATGCTGGTGCAATTTTGATTGGGATTGCATTGAATGTGTAGATAGCTTTGGGTAGTATTGACATTTTGACAATATTTATTCTTCCAATCCATGAGCACGGAATGTTTTTCCATTTCTTTATATCTTCTTCAATTACCTTCATAAGCTTTCTATAGTTTTCAGCATACAGATCTTTTACATCTTTGCTTAGATTTATTCCTAGGTATTTTATGCTTCTTGGTGCAATTGTGAATGGGATCAGTTTCTTCATTTGTCTTTCTGTTGCTTCATTGTTAGTGTATAAGAATGCAACTGATTTCTGTACATTGATTTTGTATCCTGCAACTTTGCTGAATTCATGTATCAGTTCTAGCAGACTTTGGGTGGAGTCTATCGGATTTTCCATGTATAATATCATGTCATCTGCAAAAAGCGAAAGCTTGACTTCATCTTTGCCAATTTTGATGCCTTTGATTTCCTTTTGTTGTCTGATTGCTGATGCTAGAACTTCCAGCACTATGTTAAACAACAGCGGTGAGAGTGGGCATCCCTGTCGTGTTCCTGATCTCAGGGAAAAAGCTCTCAGTTTTTCCCCATTGAGGATGATGTTAGCTGTGGGCTTTTCATAAATGGCTTTTATGATCTTTAAGTATGTTCCTTCTATCCCGACTTTCTCAAGGGTTTTTATTAAGAAAGGGTGCTGGATTTTGTCAAAGGCTTTTTCTGCATCGATTGACAGGATCATATGGTTCTTCTCTTTTTTTTTTATTAACGTGATGATTTTTTTTATTAATGTAATGATTAATGTAATGTAATGTGATTAATCTTATTAATGTGATGTATCACATTAATTCGCACATTGATTTGCGAATGTTGAACCAGCCCTGCATCCCAGGAATGAATCCCACTTGATCATGGTGAATAATTCTTTTTATATGCCGTTGAATTCGATTTGCTAGTATCTTATGAGAATTTTTGCATCCATATTCATCAGGGATATTGGCCTGTAGTTCTCTTTTTTTACTGGGTCTCTGTCTGGTTTAGGAATCAAAGTAATACTGGCTTCATAGAATGAGTCTGAAAGTTTTCCTTCCCTTTCTATTTCTTGGAATAGCTTGAGAAGGCTAGGTATTATCTCTGCTTTAAACATCTGGTAGAACTCCCCTGGGAAGCCATCTGGTCCTGGACTCTTATTTGTTTGGAGATTTTTGATAACTGATTCAATTTCTTTGCTGGTTATGGGTCTGTTCAAGCTTTCTATTTCCTCCTGATTGAGTTTTGGAAGTGTGTGGGTGTTTAGGAATTTGTCCATTTCTTCCAGTTTGTCCAATTTGTTGGCATATAATTTTTCATAGTATTCCCTGATAATTGTTTGTATCTCTGAGGGATTGGTTGTAATAATCCCATTTTCATTCATGATTTTATCTATTTGGGTCATCTCCCTTTTCTTTGTGAGAAGCCTGGCTAGAGGTTTGTCAATTTTGTTTATTTTTTCAAAAAACCAACTCTTGGTTTTGTTGATCTGCTCTACAGTTTTTTAGATTCTATATTGTTTATTTCTGCTCTGATCTTTATTATTTCTCTTCTTCTGCTGGGTTTAGGCTGCCTTTGCTGTTCTGCTTCTATTTCCTTTAGGTGTGCTGTTAGATTTTGTAGTTGGGATTTTTCTTGTTTCTTGAGATAGGCCTGGATTGCAATGTATTTTCCTCTCAGGACTGCCTTCGCTGCATCCCAAAGCGTTTGGATTGTTGTATTTTCATTTTCGTTTGTTTCCATGTATTTTTTAATTTCTTCTCTAATTGCCTGGTTGACCCACTCATTCTTTAGTAAGGTGTTCTTTAACCTCCATGCTTTTGGAGGTTTTCCAGACTTTTTCCTGTGGTTGATTTCAAGCTTCATAGCATTGTGGTCTGAAAGTATGCATGGTATAATTTCAATTCTTGTGAACTTATGAAGGGCTGTTTTGTGACCCAGTATATGATCTATCTTGGAGAATGTTCCATGTGCACTCGAGAAGAAAGTATATTCTGTTGCTTTGGGATGCAGAGTTCTAAATACATCTGTCAAGTCCATCTGATCCAATGTATCATTCAGGGCCCTTGTTTCTTTATTGACCGTGTGTCTAGATGATCTATCCATTTCTGTAAGTGGAGTGTTAAAGTCCCCTGCAATGACCACATTCTTATCAATAAGGTTGCTTATGTTTATGAGTAATTGTTTTATATATTTGGGGGCTCCGGTATTTGGCGCATAGACATTTATAATTGTTAGCTCTTCCTGATGGATAGACCCTGTAATTATTATATAATGCCCTTCTTCAACTCTTGTTACAGCCTTTAATTTAAAGTCTAGTTTGTCTGATATAAGTATGGCTACTCCAGCTTTCTTTTGGCTTCCAGGAGCATGATAAATAGTTCTCCATCCCCTCACTCTCAATCTAAAGGTGTCCTCAGATCTAAAATGAGTCTCTTGTAGACAGCAAATAGATGGGTCTTGTTTTTTTATCCATTCTGATACCCTATGTCTTTTGGTTGGCGCATTTAATCCATTTACATTCAGTGTTATAGAAAGATATGGGTTTAGAGTCATTGTGATGTCTGTATGTTTTATGCTTGTAGTGATGTCTCTGGTACTTTGTCTCACAGGATCCCCCTTAGGATCTCTTGTAGGGCTGGTTTCGTGGTGACAAATTCCTTCAGTTTTTGTTTGTTTGGGAAGACCTTTATCTCTCCTTCTATTCTAAATGACAGACTTGCTGGATAAAGGATTCTCGGCTGCATATTTTTTCTGTTTAGCACACTGAAGATATCGTGCCAAGCCTTTCTGGCCTGCTAAGTTTCAAGAGAGATCAGTCACGACTCTTATAGGTCTCCCTTTATATGTGAGGGCACGTTTATCCCTTGCTGCTTTCAGAATTTTCTCTTTATCCTTGTATTTTGCCAGTTTCACTATGATATGTCGTGCAGAAGATCGATTCAAGTTACGTCTGAAGGGAGTTCTCTGTGCCTCTTGGATTTCAATGCCTTTTTCCTTCCCCAGTTCAGGGAAGTTCTCAGCTATAATTTCTTCAAGTACCCCTTCAGCACCTTTCCCTCTCTCTTCCTCCTCTGGGATACCAATTATGCATATATTATTTCTTTTTAGTGTATCACTTAGTTCTCCAATTTTCCCCTCATACTCCTGGATTTTTTTTATCTCTCTTTCTCTCAGCTTCCTCTTTTTCTATAACTTTATCTTCTAGTTCACCTAATCTCTCCTCTGCCTCTTCAATCCGAGCCGTCGTCGTTTCCATTTTGTTTTGCATTTCGTTTAAAGCGTTTTTCAGCTCCTCGTGACTGTTCCTTAGTCCCTTGATCTCTGTAGCAAGAGATTCTCTGCTGTCCTCTATACTGTTTTCAAGCCCAGCGATTAATTTTATGACTATTATTCTAAATTCACTTTCTGTTATATCATTTAAATCCTTTTTGATCAGTTCATTGGCTGTTGTTATTTCCTGGAAATTCTTCTGAGGGGAATTCTTCCGTTTGGTCATTTTGGATAGTCCCTGGAGTGGTGAGGACCTGCAGGGCACCTCCCCTGTGCTGTGGTGTATAACTGGATTTGGTGGGCGGGGCCGCAGTCCCACCTGATGTCTGCCCCCAGCCCACAGCTGGGGCCACAGTCAGACTGGTGTGTGCCTTCTCTTCCCCTCTCCTAGGAGCGGGATTCACTGTGGGGTGGCGTGGCCCGTCTAGGCTACTTGCACACTGCCAGGCTTGTGGTGCTGGGGATCTGGCGTATTAGCTGTGGTGGGTAGGCAAGGTGCATGGGGGCAGGAGGGGCAGGCTTAGCTCGCTTCTCCTTAGGTGATCCACTTCAGGAGGGGCCCTGTGGCAGCGGGAGGGAGTCAGACCCCCTGCCGGAGGGGTGGCTCCGCAGAAGCACAGAGTTGGGTGTTTGCGTGGAGCGAGCAAGTTCCCCGGCAGGAACTGGTTCCCTTTGGGATTTTGGCTGGGGGATGGGCGGGGGAGATGGCGCTGGCGAGCGCCTTTGTTCCCCGCCAAGCTGAGCTCTGTCGTCCGGGGGCTCAGCAACTCTCCCTCCCTTTGTCCTCCAGCCTTCCCGCTTTCCTAACAGAGCTGTTAACTTATGACCTCCCAGACGCTAAGTCGCGCTTGCTGTCGGAACACACTCCGTCCGGCCCCTCCGCTTTTGCCAGCCAGACTCGGGGGCTCTGCTTGGCCGGCAGGCTAAAGGCAACTCTTTTGAAGTCTACTTTCTTGATTCTCCAAATCCTAATCTTTGGAGTATCCAGGGAAAAAAAAATCTCCTTGTACCTACAACCTAGAGGATCTTACCCATTCTCAAGTTTTTAATATCATTTATATGCTGTTGATACCCGAATTTGTATATTTAGCCTATGCCTCTCCCCTGAAATCAAAACTTGGATATCCAACTTCAGAACACCTGGGTGGCTTAGTCAGTAAAGCGTCCGACTTCGGCTCAGGTCATGATCTCATAGTTCATGAGTTTAAGCCCCATGTCAGGATCTGTGCTGACAGCTCAGAGCCTGGAGCCTGCTTCAGATTCTGTGTCTCTGTCTCTCTCTGCCCCTCCCCTACTTGAGGTATGTCTGTCTCTTTCTCTATCAAAAATAAATAAACATTAAAAAAGTAAAAATAACTTGGATATCTAACTTTGTGTAGAATGGCTAATAGAATTCTCAAAGTCAACATGACGCAAGTTGAACCCATGACTTTCCTACTAAACTTCTCATCAGGTTTCCCTGTCTGAATAAATGACTGTATCTTCCTTCATGTTGTTCCAACAAGACAATCTTGGACTTCTCATATTTTAGGTATATTTTGTGTCTTATCAGTTCATATGTCCTGTGAGCTCTGCCTTCAAAATATATCCAGAATCCAAGCTTTCTTTCTTTTTTTTTTTTTTTTAATCGCTTCTGTTACTCACCAACCTGTCTTTGGCCTGGATTTTGGCGAATTATCTTACTGTGTCTCCCTGCTTCCACCCTGACCTCCTACAGTCCATCTTCACAGAGAAGCTAGAATGATTCTTTTAAACAACGTGCTAGATCATATTACTCCTCTGCTTCCAACCTCTACTGGCTTCCCACCTTGTGTAAAATAAAAGTCCATGTTTATAGCAGGCCCTTCAGGATCTGAGCCCTGCTCCTTCTCAGACCTCACCTTGACCACTGGTTCCAATTACACTGCCCTGCTTGCTTTTCTTTGACCAGGAGAAGCACATTGCTGCCTTGGGGTTTTAGCACTGGCTAGTCCCTCATCCTGGAGTACTTTTCCTTAGTACTTTTCCCTTTTCACTTTTCACGAATAGCCTTTTCACTTTTTTCAGGTCTTGCTCAAATTATACCTCTTCTTTGACTACTCTATTTAAAATAGAAATCTCCCCCTTCCTGACATTATCTATCCCCTTCCCTTCTTTATTTTTTAATAGCATTATTTACCAGCTGACATATGATTGAGTTATCTGCAGCATGTGTAATATAAAAGGACACCCTCCCTTTTGCCACTCAGTAGAAGCATGGCTCATTAACTTAAAATGATTAATTGGTTTTGGAACACTGGAGTGGACAGGCACCTCTCATCAGCAACCCTACAGTTATCCTGTTGAACTTGAATGATCAAAAAAAAATCCTCATTATTGTAATTTCAGTTAGTCAACTTGTGATATACTTGACAAGTAGCCATTAGGGTTCAGAAAATGTAGTTCTGGCCAGCAATAATTCACGTTGAAATTTTCAACAGTTTTAGATTGTTATTTGACTATATATATATAAATACATATACATACACACATATATACAGTTATATAATAAATACAATTATATAATAAATACACACATATATATGTAATAAAAAAATGTTCATTCATTTTGAGAGAGAGCACATGAGCACAAGTGGGGAAAAGGTAGAGAGAGAGGGGGAGAGAGAATCCCAAACAAGGGATTGACACGGGGTTCCAACTCACCACCATGAGATCATGACCTAAGCCAAAATCAAGAGTCAGATGCTTAACCAAACTGATGCCAACTGGGCACCACCCAGGCACCCCTCACCATTTATATTTTTGAAAATCACTTTAGAGCCAATTGTCAGTGATACTGTTACTATTATTGAGAGCTCTGCACGAACTGGAGGATTTTTTGTGCTTATGATTTATACATGTATTATCTCATTTAATCCTCTCACCGACCCTTCAGTGTAGATATTATTATCTTGATTTCCAAGGTGAGAAAAATTGAGGCTCACAAGGTTAAGTGACTTGCTGTATGACACTTGGTAAGTGGAAGGCTTGTCTAGCAACTGGCCACATGTAACTGTCATGTAAAATTGACTCTAAAATGGAGATCAGTGTATGTGTGTGGAACACAGCAACTCATGGTTCTAATCTCAAAGTGATTTTCCATGTATTTTGGAAATATACATACTTTGCAGACATGATAGGTAAATTTCTGAAGGAAGTGTCGCCCTTCTGGAAATGATTTGCTAATGACCATGTGCACTAATAAGCATGAGCACATTGTCTTTATCTCCCAATTCCGTATTTACATGCTAATCTATTATATTTATGGTCTTATGAAATATGATGTGGATATTTTTACCGCCTTGTATTATTTTTAGTTTTACTGTCAATATTATGGAAACATAGAAGGGTTTTTTTTTTCCTTTTTTTTTCATTAAGGTTTCAAAAACCTCATATAAGAGGTTTTTTTAAACCAAAAACACTTGAAGTTTTATTCCAGAATGAGTCCTTCTCCATGTATGATCACTGTTCTTAATACTTAGAGGCAGGAAGGTCCTTTATCAGTCACTATGCTGGACACCAAAGATGATTCCAAAGCAAGAGTAAAAACTAGACAGAATTGCTAGTAATGCAGGAGACAAAGACACATTTTTCCATCTTTTTTAAGCTGCTAATTTCAAGAACATAGTTTGTGAATCAAAATACAATTCCACCAAATGGTCTTATGCAGGAAATGAGAGAGAAAAAAAAACTGAATGAAATGATGCTGGTTGCATAAGAGATCTGTGCAATGCAGCCTGATCATAATGCCTATATGACAATTGCAGGCACTATGAAATGTTACAGAAGAAAATTGTTATTTAAAAAAAATTCAGTGATTCAGTATTGTGTAACATAGTTACATAGGCATTTCTTTTAGTGGAAGGATAATATTGCTGCCTCATCAGGCCCTGGTGGTACAGTATAGGAAGAGGAGGGAAGCGAATTAACCCAAAAGAGTGCCCCAAACAGATACTTAATATACATTTGTTCTGTGTATCTTTGTCAATATGTGGATAATGTGCGATAATAAATGGGATGAAATAGGCTTGCTCTCCTTCAAATAGTAGGAAGGTACTTACATTCTATTTAATTCAATTAACCCACTACCGAGGGGATCTTTAATGGGGCAGTTGAGTTTTGGTGGCCACAATATAGGCTGTGGAATCAGACAGATCTCAGTTTCACTCTTCAATCTGATGTCCACCAGCTGGGTGACCTGGGGATATTCTTCCTCGCTTGATTCTTCAATTTTCAATCAATAAGCACAAGGGTGGTTGTCAAGATTAAAAGAGAACCTATGTAAGAAGTGCTTAATACAGTGCCTCTCACATAATAGAACGTAAGGAAATTTAGAATTTAGGCTTAATTGTTTTATTTTATTGACCTCCCTCTTGTCTCCCTTTTTTCCTTTCTTCTCTCACAGTTTTCTTTTTATAAGTTAGAGAATCCTGCTTACAAGTTATTGGTTGCCTTTATTTCTGGAGTTAGAGACATTAGATGTCTTTTGGAAGAACACAACGTCAAAGATATTAGTCATGCGAGTGCGTTGGCGGGAAAGGACATGACTGGAGATTTCCTAGGCCTGACAGAGGCTGTCTCTCCCCACAACTTTTGCAGGGTGGAGATCTGAGATCACTGAGGAAGAGGAGTGATCACATTGGTAGCAAACCCAGGAGACTTCTTGGAAAGAAAGGGATTAAGATTCTCATCTTTCATTTTTCTTTTTCCTGTTTTTTCTTTTTAAAGAAAATTAGCTTCATTGAAGTGTCATGTGCATACAGTGAAGTTCTAATTTTAAGTGAAGTGACCCTAACACTTTCAATATTCCAACTGTTATGTGGCATCTCTGATGCACTAGTAGGGACCTGCCAGAGTAGAAAAGAGGCCGTAGGTCCCTGTGGGGAAACTCACCATAAGGAGAGAGGAATGAAGATTAGTATCTTGGAATCAGCATCTGGGTCTGAGCTGTGTTAGCGGAATGATTACCTGCGGTTGTGTGCAAAGCCTTTGTTAGACTAACGCTTGAAGATGAAAGTGTTCTGAATGTTCCTTGGAGAAATATGTGAAAAATATATGAATGCACATGAGTTTAAGATTCTTTCAAGAAAATGGTCATAATTTTGCAACGTCTTTTTATACAGGAAAACAAGGATACAGGAACTGAATTGAACCACAAGAAGGGTATCCTCTTTTTCCTTTCATTTACAGTGATAATAGCCATCATAGTAGAGAATGGAGATTCCCAACATACTGGAGAGCTTTCAGTTTTTCCTCTGGGAGATATTTGTGTTCATGACGCATCCTTTTCACTCAGTTGTTGTGTGGGGATATGCACCAGTCTTCGTAAGTAGGGGGAAAAGCAGGAAAGAAACAAAGAGAATTTTTTGGTAGCATATTGGAAGACTATACCTATATTGATTTAATTATTGAAAGACATGTGATCTTATCATAAATCTGAAGAGGGCAACATGGAATGTGTGTGTATGAGTGTGTGTGTATATGTGTATAGGTATGTATATGTAGCATCTATGCTACATAACCCTAACATTATTGTTGTTGTTATTATTTTAATCATTAGGCACAGAGACAGATGTTATTGAGTCAGCAAAAATGAACTAGACTTCTAATCTCAAGAACTTTATAGCATGTTAGGTGAAATAGACATGTTTGCAAATAACCTTTCATTATGTGAGCTGAGACCATTGAGTTGGGTTGTGGAAAGTCATAGGATTCCTATAAGAAGAAACAGTCATAGTCAAAGAGGAATTCTCAGTGGGTCTTGGGATTACCTTAATCAGAAAAGGAAGTTCAAAAATCAGGAAAACAATGAAGAGTTGGGCGTGTCTGGTTAATGGGTGAATTAATCAGAGGTTAATGCTGGTAAGAGAATCAGTATACAGATCTTAGAAGGCTTTGAGAACTTGGGCTTTTACTATTTGTGATGGTTTGTGAGCTGGGAATGGCCCAATATGAGCCATGTCTTAGGATAGCTATTCTGTCAGTCAATATGTAAAGGTCTGAAGATAAAGGACAGGGGAAAGTGGCTGGGGTTTTAGTGGCCTTCTGTCTATGATTTGCTCACATCTTGTGTCTCTATAGTACTTTTCAAAACTGAAGCTCCAAGTGCATCTTTTTTATATGTAAAATTGGCACTGTGGGCTGGGTTATGTTTGTCCTAGGGCTTTATAGGCCCAGAATCTGAGTGGTTTTGTATGAATCTTTCTTTTTTAAGATTAAAAAAATATATATTTATTTTGAGAGAGAGAGAGAGAGAGAGAGAGAGAGAGAGAGAGAGAGAGAGAATGAATCCCAGGCAGGCTCCATGTGGTCAACCCAGAGTCTGGCACAGGGTCAATGCCACTAATCGTGAGATCATGACCTGAGCTGAAACGAAGTCAGATGCTTAACTGACTGAGCCACCCAGGTGCCTCGACTTTGTATAAATGTTGACAGATATGTGAGAGGACACTATAGGTAGTGTGTGGCTTCATGTTTTCCAGACATTTCAAGCTTGTAAATAATATGATATGTAGGTCTCCTAACAGAGGAAATTGCTATCAGGAAATTAAATGAGGGCATAAAAGCATCCTCAGAATTATCACTCTCAGCAGCCTAAATAAACAGCATGCCTTGGTTAAATTAAAATATTTAGGTCATTTAAATAAAGTCCATTGTGGATGGAGATACAAAAACCTAATAGAAAATTAAGATTGCAAGTACTATGCCAAGCAAATATTTGACCACTATGTTGTTTCCAGATGAAAATGAAAATTTTAATGCCATCATAATAATTTTATTGTTCTTTTGCCTTTAAATATTGGTCATGGACATGAATCACTTTTTATACCCCTTTGGGTTCCCAGACTCACTATAAAGGCCCCAAAAAGGCAGCTAAAAATGGTTGGTTTTCAATGCCTTTAGAGTAGAATGTGAAGTATCTTTTTTCTTCCTTCCTTCCTTCCTTCTTTCTTTCTTTCTTTCTTTCTTTCTTTCTTTCTTTCTTTCTTTCTTCTTTTGGCGAGATCTGAGGTAATCTTTTCCTGGACCATCCTCCAATGGGAGTAATGACTCAGGGCTTCAGGACTTTTTTGAAGTCACTACACCAACTGATGGGATAAATGGGGAACTAGACAGGGAACTTACTCATGATGGCTGAAGTTATTTATATCTACCAATAACATTTAATTTTCTTCAAAGCATGGAACTTAGTAAAAGTCTCATTCACTGGTCCCTAAGACACACTGTGTGAGTGTGTGTGTGTGTGTGTGTGTGTGTGTGTGTGTGGTTGTGTAGCACTAAATCTACAAAGTACTACAGTCAAGGGCTTAGACACGTACGCTTTATATTGTTTGGTAACCAACATATTAGCTACCCACTGCTGAATAACACATCACCCACTACTTAGAAGTTTAAAATAACAACAATTTATTATTAATCACAAGACAAAGGGTTAGCTGGATGATTCTGGAGACATGAACTGGGCTTGGAAGAGTTCTCTTTTGTGTCTGACTATGGTCAGCTGTAGGTCTGCTGGGTGGATTTATTTCTCTTGGCTGGACTCTCCTCTGTGTATGGCGCTTCCGTGGGGATAATCAGTGACTCTCTTCTGTGCATGTTTCCTTTCTTTCTACTAGCATACATGCTAGCTCAAGTATGTTCTAATGGAAAACACAAAGGAGGAAAAGAGACCATGGAAGCTCACAAAAGTCTCTTGAGGCTCAGTCTTAGAACAAGGATACTCTCCTTACTGTCACATTCTGTTGGCCAAGCAGTTTAAAAAATCTAGTCTATGTTTAAGGAGTGAGAAAACAGACTGTCCTTCTTGATGGTAGGAAGTGATAGATGACAAGGCAGGGTAAAGAATTGGGATAATTTCTATAAAGAATCTGCTGAGTTTACTTAAGAAAATTACAAAATCAAAATGAACAAATGTTTACTAAACATTCACAAATCAAGCATTATTTCAATCCAATGACTGTCACTTTAGGCATTAATGTTTCCTTGCCTTTGAAAATGTCCCATTGGGGCACCTGGGTGGCTTATTTGGTTAAGCATCTGACTTTGGCTCAGGTCATGATCTCACAGTCCGTGAGTTCGAGCCCCGCATCGGGCTCTGTGCTGACAGCTCAGAGCCTGGAGCCTGTTTCGGATTCTGTGTCTCCCTCTCTCTGACCCTCCCCCATTCATGCTCTGTCTCTCTCTGTCTCAAAAATAAATAAACATTAAAAAAAATTAAAAAAAAGAAAATGTCCCATAGTTTATAACAGTGCAAGAATTCTTGAGAATGGATTATGCTTTCTTAGACTATACAATAGTTTAGGAGGTTTTTACCCAACATTGTCTTTCTCCCTCCTTCCAGTTAGACTGTAATTGTGTCTGATGACTCTCTCAGCTTCTCCTGGTGCCCCTCTTCACAACCTCCCATTTTCTCTGACATAGGTATTTTCCCAGTAAGTTCCTTATGACTAAATGTCTAAGGAATTTGCAATGGACTCTTCAGAGAACTTGCACTAATTCACACGGCAAAACATAAATTAAGAAAATTATAACTTAATTTTCTTAAAAATTAAAAGACTTTCAAGTTGTTTTTACATATCTACAGAGAGAGATGTGAACATCCATATCTCTGTGTACGTCTCTAGCTCTATCTCTTTATCTGTATCTGGGATGGTATGGTGTAGGTAATATTTATGTTTGATATTTTTTTAGGTGTAATCTCCCTGAAGAATGAGTTCTTAGGGTTTATAAGGTCTTAAAGTGATCCTAGTGATCCATTGGGAGGAGTGAAGTGAGGCCAATCACTTACTGAGCTCCTGCTGTGTTTTTCATTCTCTTCTACATGCAAAATATCCATAAATTGGGATATGCTTATTTTTGCCTATGATGATTCCATGACTACTTTAGAACATTGGCTTCTTTTTTTTCCTGTGATTGGTACACTGGGTACTTTTGTTACTGTTATTGTCTTTCTGCTGACTATCACTCATGAATTAATGTGACAGCTGTGTAATTCACCAAACTGTTGGCAGGCCTTAACAATCCAATAGAGCAATACTGCCTAATTGGTCCTGGTCATAAAATCCTTAGAGAGACTATTGGAAAACTGACTATGATTGACTGAGATGAGAAAGAATGCTCAACCTGTTGAACAATGTCTCAGTCTATTGGTTATAATATGTATATGTGTGCATATAAATTATTGGCTATAATATGTGTATGTGTGCATACAAATTTGAGTGTGTGATGTGTATGTATATACAGATATATACATATACATGCACATATCTGATTCTCTTTATCTGATAACTTTTAAACTGCAATTTAAAAATGATCAAATGAATATAGAGTCACCTCACGACAAATCTTATTTATCAAAATTCCCTTTTTTCCATACTTGTGATCAACTAAGTACTAGTAATTTTAAGAACCAAAATTACTTACTCTTACTATTGGTTAAAATCATTTGTTCTAATTGAACACATCCATCTAGACCAGATCCATTTCTAAAAATGTCTGATCTCATAAGACCAACAATGAGAAATGGCCTTACACAAGTACCTAAATTAAGCAATTTTAGAAATTCCTAACTTAGCCTGAAGCTTGATAATGAATATTACATTTAAAATTTTTTGTACTTAAAATATTCCAGACTTTAATTCATGACTCATTAATAAGCCATTTCTTTTTAACAATGGATTTCAACTCTATCTACATTTTACTAAATTATCAAATGAAAAGTGAAAAATTCACCCAATTACCTGGATATTTTCTTTTCTTTTAAGCAATCATTTTGATATGATGACATACTCAGATTATTTACCATAGATTTTCCGATGGAAAATCCGTAAGTATCCTATGAATAAAAATATTTTGAGACTGTAATAATACTGCCCCAGTAGCTTAAAATTCTACACCTATCATTTTTTTATTTTTATTTTTTTCCCTCTCCACTGGAGGTAATAAGATGAAACATAGTTGAGCATTTCATTTTAAACTGGCTAGGTAGCTATAAACTAATAGATACATAGATACTCAATTTCTTCTATTTGTAATTTACACTTTTACCTGCAGGCGGGAAGCCATACTAGAAAATTGGAGAAGGAGAAGAGGCATTTGTTCACCTAGTTTTATCATCAGACTAATAGAGAGCTTTTTTCCCCTTGTAATGTACTTTCCAGTATTATGTCTGATCCCTCCAGGATTCCATTTGACATGTGGAATTGAAAATAAGGTAATAACAATCCCAGTGCTTGGGAAGATTGTTTCTTTTCTTTTTCTTTTTCTTTCTTTTTTTTTTTTTCCTGCTATTTCATGAGCACATTGAGAATATGTTTTTGATCAAAAGCCAGGGTTATATTTTCTATATTTGTATGAGAATTGGAGCCTAATAGTCCCTGAATGGCCCAGTTGGCAAATCTATATGCATACAGAGGTGTATGAGGCTTCAGAGGAAATAAACTTGCTATATCTATTTTCTAAAAAGATGATAAAACACTATTAGAATTTGCCATTTGACTTTGATTTTCCTAGTTATAGCAAAAAATAAAAGTTTTAAAATTCAGTTTTTATCACAATAAAACATAAAAAGTGAGTTGTTTCTCAACCTCTAATTGACCAAAAACCTATTTTTTTTGTTGGTTAGGAAAAAAAATGAAGAGTGTAATAAGTCCACATTTTCAATGTCAAAGGGAACTTTCAAGTGTTTAACCTCCTGATTCTAGGTAAACCATAGACAAAATAGTTCATTGAAAAATTTAGTTTTGTTTGATGATTGGCATATAAACTTACAAAAGTTTGTTTAATGAATGCTACTTGGTGGTATGTAACTGTCTTAAGATTTAGACACTTGAGTTCTAGATCTAGCTTACCCATTAATTAACAAGTCAGGATTGTTTTCTGGGTCTGTGATTTGCAATCTGTAAATTAAAGGGTGAAAGGTAAAGAGAATGTGAGATGACCTATCAAATTCATCCAGCTAAAAATTCTACAAAATCATAGAATTTTTCTTCTAAAATTGCCTTGAGCATGTTATTTTATTCATTCCTTTGAGTCTTTATTAAAAATGTGAAATTAATTTCTGATCTATACTGACAGTGCTTTAAATTTCCATTGTTTTTATATTTTTTCTTTTTTTAAATTTATATTTTTAAAATTCAAGTTAGCTAAAATACAATGCAGTTTTGGTTTCAGGAATAGAACCCAGTGATCCATTACCTACACATAACACCCAGTGCTCATCTCAACAAGTGGCCTCCTTAATGTCCACCACCCATTTACCCCATCCCCCTATCCATCTCCCCTCTAGCACCCTCCATTATATTCTCTGTATTTAAGAGTCTCTTATGCTTTGCCTGTTTATCTTATTATTCCTTTCCTTCCCCTATGTTCATCTGTTGTGTATCTTAAATTCTACATATGAGTGAAATCATATAATATTTGTCTTTCTCTGCCTGACTTATTTCACTTAGCGTAATAAACTCTAGCTCCATCTACGTTGTTGCAAATGACAAGATTCCATTCTTTTTGATCCCCAAATAGTATTCTATTGTATGTATATACCACATCTTCTTTATCTGTTCATCAGTTTATGGACAGTTGGGCTCTCTCCATAATTTGGCCATTGTTGATAGCACTGCTATAAACAGAGTTTTGTATCCTTTGGATAAATTCCTAGTAATGCAATTGTTGGGTTGTAGGGTTGTTCTGTTTTTAATTTTCCATACTGTTTTTCAGAGTGGCTGCATCAGTTTGCATTCCCACCAACAGTGCAAGGGGTTCCCCTTTCTCTGCATCCTCACCAGCATCTATTGTTTACTGACTTGTTAATTTTAGCCATTCTGACAGGTGTGAGGTGCTATCTCATTGTGGTTTTGATTTGTATTTCCTTAATGATGAGTGATGTTGAGTGTCTTTTCATGTGTCTGTTAGCCATCTGGATGTCTTCTTTGGAAAAGTGTCTGTTCATGTCTTCTGCCCATTTCTTCACTGCATTATTTTTTTTTTAACTTTTTTTTTTTTTTGGTGTTGTGTTTGATAAGTTCTTTGTAGATTTTGAATACTAACCCTTTATCTGATATGTCATTTGCAAATATCTTCTCCCATTCTGTCAGTTGCCTTATAGTTTCATTGATTGTTTCCTTGCTGGGCAGAAGCTTTTTATCTTGATGAGGTCCCAGTAGTCCATTTTTTTTTTTTTTTTTTTTTTTTTTTTTGCTTTTGCTTCCCTTACCTCCTGAGACATGTCTAGTAAGAAGTTGCCATGGCCGAGGTCAAAGGTTGTTGCCTGTTTTCTAGGATTTAGGTTTTTCATCCATTTTCCATTATATTTATTTATATAATAAAATAATCACAGATAAAAATAACTATTATGATTCTAAATTACTACTAAATTAATCCTTGCCCTAACCTTAGTGCATCTTGGAGATTCTTCTGTCTGCAGGGGACATTTGACTAAGAATAACAATTTACCTTTTTTTGAAAGAGAGAGCATGGAGGCAAGCAGGGAAGGAGGCAGAGGGAGAGAGACTGAATTAAAAAAAATAATGTTAATTTATTTTTGACAGAGAGAGGGAGAGAGAGAGAGAGAGAGCATGAGTGGGGGAGGGGCAGAGAGAGAGGGAGACACAGAATCTGAATCAGCTCTGGCTCTGAACTGTCAGCACAGAGCCTGACATGGGGCTGAAACTCATGGACCTGTGAGATCATGACCTCAGCCAAAGTCATATGCTCAACCAAATGAGCCACCCAGGCGCCCCTTCTTCTTGTGTTTAAATGCAAGTTTAGGGGCCCTGGGTGGCTCAGTTGGTTGAGCAACCATCTCATGGTTTGTGGATTCAAGCCCCGCCTCCAGGCTTGGGATTCTCTCTCTGCCAATCTGCCCCTCCCCACGTTCTCTCTCTCTTTTGCTCTCTCTCTCTCTCTCCCTCCCTCTCTCAAAATATGTAAACTTAAGAAAAATAAAATAAAGTCTTTTGATATTTTTACTATTTCTCACAAGTTAATGATGCCCAATACAAATTATTTTCTTTCTTTTTTTTTTTTTTGAATTTTTTTTTTTAATGTTTATTTATTTTTGAGACAGAGAGAGACAGAGCATGAACGGGGGAGGGTCAAAGAGAGGGAGACACAGAATCTGAAACAGGCTCCAGGCTCTGAGCAGTCAGCACAGAACCTGACGCAGGGCTTGATTGAACTCATGGACCGCAAGATCATGACCTGAGCCGAAGTCAGACGCTTAACTGACTGAGCCACCCAGGCGCCCCAAAATTATTTTCTTTCTTATTTGTTGACTCTGTTCGTTCCTATCCCTCATCATCAACTATCAGCTGACCAGAGGAAATATGAAGCAGTCCTCAACTTTCCTGCAAAAAGTAAAGATTATTGGTAGATTTTTATATCTCTTCATAAAGATTATAGATTTCAACGGTACTTTGTAGTATACTTTAAAAATAATGAAGGGAAAGAAAAAAACTACGGAGAGATTTAAAGGGCTGGTTTTCTTTCTGCCACACATTTATTTCCTTCATTGTTGGAAAATAACATTTATAACAAAAATAACATTTTTTAGACTAAGATAAAGATTCTTCTAGTTGTATCTCTATTTATAAGCTGTGAAATTTTGACCATAGCTTTTCATCTGTCTGTGTCTTATTCTCTTAATCTATAAAATTGGGATGATAATACGTGTGCCACTTACTTCACAGAGATGATGTGTGATAATACATGTAAAATTCCTTTGTGAGCTATAAAACTGAATATACATGTAAGGTGTTGTTAGTGCTGATTGGTTAGAACATCTTTATATGTCTCCAGGTTGTAATATTTTAAGTCTCTCAAAGGACATAAAGCTTGCTTTGAATCACAGCATCAATACAATTTATAATGACAATTTTTCCATAATGCTTGTGTTGAGGATAGTACATGAAGCTATCAGTAAATTCAAAGGGCCCTAGAGGTTTAGCATTAGTAAGAGATCATTTGATTCAAGACTTCTTTGCTTCATAAGACTTAAATTAAATCAGAGGATTAGAAGAAAATCCACTCTTTGATCAAGAAAGCCAGATTCTTGCCACCTATAATATTCTCAAATTTTGGGAATATTTACCCAATTCTCTCAGGTCTTTATTTACCACTTGTAAGCAAATGGGAAAATTTATCAGTATATCATACCAGTTGAAAAACCAAATATGCCTCCAAGAAAGAAAGAAATATTTTGATGTGCTATATTTTCTATCATGGTATCTAAGTTAAATGTGTATCCAAAGCCATCTTGAAAGCATTGTTATACTTAGTGATTGTATCATTGAAATATTCACCATAAGTTGAATTTTTACTTGGTATTTGAGAGTTTCAGAGCACAAAAATAAAGGAGGGAAAAACAAAGGAGTGAAGGAGGACAGGAGGGAGGAAGGAGAATAGTAACATTTATTTAAAACTGCTCTATGCCAGGCTTTGCAGATGATGAGTAATTTAATCCTTTTGAAAGACCTGTGGAGATACAGATTTTTTTTTAATTTGTATTTTACAAAAGAGAAAACTAATATTTGGAAAAATTAAGCAAGTTGACAGGGTGATATGGCTAGTAATAGCAGAGACCAATCTAATGAAGATTTATCAAAGCCTCATGCATTTTCTACATGCTGGTGGGAACAATAAATATAAAAGGTACCATTTGCAGAATATTTATTATGACTAACCCCTGCATGGTGCTTTCCATGAGTGAGACACTGATTTAAGGGCATCATATATATTAACTCATTTGATTCTCTTAACAATCCTAAGAAGTAGAGACTATTACCAATCAAGTTTATAGATCATGAAACTAAGCACGGATAGATGAGATAACTTGCACAGTATTCATCAGCTAGAAAATATTGGGGCTGGAATTCAAATCCTTGTAGTCTGGCTCTAGAGTCAACAATATGGTCATCATGCTTGTCCCTTTATATGTATAATTTTTTTTCATCTCCTGAACAACTCTGTAAGTCTTCTCCCCATTTTACAAATGAGGAAACTGAAAGGTCTAGCAGCCTTCAGAGCTGGGATTAAGCCCAGTTTTCCCTGATTCCTGCCTGGAGGAACTCCCCAATGCCTCTCAGCCTCACTAATGGGAAGTAATGGATAGATATCATTTAATCTGTGGTCCTGAATTTTCTAGCTCAATTCCAAAAGGAAAGAAAAACTGGGGTTGTTCATTTCCTATGTTTATTAGTGTTTTTGTCAAGCAACAGAACACTTGAGGCAAACACAGAGATACCATCATCTTGGTTATAAATGCAGGATACAGAGGTAGAGGAACTAGGCTCTCAGCCTTGCTTCCCCCCATTGGTTGTGTATCATTGGATATTTACTAAAAATTTCTAAGCCTTGATTTGTTCATTGAAGAAATGGGAAATCATAATACTTACATCATGGGGTTTTGATAGATGTTTAAATGAATTGAAATTAATAAAGTTTATAAATACTTTGTATAGTATCCATACATTCTTCTAATCATTTAACAGTTTTCACTAAAAAAAATGTAAAAACTAAAAACAACCAAAAAGTAGTCACATCTTCTCATCACTATGATGACATAAGTTTAACTTTTTGCTTAAATACTTACTCACTTACTTTTCTTCAACATTTATACATCACTGGGTCCAGGACTAAATTCTTCAAAGGTGAAGAGAATACAGACTGAACTTGAATAATTCCTTTTCTCCCAAGCAGAGCATTTCTCAAAGTGTATACTCCAGAAGCTTAATCTTCCCCTATGTTCCACAACAAAAGTATTTCATAATCAAATAACTTTGAGAATGTTTCCGTAGAGTACCTGCTTACTGGAGACTCATTGTATGCACTGAATATTAAAGGCTCAAAGAAAACTGGCATTAGGGTGATCTGTGGACTTGGTTTTTACTCAACATTTCTCCAGCCTAATAATTGAGGGATACTTCCCCCTCCCCCATATACCAAATAATATCCCATAGAATTAGTAGTAAAATTATTTGGTAAATATAATTCCTTCCCAAGTACCCTTTGCTATTTAATTCTTCCCCTTTCTTAATTTAGACTTTTGAATGAGTTCTTCTTTCATTTTATCATGGAGAACAAAATCACCATCTTTTGCTTCTAGAATAATTGCCAGGTATGTCTGTTAAAGAAAAATCAAAGTAGTTGCTGCTATTTGTAGCATAACTGGTCCCTTTGTCTCAAAACATTTATATAAATTTATGTGTGTTTTAGATGGATAAATGATATCACTTTATCTGCTGGAAGAATATGAAGAAAGAAGCATGGTGAAGTAAGGACCCTAAAAGCAAAATCTTGGAATCACTTTCATGACATTGGTCCAGTAGTACACTCTGCAAACTCTTTTAAATGATGTTTATTATTTACTAGATTACTTTGTTACACATAAGAAAGCTCATCCCTATTTACCTTAAAAATGTCAAGTTTATAGGAAGGATATCAAAAAATGAAGGAAAAACTAAACAACCAAGGACTCAGAAAGGAAAACAATATAAGTAGCCTTCCGGTGAACTTAGTATCAAAAAGATTTTGATATTCTCTCTAAATAGTTGCCATTATCAGCACTAATCCCTTGACTTCCAGTTTCTGTTGCCTTCTGGTTGAAACCCAATATCCCCTTGTAAATAATATGACTGGTATAAGTAGGTCAGGAGTCTTCTCTTGGATTGATCAATCAGTTACAATCAGGGAACAGGTTTCCTATACAGACATATCGTTGGAATATTGAACTACTATTAAACTAACTAAATGCATTTTCTCTGGAATGGATCAAGCCAGTAGTTGTTGATACGGTGACTATATTTTCCCCAATGCCCAACTGTAAAGCTCATCAAAAAGAGATCATATTTGTGTGCAAAAGATAGTAGTATACTTTCAGTCTTGTTTTAGGACTATGTTAGCTCTACTCTTGATGACAACATGATCCAAAGAGAACTTGATCATTTTGACATTCACAGAACATCATGATGGGAACTCTATGGATGACTACATACTGATTTGACCTCATATGCAGGAGGTAACTGATAGTCTGGTGCCTTAGAAAGATGCAGGGAGAGGATAGTTGACAAACCCTGCACAGATTTTTCCTTCACAAATTTAGACTCTTTTAGATTAAATTTTCTATTTCCCCAGGATACTGGAATACTTCTGTTAGATGGTAGAGAAAGGATGTTACTGAATTTGACGCTATAACTACCATGTTGTTATTTTGGTCTTTTCATGTAAATAAAACAAATTGATAAAAACAAATATTGGTGGTGATAGTTGACTTTGATTATCATGAGTTTCTACGATTTTTGCTAGAAAAATGGGGGTGGAAAGAATGTACCTGAAAAACTCAGAGGATTTGTTGGAGTGTCTCTTAAGTGTGTCAATGGCCATTTTTAACCATAAATGGGAAATTGTAACAGTCATGCCCCCAAAATGTTAATATATGAATGCATTGGCTCAATAGTGAAAATCAGTGTCACCTTTGGGAAATGCCACTTGGGAATGCTGAAGTGATGTCTGTGGATGAGGTAAATTTAGAAGAAGTGATGAAGGAGGGGGATAATAAATATCAATTTCAGCTTCAAAATGGTTGTTAAATGGCGACTTTTGTATTCAGATTTTTATGGATTGCAGCAGGCCATCTCTGTGTTGGACAGGACTTGAGCAGACCTGGTTGGTCTAACGGGTAAACTGTATCAGGCATTTTGTATGTCCTGATCCACCTCTTGTCAATCTACCTTTTTATTCGAAGCATTGAAGTAACCAGCTGCATGAGGATATAGCCATTAACACCTCACCTCACCTGCATCATATATCCATTGTTTTCTGCCCCAGGACTTGTCTACTGCTATGTGCAGCTTCTCTGAGGGCATTAGCCACTCAGCCATTCTAATGCATGCATATCTGAAATCAAAAGGGATTCAACACTCCCAGAGGAACCACTGACCAGAGAATCAGTATCAGTGGACAAATATTCCTCTCTTGTGAGGAATATTTTTGAGGCACGTTTTATAGTGTTCTTTAGAGGATCTGAACCTCAGTTACAGTGATAACTCATTAATGGCTTTCTTCCTTATCTGTTTCACTCTATTTTTTTAAGTTTTTTTTAATTTTTTTCTGTTCCACTCTTTTTAGACTCTTCTTAGTTTCCTGGAATAACTCTCCAAAATAAACTATCTGCATACAAGCCTGTGTTTTAGCTTCTGCTTTATGGAGTGACCTAAAGTAAGACATAGGTTCATTTGATGTATGATCAGTGCGCAAGTGCAACACGTTGGGAAATAAATGGAGCTGTGTTGGAGGAGGTTCTTGAGAGGAAATGACAGCATGTTGACCCACAGGCAGGACCCAAGTAATTGGAGGCTCCTCACCCTCTTCCCTGGTCCTAGAATCTGTGATTTTGCCACACTTCCCACAGTGGGAGCCACTTTCAAGGATGCAACCCTGGGAAACCAATGTGTTGTTGAGACTGTCTGGACTCTACGTGACTGAAACCAGTTAAGGGCTCCATCTAAACTTAAGATTCTTACAAGCAGGTTAGGAAATCTACTCATCTTCTGGTTACTCAAGACAAGCCTGGTAAACTGCCACCTATTGATCTGGAGTGGTCAGCCTCTTTCTTCAGCCTCTTCTTGCCCTCTAGTATGTGTGAACCTAGGAGCTGGATCAACTGAATGCATACGTTGAAAAACAAACAGACAAACAAACAAACAAACAAAACTTGGTTTCACACACAAAGCCAATTTCACATGGAATTATATTCCTATAAAAGAGTGGTAAGACAAAAACTATTTTAGAAAGTAAGCTAAAATAATATCTTTAAAAACCTTGTAGAGGTAATTTTTTTAACAGAACACAAAAAGCACTAGGCATCAAGATATACTTGATGGGACTTGTTTTGCATTCAATGCTTTGGTTTATCCAACACAACTAAAAGAAGGAAAGATAGCTATAGAGTAGAAAATACTGGGGTGCCTGGGTGGCTCAGTCGGTTAAGCGTCCGACTTCAGCTCAGGTCACGATCTCACGGTCTGTGAGTCCGTGAGTTCGAGCCCCGCATCGGGCTCTGGGCTGATGGCTCAGAGCCTGGAGCCTGCTTCCGATTCTGTGTCTCCCTCTCTCTCTGCCACTCCCCCATTCATGCCCTGTCTCTCTCTGTCTCAAAAATAAATAAATGTTAAAGAAAAAGAAAATATTTGTAATACATATAATTGACAAGGAACCCATAACTAGAATATGTAAACAATTCTTGCTCATCAATAAGAGAAAGACAGATCTGCTTTTTTTTTTAATGTTTATTTATTTATTTTTGAACTCGAGAGGGGGTGGGAGGGAGATAGAAAGGGAGACAGAGGATTCCCAAGCAGGCTTTGCACTGTCAGCACAGAACCCAATGCGGAGCTCGATTTTATGTCTGTGGATGAGGTAAATGTGAGATCATGACCTGAGCCAAAATTAGGAGTCAGACATTTAACCGACTGAGCTACCCAGGTACCGCAGCTCTGTTTTTTTGTTTTTTGTTTTTTTTTGTTTTGTTTTTTTAATGGGTAAGACATATGGGCATTTCATCATCAGCTGGGGCGCTGAGTTCTATTAAACTGCAAATATACTCAAAATAAGTAAGCTTTTATAAAAAAAATATTTTTTTTAATTTTTTTTTTAACGTTAATTTATTTTTGAGACAGAGAGAGACAGAGCATGAACAGGGGAGGAGCAGAGAGAGAGGAAGACACAGAATTTGAAACAGGCTCCAGGCTCTGAGCTGTCAGCACAGAGCCCGACATGGGGCTCGAACTCACAGACCGTGAGATCATGACCTGAGCTGAAGTCGGACGATTAACCAACCAAGCCACCCAGGCGCCCCCCAAAAAATATTTTTAATCTGAATAATTGCAAGCAAGAATAAAAGGTTTTAGGAGAGGACTTTGCATCTATTAAGAAATGGGCACATCAAGTAGGTAAGGTTAAGTCAGAAAAAAAAAAAATAGAAAGTCAAAGAGTGTGTGTGTGCGCTTCAGAATTTGTTAATAAACTTTTAGATACTTTTTAATAACAGGAAATACTAATTATGCTTGCTTGAGGACTAACTGGAAGTGAATGGATAGAGAAAATCCTTTAATAGAGTACGATTCCAATTCCCCAGCACGTTGCTAGAATCTTTTGCCATTTGATAAGATTATCTTGTCTATTTACTTACTTTGTTTATTTGCCTCATGGTTATTTAATGCACACCTATATAAACAGGCACTTTGCTAGGTGCTAGGGATAAAATGGTGAAAATGATAGACATGATTTGTGTTCTCCTGAAGCTTAAATATGGGTGAGACAGAGAAATAAATAGGTAATTGCAACATAATTTGATAAGTGATATTATGGGGGAAATGCGGAAACATCTAGGCCTAACTGGCTCTGCACAATTTTTAGCACCTTTGACAAGTTATTGTCTTCATATTTTATGAGTGGCATTGTTCCCTATTCCCGCCTGTTGAGAGACTATCTGGTTTACTTAGCCAAACTTGAGCCTGGTTCTAACAAAGGCAATCAAGTTTGTATATAAAATTACACTGCAGAGGGGTGGCTCAGTCGGTTGAGCGTCTGACTTCGGCTCAGGTCATGATCTCTCTGTCCATGAGTTCAAGCCCCGCGTCGGGCCTCTGTGCTGACAGCTCGGAGCCTGGAGCCGGTTTCAGATTCTGTGTCTCCCTCTCTCTCTGCCCTTCCTCCACTCATGCTCTCTCTCTGTCTCTCTCTGTCTCTCTCTCTCTCTAAGATAAATAAACATTAAAATTTTTTTTTTAATTACACTGTAGGAATGTACTTCCCATGTCTTATGATTTGTCACATTCTGAGCCATCTAACAGTTCATATTTAGCATAATTTTTGATGAGAGAGAAATTGGCGGATTATTTTGCATAACTTATAAAGAAGTGGAAAATTGGAAATTATGAAGAAAAAAGACAGAAAAGAGAAGAAACTAATATTTTTATTGTAAATGTATGCTAATGTGAACTCAAGAGCACAGTGGCTGTGCCTACTAAGAGAAAAAGGAACCAAGGGTATGAATCAGTGCTCAGAGCAAAAAAATGGGATAGGCAGGTCACATGGCATATACTTCATTCAGGTTAAGTTCAGGAAAAAAAAATATTTCTGCAAGTGAAACCAGTGGATCATGAGGTACTTTTCTTGAGGAAATCCTGTTCTTGACAAGGCTTTAAAGGTTTGATAGTTTGATGCATTTGAAATAGGTCAATTCACTCGTGATAAATGTGTCCTTTTCCACAACGCAAAAGGAGAAAACTTCAGGGGAGAAAGGCAGTGAAGAGTCAGTCACAAGCACTGGGGTCAGAAAGAAGTAGAGAGAACACTCTCTGAACTCTTCTCACCTCCACCCATAACCCAAACATACAAAAAGACTGTGTTTGTGTCCATGTCAAGAAAGATCAAATATACTGCCCACATTTACTGATTAAGCTTTTGGTCAGTGAACAGTATATGAAAGACAAAAATCTTTGGTGGTAAGGCAAAGACATTCAGGGAGGAGAATTTCATGTAGTTATGGAGCTTAGTCATGAACGGTTAAGGAAAAAGATCTTATTGTCAACATAGAAAGTATCTCAAGAAAGATTCTGTTGTGAAATCCATTGCAAAAATACCAGACATACAATTTTACTTTATTTTATATTTAAATTATTAGATTTTGGGTTTTTTTTGGAACAGTTTTACATTTACAGGAAAGTTAAGCAAATAGAATAAAGAGTTCCATATACATCCTTTTGCTCCAGTTTTCTTTATTAACATCTTGCATTGGTGTGGTATATTTGTTATGGTAATTAACTACTAATGAAACATCACTATTTTTAAAAAAATTTTAATGTTTGCTTATTTTTGAGAGAAAGAGAGAGAGAGAGAGAAAGACTGGGGGAGGTGCAAGGAAAGACGGGAACACAGAATTTGAGAAGCCACTGAGATGTCAGCACAGAGCCTGATGCGGGGCTCGAACTCACCAACCACGAGCCGAAGTTGAATGCTTAACCAACTGAGCCACCCAGGTGTCCCTGAAACAACACTATTTTTTTTTAATTTTAATGTTTACTAATTTTTGAGAGAGAGAGTGCAAGCAGTGGAGGGGTTAGAGAGAGAGGGAAACACAGAATCTGAAGCAGGCTCCAGCCTGCTGTCAGCACAGAGGACTCGGGTCTTGAACTAGTGAACCATGAGATCTTAACTGAGCTGAAGTCAGGTGCTTAAGCCACCCAGGTGCCCAGAAACATCACTATTAAGTGAAGTCCATGGTTTACACTAAGATTTATTCTGTGTTTCACAGTTCAGTGGGTTTTAAAAATGCATGTTATTGTGTATCCAGGCTTATAGTCTCATAGAGAATATTTTACTACCTTAAACATTCTCCCTTGCTTCACTTATCTCTCCCTCCTCTACCTGCCTCTCTCCCCGCCCCCCCACCTCCTACTCCCTGCAGCCGTTAGTGGTTTTTGTTTGTTTATTTGTTTGTTCTTAGTCTCCACAGTTTTTTCCTTCTCTAGAATATTAAATAGTTGGAATTAGACAGTATGTAGCCTTTTAAGACTAGCTTCTTTTACTTGGAAATATGTACTTAAGTCTCTTTCATTTCTTTCTGTGGCTTAATAGGTCGTTTCTTTTTATTGCTGAATAATAGTCTATTGTATGGATGTATTCCAATTGTTTATCCATTTATCTGTTGAAGGCCATTTTAGTTTCTTCCAGTTTTGCCCATTTATGAATAAAACATTTATAAACATTTGTATGAAGGTTTTAGGTGGGCATGTTTTCAACTCAATTAGTACATTACCAAGGCATGATGGCTCGCTAGATTGTATGATAAGACTATAGTTAGCTTTGTCAAACTATCTTCCAAAGATATATCATTTTTTTATCCCCACCAGTAGTAACTGTGAGTTCCTATTTCTCTACATCTTCACCAGTTGGTATTTTCAAGTTCAAAGAAAATTTTTTAAGCATCCTATTAAGTATGTAGTAGTGTCTCATTGTTTAATTTGCAATTCTTTACTGACATATGAGGTTGAACATCTTTTTATATGCTTTTTACTGTTTGTATATTCTTTGCTAAAAGTGTCTGTTCAGCAGATGCTGGCCATTTTTTATTTGGGTTATTTTCTTTTTGGGTTTTAACTGTTGTATACATTTATTTTTTAAATTTTAATATATTTTATTTAACATAGTATATCCCAAATGTTATTTCAACATGTAATCACTATTAAAAAAACTGATGAGATACTTTTTATCTTTTCTTTTTACCTTATGAGCCCCATTTCTCCCCTCTACCACCCCGGGCAACCACCAATCAGGTCTCTGTAAGTTGGAACCTTTTTTTTTTTTATTCCACATAAAAGAGATATCGTATGGGATTTGTCTTTCTCTGTTTGACTTATTTTACTTAGTATAATGCCTTTGAGGCCCATTCATATTGTTGCAAATGGTGAGATTTATTATTCCACTGTATGTATAATTAACATCTTTATCCATTCAACAATCAACAAACACTTAGGTTGTTTCCATATCTTGGCTATTGTAAATGATACTGTGGAACATGGAGATGCACATATCCTTTTTTTAAAAAAATATTTTATTTTTTAAGTAATTTCTATACCAAATGTGAGGTTTAAACTCCCAACCCTGAGATCATGAGTCTCATGCTCCACTGACAGAATTAGCCAGGTGCCCCTGCATGTATCTTTTTGACTTCATTTTCATTTTCTTTGGGTAAATACCCAGAGGTAGAATTGCTGGATCACATGGTAGTTTTATTTCTAGCACTTTGAGGGCCTTTTATTGTTTTGTGTAGTGGCTACACCAATTTATGTTTCCACCAAGAGTGCACAAGTGTTCCTTTTTCTCCACAATTTTACCTTGCTTTTTGTCTTTTTAATAATAGCCATTCTAACAGTAATGAGGTGATTTGCTGGCCTTGATTTGCTTTTCCTTGATGATTAATAATGTTGAGCATATTTTCTTTTACCTGAATGATATGTTTTCTTTGGAAAAATATCTATTCAGATCCTCTGCCCATTTTTCTAATCATATGTTTTGTTTGTTTGGTTGTTTTTTGCTATTGAGTTGCATGAGTTCTTTATATCTTTTGGGGATTAGTCTCTAATCAGATATATGATTTGTAAATATTTTCTCCCATTCTGTAGGTTGCCTTTTCACTTTGTAAGTGGTCTCCTTTGCAGTGCAGAAGCTTAGTTTGACGTAGTTCCACTTGTTTATTTGTGCTTTTGTTGCTTTTGCTTTTGGTATCAGATTAAATGTCAAATCTATGTCAAGGAGCTTACTGATGATGCTTTTCTCTACTAGTTTTATAGTTTCAGGTCTTACGTTCAAGTCTTCAATCTATTTTGAGTTAATTATTGTATATGGTGTAAGACAATAGTTGAGCTCTCTTCTTTTGCATGTGGCTTTCCTGTTTTCCCAGAATCACTTATTGAAGAGACTGTCGTTTCTCCATTTATACTGGTTGCAGTGTCATAAATTAATTGAACATAAATGTGGGTTTATTTCTGGGCTTTCAGTTCTGTTCCATTGATATATATATATGTCTATTTTTATGCCCATAACACACTGTTTTAATTACTACAGATTTGTAATATAGTTTGAAATCAGGGAGTGTAATGCTGTCAGTTTTTTTCTTTTTTTCTCAAGATTGCTTTGGCTATTTGAGATGTTTTGTGGTTACATACAATTTTAGGGTTATTTGTTTTATTTCCTTGAAAAATGCAACTGGAATTTTTATGAGGATTACATTGAATCTGTAGACTGCTTTGGGTAGTACGGACATTTTAGCAATGTTGATTCTTCCAATCCATGAACATTGAATATCTTCCCATTTATTTGTGTCTTCTTCAATTTTTTTTCATTAATGTCTTGTAGTTTTTAGTGTACAGGTCCTTCACCTTCTTGGTTATATTTGTTCTTAAGTAGTTTATTCTTTTTGATGCAATTGTTAACAGGATAGTTTTCTTAATTTTTCCTTCTGAGGTTTATCAGTTTATAGGAATACAACAGATTTTTGTGTATTGATTTTGTATCCTGAAACTTTACTGAATTTGTTTATTCTAGTTTTTTTTTTTTTTTGGAGTCTTTAGGTTTCTCTATATATAGTATTATGTCATCTGTAAACAGTGACAGTTTTACTTTTTCCTTTCCAATTTGGATGCATTTTATTTCTTTTTCTTGCCTAATTACTTTGGATAGGATTTCAAATACTATGTTGGATGAAAGTCGTGAGGGTGAGCACCCTTATTTTGTTCATGATCTTACAGGAACGGCATATCACTGTTGAATATGATGTTAGCTGTGGGCTTGTCATAAATGGGGTTTATTATATTGAGGTATGTTATAACTACTTTGTTGAGATTTTTTATCCTAAGTTGATGTTGAATTTTGTCCAAAACTTTTTCTGCACCTTTTGAGATGATTACATAATTTTTATCCTTTATCTTGTTAATATGGTGTATCATGTTGAATAATTTGTAGATGATGAATCATCCTTATATTCCTAGAATAAATTCCACTTGATCGTGGCACAGGGTCCTTTTAATATATTGCTGGATTTTTTTGGTAATATTTTGTTGATGATTTTTGCATCTACATTCATTAAGGATATTGACCTGTAATTTTCTTTCTTGTGGCATCTTTCTATGGTTTTGATATCAGAGTTAAGCCGGTCTTATAAAATAAGTTTGGAAGAGTTTTTTTCTCCTTTAATTTTTGAAGAGTCTGGGGATTAATATTAATTCTTCATTAACATAGAATTGTAGAATATAATGTAGAATTCACCAGTGAAGTTATCTGGTCTTGAACTTTCATTTGTTGGTAAGTTTTTGATTCAATCTTACTGGTAGTCTGTTCAGATTTTCTATTTCATCATGATTCAGTATTGGTAAGATATAAATTTCTAGAAATTTATCAGTTTTTTTCTAGGTTGTCCAGTGTGTTGGCATATGATTGTTCAGAGTAGTCTCTTATGATCCTTTGTATTTCTGTGATATCAGTTGTGATACCTCGTATTTCATTTCTGATTTTATTTATGAGTCCTCAGTCTATTTTTCTTGTTGAGTCTAGCTAAAGACTTGTATTTGTGTATCCTTTCAAAGAACCAACTTTTAGTTTCATTGATTTTCTCTATTGTCTTTTTGGCCTGTATTTCAATTATTTCTGCTCTAATTTTTGTTATTTATTTCCTTTTACTATATTTAGGTTTCATTTGTTCTTTTTCTAGTTCCTTGAGGTGTAAAATAAGGTTCTTTGCATATTTTGGATATGTTCTTTATCAGATATATGCTTTCTGAATATTTTTTCTCAGTGTGTGCCTTGTTTTTCCATTCTCTCAACACTATCTTTTACAGAACAAGAGTTTTAATTTTACTGAAATACTTCTCATTAATATTTTTTAAGGAACACATCTTTATTGCTATAACTGAAGTATCATTAAACCAGAGATCATTTAGATTTTTTCTTATACTATGTTCTAGAAATTTTTTAGATTTGAATTTTGCATTTAAATCTATAATAGATTGTGAGTTAATTTTTTAAAAGGTGTACAGTCTATGTCTAGATTCATTTTTTTCCTTTGCACACAAATATTCAATTGTTCCAGCATGATTTGTTGAATAAACAATTCTTTGTCCATTACACTGTCTTTGATTCTTTATTAGAGATCATTTGATGATATTTGAGAGGGTCTATTTCTGGAATCTATTTTTTTTCATTGATCTTCTTGTCTATTCTTTCACCAATACCACATTGTCTTGACTACTATAGCCTTATAGTGATTCTTGGAGTCGTATGGCATCAGTTCTTCAACTTTGTTGTTCTTCTCCTCCTGCTTTTTCTTTGCTTCTGCTTCTTTCTCTTTCTTTGATTTTTTTTCTTCTTGAGTATTGTGTTGTTTATTATACATCTTTTGCCTTAACATATGAACTTTAAGATCATTTTGTTGATATATACAAGGTATGTGTTGGGATTTTTATTTGGATTGCATTGAATCTATAGATCAAGTTGGAAAGAAATGATTGATATTGGAATTCAAGTTGGAAAGAAATTAATGATATTGAATCTTCCTATTCATAAGCATGGAATATCTTCAGATTTACTTGTATCTTCTTTGGTTTTTCATCAGAACTCTATAGTTTTCTTCATAATATCTTTTATGTATTTTGTTAAATTTTTACTTAAGCATTTAACTTTGCTTGGTGCTAAAGTAAATAGTATTGTGCATTTAATTTCAAATTCCACTTGTAAATTAATAGTACATCATAAAGTGATTTACTTTTGTATATTAATCTTGTATCCTACAACAACCTTGCTATAATTGTTTTTTAGCTCCAGAGGTTTTTTAAAAATTCTCTTGATTTTTTACATAGACAATCATATCATCTGTGAACAAATATGATTTTATGTCTTTTTTCTCAATCAGTATAACTTTTATTTAATTTTCTTGTCTTACTGCACTAGTGAGGTCCTCCAGCTTGATACTTCATAAAACTGGTGAGGGGGGAATTCTTATCTTATTCCCAATCATAGGGAGAAAGCATCCAGTTGCACACCATTAAGTATAATGTTAGCAATAAATCTTTTGTAGAAGTTCTTTGTCAAGTTGAGGAAGTTCTTTATTCTTTGTTTGCTGAGAATTTTGTTGTTTGTTTTAAATTCTAAATAGGCATTTAATTAGGTATTTTTTCTGTATAAATTGATATGATCGTATGATTTTACTTCTTTGGTCTTTTGAGGCGATGGATTAAATCAATTGATTTTTGAATGTTGAAGTAACCTTGCTTAACTGGAATAAGTCTCAAATGGTTATGATGCATAATTTTTTAAATATGTTATTGGATTTGATTTGTTAAAATGTTGTTGATGATTTGTGTATCTGTGTTCATAAGAAATATTGGTCTTTCTTTTTTTTGTAATGTCTTTATATGGTTTTGGTATTAGAGTAATGTTGGTCTGAATGGATGAGTTAGGTAATGTTTACTCTGCTTCTTTCTTTGGAGCAGTTGAGGAAAATTGGTATAACTTCATCCTTAAATAATTGGTAGATTTCACCCATAGAACCACCTGGCCCTTATGTATTCATTTTTGGAAGATTATTAATTATTGAGTCATTTAAAAATAGATCTATTCAGATTATCTATTTCTCATGTGAACATTGCTACTTTGTGTCTTTCAAGGAATTAGTCCATTTCATCTTAGTCACCAGATTTGTGGGCATAGATTTGTTCCTTTTATTCCTTTATTATCTCTTTAGTGTCCATGAGATTGATAGTGATGGCCCTTCTTTCATTTGTAATATTAGCAATTTGTGTTTTCTTTTTTTTTCCTAAATAGGCTGTCTAAACATTCATCAATTTTATTGATCTTTTCAAAGAGCCAGGTTTTGATTTTCTCTTATTATTTTCCTGTTTCCAAATTTATTGATTTCTGTTGTGATTTTTTGTTATTTATTTTCTTTGGCTTCCAGTAGGCTTTAAAAGTTGCTATTTCTATAGTTTCATAAGGTGGAAGCTTGTATTATTGATTTTAGATTTTTCTCCTTTTCTAATACATGCATTCAGTGCCATAAATATCCCTCAAAGCATTGTTTTTACAATATCCCAAAGATTTTGATAAATTACATTTTCATTTTAATTAAGAATATTTTTTTATTTCTCTTAAAATTTTTTTGATCAATGTATTATTTAGAATTTTTCTATTTAATCTACAAGTATATTGGGATTTTATAGCTATTCTTATGTACTGATTATAATTTAATTTCATTGTGTTCTGAGATCATACTTGTACAATTTATACAGTTTTTAATCTGTTGAGTTGCATACTTATCAAACTTTAACAAAAAATTGTAAAGGAGGGAATACTTCCAAACTAATTTTATGACCAGCATCACACTGATACCAAAACACCAAAGAACACTACAAGAAAAAAATTACAACTCTAAGAGGTGGGTATAATTATGTTTTCCATTTTATAGATAAGGAATCTGAGGCACAGAGAGGTTAAGTGGCTCAAGGTCATGCAAGCAGTAAGTGATGGAGTCGTGATGCCAACCCAGAGAGCCAAGCTTACCAACATCACTTAACCACTAAACTGTACTTCCTCAACTGGTGTCTGGAAAGCTCCTTTTATAAAAAGTCACAGCCAGACTTCCCTGTGACTTGGGCTAAGTGTCTCCGTTTATACTGTGCTCCTATAATACTTTATATATCCCATGTCAAAACACTCCTCACATTTTCTGTAATCTCTTGTTTGTCTTTCTCCATAGTCTCAAAGTTATGGAGGCAGATGCTGTGACTTTCTGTTTCACCATTGTAACCCAGGTAATCTGGATCAGTGCCTGGACCATAGAAGTTGCTCAATGCATACTTAAAGCTAATTAATAAAGTAACCTAATAAGAATTTCTATAATGTTTACTAAGTTGACAGAAAAAAAAAGTACAGGCCAATATTTCTGATGAACATAAATGCAAAATCTTCAGAAAAAATTTGCAACACAAATTCAACAGCACATTAAAAGATAATAAACCTTGATCAAATGAGACTTGTTCTTTATGCAAGGATGGTTCTATATATGCAGATCAATATATGTGATATACTACATTAGCAGAATGTAGGATATAACATATAATCATCTCAGTAGATACAGAAAAAGCATTTGACAAAATTCAGCATTCTTTTATGGTAAAAACTCTCAACGAATTAGGTATAAAAGGAATGGATCTCAGCATAAAAAAGGTTGTATATGACAAGGCTGCACCTCACATACTTAATGGTGAAAACTGATAGTTTTTCCTGGAAGTTTAACAATAAGACATGGGTGCCCACTTTTGCCTCTTTTATTCAACATAGTACCAGAAGTCCTAGCCACAGCAACCAAGCAAGAAAAAGGTTTAAAAACATCCAAATTGGAAAGGAGGAGTAAAATGTCTACTTACAGATAACATGGTTTTAAACATAGAAAACCTAAAGACTCCACAACAAGACTGCTAGAACTAATGATTTTAGCAAAGCTTCAGGATGCAATACTGGCATTGTATTTCCATATACTAGGAATGAAGTATCTGAAAAAAAAAAAAGAAACCAGTCTCATTCACAATAATATTGAAGCCAATAAAATTCTTAGGAATAAATTTAACCAAGGAAGTTAAAGATCTGTTCACTTTAATTATAAACTTTATTGAGAAAAATTGAAGGAGACATGAATAAATGGTAAGATATCCTATATTCATGGATTGGAAGAATTAATATTGTTAAAATATCCATACAACCCAATGTAATCTACAGATTCAGTGCAATCCCTATAAAAATTTCAGGAGCATTTTTCACAGAAAAGGAAGAAATAATTGTAAAATATATATGGAATCATAAAAGACTCTGGATAGCCAAAGCACTCTTGATCAAGAAGAACAAAGCTGAAGCATCACACTTCTTGATTTCAAATAATATTACAAAAGTGCAGTAATCACTACAGTATAGTATTGGCATAATAAGACACAAAGACTAATAAAATATAATAGAAAATAGAAATAAAGCCTCACATCTGCCTTCAGCATATCTTCAACAAAGGTGTCAAAAGCACACAATGGTTAAAGGATAGTCTTTTCATTAAATGGTATTGGGAAAATTGGATATTCACATGCATGAGTAAAATTGGATCACACCATATATAAAAATCAACTTTGAATGGACTAAAGACTTCAATATAAGACTTGAAATTATAAAACTACTAGAAGACTATATAGGGGAAAACCTTTTTTACATTGTTCTGGGAAATTATCTTTTGGGTCTGACACCAAAATTATTGGCAGGAGAAGCTAAAATAAACAAGTGGGACTACATCAAACTGAAAAGCTTTTGTTTCCAGCAATGGAAACAACAAATTAAAAAGCAACCTATGGAATGAGAGAAAAAGTATATATCTGATATGGGGTGAATATTCAAAGCATATAAGGAATTCATACAACTCAAAAGCAAAAAACTAAGTAACCCAATTCAAAAATAAATATTTCGAAAAAAAACAAAGACATAGAAATGGCCAACAGATGTATGAAAAGGTATTCAATATCATTTAGGAAAATGCAAATATAAACTACAATGAAATGTCACTTCATACCTGTTAAGATGGCTATTATCAAAAATACAACAGATAAGAAGTGTTGGTGAAGGATATGGAGAATGGATGTTAAATGTTCTCAGCATGCAAATAAATGGGATTTATGTGAGGTAATGAATATGTGAATTAGTTTGATTGTGGTAATCGTTTAACAATGTGTATGTTTATTAAAACACCACACTGCATTTTAAATATATGCATTTGCTATTATATCTCAATAAATTTGAAAATGATAATGAAAAGAAAAAATAAATTTAAGATATATTTTATGGCCCAGACCATGTCCTATCTTGGTAAATTTTCTATGTGAGCTTAAGAATGATGTATATTGTACTGTTGTTGGATTGGGGTGCTCTATAAATGTCAGTTAGATCAAGACGATTGATAGTGTTCTTCAGTTCAGCTATATCTGGGCTGATTTTCTCCCATGTTGATCTATGGATTACTGAAAAAGGATGTTGAAGCCTTCAACTATAATAATAGATATGTCTATTTTTTGCAGTCCTATCAGCTTTTACGTCACATATCTTAATGCTATTGTTAGGTGCATACATGTTAAGGAATTTTATGTCTTGTAGAATTTACTCCTTATAAATATGTAATATCCCTTTTTATCCATGCTATTTTTCTTTATTCTAAGATCTGCTTTGTAAAAAATTTACATAGCTACTCCATCCTAGTTTTAATTAGTGTCAGCAATGTATACATTTCTCCATGCCTTCACTTTTAATTTTTTCTGATTTTTTATATTTAAAGTGTATAAATAAAGTGTATGGAGACAACACATAACAGGTCTTGTTTTATCCACTGTAACTGTTTCTGTATTAGGCTGTTCATATTAAAGGGATTATTGATGCAGTTGGATTGATATCTATTTCTATTTGTTGTACTTGTTTTTTTTTTAAATCTTCTTTTCTGTCTTCTCTGGTTTTAATTGATCATTTTATATGAATCAATTTTCTCTTCTCTCTTAGCATATCAACAATACTTCTTAAGTGTTACGTTTTTTGCCTACAGTATGCAATATGCCTTTACATCTAATCTAATTACATTTTGAAATAACACCATACTGCTTCACAGATAGTAAAGGCATTTTCTAACAGAATATTCTTAATTCCTCTCTCTTATCTCTTATAACTTTGGTGTCATTCATTTTACTTATCAATATGCTATGATCACCTAATGCAGTGTAGGTATTATTATTTGATCAATTAAGAATAAGAAAATAAAAGATTTTATCTGCCTTCACTTATTCCTTCACTGATGCTCCTCCTTTCTTAAGTAGGTTTAAGTTTCTGGTCTATATCATTTCCTTCCTGTTGAAGAACTTTTTAAAACATTTCTCATAAGGCGGATGACTAGTGAGAAATTCACTCTTATTAGTCTGACAAAGTCTTTATTACTCTTTCACTTTTGACAGATAATTTGCTGGATACAGAATTATAGGTTGGCGTTTTTCTTTCAAAACATTACATATTTCACTTCACTATCTTCTTGCTTGCATGGTTTCTGAAGAGGAGTCCAGTGTAATTATTATTCCTATTCTTCTATAAAGTGTTTTTTTCTTTTCTTGGCAATCTTCAAGATTTTCTATTTGTTTTTGATTTTCTGCAGTTTCACTATTGTACGCTTGAGTGTAAATTTTTAGTATGTATCATGCTTTGTGTTCTCTGAGTTTCCTGGATTTGTAGGTTGGTGTCTGTCATTAATTTTAGAAAATGCTTAGCTATATCACTCTAAATATTTCTTCTACTCTTTTCTCTCTTTCTTTTCCTTGTAGTACTGACATTTATATGCTAACTATGTCTTTTGTAATTGTCTCATAGTTCTGGGATTTCTGTTCTGTTTATAAAATCATTTTTCCATTTTCATTTAAGTTTACAAAATTTTTATTGACATATCAAGGTCACTGATTATTTCCTTGGCTGTGAAGTATGCTGAGGATTTCATTGAAGGTTTTATTTATTTCTGTTATGGTGTTTTTTTTTTTATTTTTATCATTTCTTTTTGATTCCTTTTTAGAGTTTTCATGTCTCTGTTGATGTCACTCATTTGTTCTCATATGTTATCTAGTTTTTCAACTGGAACCCTAATAATATTGATTACAGTTATTTTAAATTTCTTTTATAATAATTACAAAATCTGTGTCATATCTAAGTCTGGTTTTGATGTTTGCCTTGTCTTTTCAGACTGTATTTTTCATTCTTTTAGAATGCTTTGTAATTTTTTTTCATTGAAACCCAAACATGATATATTAGGTATATGGGTGGAAGTAATTAAACTTTAGTGTGAGGCTTTATATTAATCTCACATTGTAGACTGAATGTTTGTGTTCCACCCCCCTCTCCAATTCATACATTGAAGGCCTAATTCCCCACTGTGGTGATATTTGGAGATGGAGCCTTTGGGAGATAATTATGGTCAGATTAGGTCATGAGGGTAAGACCATCATGATGGGATTAATGCCCTTAAATAAGGGGAACAGACATGTGATCCCTTGCTCTATCTGTGTGTTGCCCACACCAAAGAAAGGCCATGTGAGGACACAACAAAGATAACTATCTATAAACTAGGAAGAAGTCTCTCTCCAGACTCTGAATCTGCTGGAACCTTGATATTGGACCTCTCAGACTTCAGAACTATGGGAAATAAGCTATTGTTTAAGTCCCCCCAGTATATGGTATTTTATTATAACAGCCCAAACTAAGATTATCTGCCTAAGGATTGGGCTTTGTTTAATATTTTTTATAAATGTAGTTGTTAGACACTTCAGTTTACTCTAATTTTCTTTCTTTCTTTCTTTCTTTCTTTCTTTCTTTCTTTCTTTCTTTCTCTTTTTCTTCTCCTATTATATCTGTGTTTCCCTAAGAGTCCCTTCTGAAATAAGTCTGTGTTTTATGGCTTTCTCTGGTGTAACCACTGTTGTTATCCTGGAGCTTTGTTGATATGGTGGTGAAGTATTAGGGGGAGAAGTGTTCTATTATCTTATGATTAAATGTTACATTTTTTGGCTAGCCTGAGTTTCTAAACTGTGATATCAGAAGTGTTCCTTAGCCTTTTTTTCCTCCTTCCCCTTATATAAGATGGAAAGAAGCCTGGAATTGGTACTTGCCCTTCCCCCAAGTCAGACAAGACATTAATAATTCAGTTTTTCTTAGAGGCAGGCAACTATTAGAGAATAAGCTCTGGTCCTATTGCAAAATGGTTACTTTTCCCCTTTTTCTGTTTAAAATAGGAGGGAATTTTTTCTCTAATATTTTCTATAAAAATTTCGTGGGGCTCTTGGAAATAAAACCCATAACAGTGCAGGTCCCCCTACTAAGACTTAGCCCCTAAGAGTTTTTAACTCTAGTTCATTTACCAACAGCATCTACACAATTTATGAAATTACTATTTAAGTGTTCCTTAAATAGCATTTTCTCCATCAGCTTCTGTTTTAGTTAATTCTCTGTATTCTTCTGTCTCTTTAGATTTTATGGTGGTTCTTTGCCCTGTGACCTTAATTCTCTGGTTCATTTAAGAAAAGTCATTGATTATCAGTTTGTTCCACTCTTTCTTTGCTGTGAGGATGGGAGTGACAACTTTTGGCTCCTTACAATGTTGGTTATGAAACCAGAAGTCTGTTCTATGGCTTTTTATTTGGAAGTCATCTCTGTCTTAGAGGCCTGGGCCTGTACCCCTGTTGAATTAATTAATTTTAGTTAAAATGATTATATATATACATATATATATATAAATGTGTATATATATATGTGTGTATATATATATATATATATATATATATATATACACACGTTGGAGGGCTGTGTGCTGTTATTGTGTTTCTTAGTGTATTATGCTGGCTTTGGATTTGGATGGGAATTAAAGCCACGATGGCCTGTTAAGCTGTTTACATTACCAAAGACAATAACATCATGTGTGTTTCTCAAACAGTATGAGTGATTATATTTTAGAAGCACATTTTACACATTAGATCTTTTATCTTTAGGAATACATGTATAATTTAAATATGGTGTTTTATATGTCATACAGTGATTTCATACATTGGTCATATTTTCCTAATTTTATAGTAAATACATTAAAGTTCACACCATTTGGAAATTTTGACTTCATCATAGCATCTGGCATATTCTGGAATGTTATTCTGATAAATAAGTCTTATATATGTGAATAGCCTGTGGTGAGTGAAAGCCTTGTTTAACATAGAACTTCTTCAAGACTTACTGAGCATATATGCACTCTGAATCTTTGAAACAGAAAATTCTTTTGTGTGTGTGGAATTACTATTAGAGTGTTTTAGAGAACACAGATTGGCAAATTTTTAAAAACAAAATATGTTAAGATTTATTAATTGCTTTTATTTGGCAGAATGTCTTTCTTCTGATTTGGTGACTGGATCCCTGCAGGGATTGACAGCCACATTGCTATGGCAACGTAGAAGGCAAGGTGCTTCTAGCCAGTGCTGCTTCTATTCATGTAGAAGACCTTGTCACCAGTTTTCTCAAAGTAAATTTTTCTGAGGTAGAAAATATGCTTAGGAAATGTATTTGAAAAGAAAACCCTTTAATTATATTGAACAAAAGTACACTAGCTTGAAAACTGCATTGTGGGCAGAACAGTTATTAAAATTGTACAAGTTATTCATTGATATAATTTTATATAATCATATAAGATCTTAGGTGTACTGTTTGCAAATAATTTAGAAAAGTTCTTTTGATGGCATTCCTCCAACTTTTTTCTTTCAGTCTGAAATGTCTTTAATGTGCTGTACAAGAAAGAATTTATATTAATTTCTTAATAAGCATGTAAGAAGGAAAGCCAATTGAGTGATGTGGGAAATTTCAATAGCATACAAATACTTAGAGCCTCCAAACACCACTAATTAGGAAGGTATAATGTAGTAAAATAAAGAAGTATGATGATAATAAGATAAGAAATTGAGTTAATGCCAATGCTTTCACTTTCTGAACCAATGTTCAAAGAGATGTGTATGTATGCACAAAGAAATTGAAAAATGATGTTCAATGTTTTCCCCAACTTGTATATTAAAATTCTTGTGGTTTTGCACATGGACAAATGGCCGCCTATTCTCTGGCACCCTTAAAGCCTATTCAATAGGATTGAGTTATTTTGTGTGACATATGAAATATTCCTCATTAATTGAATAGAATATCATCCACTTCACCATTATTTAAACAAATATTTACTGTGTAGTTACTCTTTCTGAGACCATACCATAGCTTATGTAGAGGAGGAAGGAGGAAATACAACAATGATCAAAATAGATCTATGGTTCCAGAAACCTGATATCTAGGAGCAACAATTTGAAGAGAGATTAAAGATAGGCAGAGAAAGGAATATAGGTGAGGGAAGGTCACAGAATAGGGTTTACCTCTGGAAAGAAGAAAACATGATGAGAAAAGCTAACAATGTAGCTACTTCTTGAAATAAGACAACTGGTCCTCCTATTGGAGCATGGTAAATTTCTCTATGAAGTAGGAAGTATGATAATTGAATAAATGGAAGGGAAGATGGGATCACTCCAGGTTGTCAAAATAACGAGAGAACTACTAGTTTCTTATAAAGAATAGAATATCTCATAATAAATATATGGACTGTGTCATTGAAGTTATAATGGTGGTTGAATATTATGAATTTTTCATGAACCAAGTCAATGAAATTAAGTGATTTATCTTACTCAAAAGCTATCAAGAAGGAATGGAGAAAGAGCATGGTTTGCTTCATGTAGAATGGAGATTAGGGAGAAGGGAAGAAAGCATCCAAAGTGCTCTTTAATTTGACAATGATTAGTTTAATACAATTATGTTTCAGAAACTGTGGGTGGAAGATTAAAAAAATGCAGGCCCTCCTTTCTATGAATTTAAAGTCTTGAAAGCGTATAGACATGTAAGCATATGGTTATAATTGTGTACAGAGTATCAAGTCTTCATGGACATTAGAAGAATTTCTCAGAATAATAGCTTGAGTATTTCTTTTCTTTAAGTCTTGAAATGCTGAAGCTTGAATGAATGTGTGATCTTCATTTGAGAATGCTACAAAAAGTAAGACATACTTGAAGTTCTGTTTGTCATGGTCTTACTTTCATTGTTGGATGAAAATCATATGATACTTTGTATGGGACTTTTCTTATGTAGACTATTATCATGTTTTCTCTTCTCTCTAAAAAGGTAAGAAAAATTAATTCAATTTAAGGCTCAGTTCTTAAATATATTTTGTGTATATGATGGATAAAAGTTATATTGGTATTAGTACAACACAGGCAGAAATAATTTTTCAAATTTTATTATGACTAAAACAATCTTTCTAAAACGTAAGTAATTTGACCAATAATAATTAGACCATCTTACTTGGCATTGAGATTTCAAGGGAACTGATCTAATGAGTGATCAAGTACTATAGTACCCATCTTACTTTGATGTTCAATCTGTCCCCTCTATAGTTCTATTATAAAAACACACTGATCAAGCAAAAATGAATCCTATCCCTGTACTATCATAGTTCGACCATGTGTATTATAATGCTCAGTGCCTACCATATCACACCATCTGAAAGAGGCTCTTCTGGAATTCCAAACAAATTTTCTGAGAGTCATTTTGATTATCCTGACCTGGCTCAAATGCCTGACATTGAACCAAGTACTCTAGCCTCTGTGATAGATTGTGTTAATGGCCTACACTTGGTCACATGTTCACCTTCCAGTTAGAGAGTAGATTCCATCCAGGAATTTCATGAATACCACAGTGTGAGTTGATTGGAAAGGAAAAGTGTATTTGGGAAAGGCTATTATTATTCTGTATCAGGAAGCTTAAATAGACCCTGTAGTACAGTTAGGAATTTTCTGGAGGCAAATTTTTCTTCCGGTTTTGTGAATAAGAGGTAAGAAATAACAAACAAATACATTTGCATTCTCTCTCTCTCCTACTTTAAAAGTAAATTTATGTCTGATTTGAAGTGGATAATAAGACTTGTTTTGTCATGAAAGTTTTTTTCCACTGATATAAGCCTTGTTTTATTAAATACCTTTTATACACATCCATACACAATTAAATATTTGGAGGCTGAACTTCACATTTTATTAAAGAAATTAGATTTGGCTTCAGATATATTGGCTGCTTTCTTTACCTATGGCAGGGGAAAAATGAAAGAGGGAGAGGAGACATAAGGAGGCATAGGATAAATTGTTCTTCTAACAAATCTCTGAAAAACAAAAAGAGAAACTGTTTTTGTGCTAACACTTATTTAGACTTTGTGAGACAATTGTGGGTTGAAATTCTTCCAGATAAATTTGGCAGAATCAAAGCCGGGTTTCCTCAATTTCTTCCAGCTCAAGTAAAAATATCATCTTTATGTAACAAAGATTGTTCCTTTACTCTAGTGTTTAGTGAAATTTTGATAAGGATTTTATGTACATTTAAAAACATGGGTTAATTTTATTACTTATTTACAAAGCCATATGACTTGTAAAGTGTAGGTAACAAATATATTTATGGGTATCAAAGAACCGTTAAGCCATTTACATGTTGTTTAGGAAGGAATGATTGCAGTTTATGTGGAACCTTGGCACCATAAAATTCTGATGTCAACTTAGTGTTTTCAAGTTAAAGAGGCAATATTAGCATATTTATTAAAGATTAGGTAATTCAGTTTCGCAAAATATTTACCTCCTAGCCTCCCAAACAGAATACAATGAAGCAGAATATCTATAATATATTGACAATGCTGTTTAATTGGGTTTCCAGTAGACTTGTCAGTCAATGTAGTTTAATTTGGGGAGAACTTATCAGAGGGTATGTGTTTAGTCCAGCAACCTGAGATTTTTACTTAAAGAAACTGCTTAGAGAAAGCTGGAAGATAAAATATTCCTTCTCCTTTTCAAATATTTTGTCTAAATTAATTCCTGGTATCACTCTTTGGTATTCTGTCAATATCTTGTTGATACTAAGAAAAGCCACCTGGTTTTGTTCTTTACATTCTACAGAGTAGATTCTGAAGGTCATGAAGTGTCTCTGACATGGGCAATCCAATTAACTAATATGCATGGACATTTCTCATCATTTTAAAATTTAGAAGAAACTGACAATTCAAAGATTATTTTGCTTCCAATAAACTTAGAAAAGTAAAAAAATATGTCTGAAGGAATCTATACCAAATATCAAAAATGTTATATCTATCTAGGTGATGAGAATATGGGTAGCTTATATTTTTTCTTTTACTTTTTGCCTATATTTTCCTATATTCCTATTTTGCACACGTGTTCTTTGTATAACAATGACATTTAAATAGAAATGTAAAAACCTGAAGCTCTGCTTGCTGTAAAAAATATGATTCATTGAATTTATTTAGTGATTCAGTTTTTAATTCATGTGGATATTTTTTTCCCCTCTAATTGGGGCAGGGAGAAGACTAGAGAAGGGGATTAGCTGGTTCACATGAAGAATCCTTTTAAATACACTCAAGACTAACAGGATAGAGGCGTAATAGGAAAGACAGAAGATCATATACTTCCTTTAGTAAACCTCTTAGCCATTCTAGGTTAGATTTTTTTTGGATGATATCAGCATTGGTAAGAGGTAATACATTATTTCTCACAAATACCAATTTTTTTAAGATTGGTCTTTAACATATTATGAGGAAATAGACTCATCAGTTGACGTACTGCTCCAAATGTTCACTGTAAAGCATCAGTAACAAATTTTCTAAACCTCTTGAACTCAAGGACTTTTATACTATCCCCTCCTGAATATATCCAACTTGAGACTCAGATTTCAGGTTGGATAATTAGCTGTTCTGTGTAGTTAACAATGGTTATTAGCTGCAGGTGTCTTTGCAGTTTTGCAGCACAGCACACATTTGGGAAAGAATCAATCAAAATCTGAATTAATGACATTTACGCAACCATGTTCACAAGGTGATATTAACAGAATATAATGAAGCAAAATATCTATAATCTATTGATAATCTGTTTAACTGGGATTGCAGTAGACTTGTCAGTCGATATAGTTTAATTTGGGGAGAACTTATCCCGGGGTATGTGTTTGGGATGTGCTTTATGGAGTTGACTTTTAGATTTGTTCTTACTCTACTAATTTGTATAGCATTTTTGGATTCAGTGTTGGTGCTGAGCGTTCAATAAAGGGCCAAGAAATTTGTCTGAAGCGGTCTCAATGTTAGATGTAAAAACACTGATGAGATTTCCTGTATTTCAAAAACCCTGGCTTGCTAGCAGCTGATATTTTTTCCCCACAGAATAGCAATTCCCATCTCTTTGTTCCATTCTGGTTTCTTATCCTGGAAGAAATAGGAGACAGAGTTCTTTTGAATGAAAGCTACAGACTGGGAAATTTTCAGTATTTGGAATCCTCAGCTTGTTTCAGAGTCATAATGGATTTCAAGTGCTCAATCATCAACGAGGTAGTGCTTTCTTGAAAGAGCAGATGCAGTTCAAGAGATGCATCAAAAGAAATGTAGAATTTAGAATGGTATGATAGGCATAAATGCCTCCCATCATTTTCATTTACTCATGTGTCATTTATTGAATAAAAGCTTCTAACAAGTTCTACTGCTTGAGAAAAAGCCTGCAGATTCAAAAAAACAAAGCAAAACGAAACACCTCTTCAGGTAAAAAAAAAAAAAATGAGACTCCAAAATAGTCAATTGCAACAAAAGGACTTAAGTTGAAAATTAATAGTTTGGGGTACCATTTTTCTCTTTTCTTTTTTTCTTTTCTTTTCTTTTCTTTTGTTTTCTTTTGTTTTCTTTCTTTTCTTTTCTTTCTCTCTCTTTTATTTTATTATTATATTTTTTTATTTTAGAGAGAGAGTGCAAGCTAGGAGAGGGGCAGAGGGAGAGAGAAAATCCCAAGCAGGCTCTGTGCTAAGCTGAATGTGACGCTGGATCCCATGACCCAGGGATCATGACCTTAGAGGAAATTAAGTGTTGGATGCTCAGCCAACTGAGCCACTCAGTTGAGTTGAGTAGAAGAGGCATTCTATTTCCCTCTTTCTTAGTTGGTTGTCTTGGGGAATTTATACAAATGCCTCTGTATTGAGAGGAATGCTAAGAAGTTAACGGGAATGTTAATTAACCACAAATAAAGATGATACTTCCATCAGATGATAGTTCCATGAGGTTCCAATAGACTAATATCTAAAGTCCATTAATTCCCATGAACAGAAATATTTTTTTAGTATATGGTCAAGGAAAATTCAAATGTCCTCCTGGAAAATTCAAAGGAAAAACTAAAGTGTTGATAATGTGGCTGTACAGAAACTTTGGGTGATAAACTGATGAAAATAATTATGTTACATGCAATCAAAGCCAAATATTTAGTATACTAGTCTCAGTTTTATTTTAACTGGTTATTTCACCATGATACTTTCACTTAATTATATTCTATCTGATTATTATAGAAGTTTCAAGAATGTTGGAAAATATGGGAATATTAACCTAAAAAAGAACAAGAAGACTAAACAAACAAATAGCATCTTCATTTAAAGATTTTATTTCCAATAAGCATGCAAATCCTTTTTTGGCTCCTTGGAAAGTCTGAGACTTATCAATTTTCTAGAATTTCATATCAGGCTGAAAGAAATATGCTGTGAATTATTCTAAAACACATAAATTTATTTTGGCAGGTCTTTTTAAATTTTTTTTAATGTTTATTTATTTTTGAGACATAGAGACAGAGCATGAGCAGGGAAGGGGCAGGGAGAGAGGGAGACACAGAATCTGAAACAGGCTCCAAGCTCCAAGCTGGCAGCACAGAGCCCAATGCAGGGCTCGAACTCATGACTCACGAGATCATGACCTGAGCCGAAGTCAGATGCTCAACCGACAGAGCCACCCAGGCACACCTGTTTTAGCAGGTCTTTTAAACAGGAATTTAAAAGCTACTCTTACACCATACACAAAAATAAACTCAAAATGGATGAAAGACCTAAATGTAAGACAGGAAGCCATCAAAATCCTCGAGGAGAATGCAGGCAAAATCCTCTTTGATCTTGGCCGCAGCAACTTCTTACTCAACATGTCTCTGGAGGCAAGGGAAACAAAAGCAAAAATAAACTACTGGGACCTCATCAAAATAAAAAGCTTCTGCACAGCAAAGGAAATAATCAGCAAAACCAAAAGGCAACCGACAGAATGGGAGAAGATATTTGCAAATGACGTATCAGATAAAGGGTTAGTATCCAAAATCTATAAAGAACTTATTAATTTAAAAAAAAAAAAAAGGGCCGCCTGGGTGGCGCAGTCGGTTAAGCGTCCGACTTCAGCCAGGTCACGATCTCGCGGTCCGTGAGTTCGAGCCCCGCGTCAGGCTCTGGGCTGATGGCTCGGAGCCTGGAGTCTGTTTCCGATTCTGTGTCTCCCTCTCTCTCTGCCCCTCCCCCATTCATGCTCTGTCTCTCTCTGTCCCAAAAATAAATAAAAAACGTTGAAAAAAAAATTAAAAAAAAAACAAAAAACAAAATCTATAAAGAACTTATCAAACTCAACACCCAAAAAACAAATAATCCAGTGAAGAAATGGGCAGAAGACATGAATAGACACTTCTTCAAAGAAGACATCCAGATGGCCAACTGACACATGAAAAAATGTTTAACATCACTCATCATCAGGGAAATACGAATCAAAATCACAATGAGATACCACCTAAACCTGTCAGAATGGCTAACATTCACAACTCAGGCAACAACAGATGTTGGCAAGGATTCGGACAAAGAGGATCTCTTTTGCATTGTTGGTGGGAATGCAAACTGGTGCCATGACTCTGGAAAACAGGATGGAGGTTCTACAAAAAGCTAAAAATAGAACTACCCAACAACCCAGCAACTGCACTACTAGGTATTTATCCAAGGGATACAGGTATGCTGTTTCAAAGGGACACATGCACCCCCATGTTTATAGCAGCACTATCAACAATAGCCAAAGTATGGAAAGAGCCCAAATGTCCATGGATGGATGAATGGATAAAGAAGATGTGGTATAGATATACAATGGAGTATTACTTGGCAGTCAAAAATAATGAAATCTTGCCATTCGCAACTACGTGGATGAAACTGGAGGGTATTATGCTAAGTGAAATTAGTCAGAGAAAGAGAAAAATCATATGACTTGACTTATATGAGGACTTTAAGAAACGAAACAGATGAACATAAGGGAAGGGAAACAAAACTCATATAAAAACAGGGAGGGGGACAAAACAGAAGACACTCATAAATATGGAGAACAAACTTAGGGTTACTGGAGGGGTTGTGGGAGGGGGGATGGGATAATTGGGTAAGGGGCACTAAGGAATCTACTCCTGAAATCATTGTTGCACTATATGCTAACTAATTTGGATGTAAATTAAAAAAAAATAAAATTAAAAAAAATACTCATTGTATGATTGGTTTAAATTTCACCACATGCAGGACTATTACTTAACAAATATTTATGAATTGGACTAAGTACAAAATTAAAACCTCATGTCTTTTTTTCTCTGCCAAATTTGCTTTGAATATTTTCACTTGCTGAAATTCTTTCTACATTGTGGCCAACCCTCATAAAAATGTTTTCTGCCTGTATGCATCTAGATTTTGAGATAACTTTACATTTCAGAATGTGCTTTTTTTCCCCAAAGGAAAGTTCCTGTCACCTACTTTGTAGAAAAATCCTTACCTAAAACTAAATTTGAAAGACAGAGGCGAAAGACTGATTTCTAGATGCTTATCTAAAGATTGAAGCAGACTGTAATTTCTGTGATGTCTTTCTCATTCACCCTTATATCTCCAGAACCTAAGCAACTCGTATCAACTCTTTAAATAGTTATTGAATTAACAAAAGAATAAGATTGTTAACATAATTATTATGGATTCATTCATTCATTCATTCATTCATTCAAGAAATAACTATTGGGCAAGGCTAATTTCCAAGCATTGTGCTAGATAGTGTGGGTATTCTTAAATTTGCTTTGCTAGAAGTTTCAGAAAGAATCTCAGATTTGACTCTTAAAAGCCTCTCTCAGGCTAGGAAGCCAAAACAGGAATTTCCTCTCAGACTTCATGAGCAGTACCTACAAATTTGAAGCTCCTCTCTTGTCAAAGTCCCCAGATTATCATGAGGTTCCTGGGTCTGCCTGGAAGTGAACTTCCTTATTGATCTCTAAGGCTGGGAGCTCAGTAAGCCAGTTATCTGACCACTTTTTAAAAGACGGCTTTGTAATCATTGACTCCATAAAGTCAAGTGAAGTTCCTTAAAATTGTCTGGTAATTCTGATTCAGTAAGCATCATTATCAAGTATGACATTCTAAGCAAAGCCTTGGTTGTGTAACTATCGTTTTCAATATGTGCTGTTAATAAGGAGGATAAACTGTTATTGAATCAATGCAAATAACTATATTGCCATGAAAATAAGAATACACATACAAGTTTCTGAATTCTGGTAAGGATATAAAAATACATGTTTCATTTCTCTTTATAAAAACATTCTACTAAATTGCTATAAATTATACATAGATAGAGCTAGAGATAAAAGATAGAGGAAAGACAATGATGTTTGTTATATCCAGAAACTAAAATATTAAATATCAAAAATATTCCAAACAAAAACCGTAGTCATCCCTCATCAGTTCATTCTACCCCATATAATGATCTTGTTCCACTTGATCATAGATTATCAGTCTCCTTAAACTATTTGCTTTTGACTAGAGTTCTCGATAGCCTAACTATTATGGCTTCAAAGTGGTTTATACAATGCCATCAGAAGCCTGTGTCCAAGATTATTTGGTGTATTTCTTTCCCATGGTGCCCTGAGGCAATCTTTTTTTTAGGGTCAAAACTTTCTCGTTTGTAGTTGAACATAAGTGCTTTCAGAGAAGGGCCAGAACAAAAGAAAAGAAAACAAAATTATCTGTGGATAACAAGAGATTTAAAATTGCTGTTGTCAACTTATTAATGATAATTTTAAAGGGGAAAGATCTGATCAGAGTTTATTACAAAAATAATGCAACTGATAACACATGTGGTGGTTTTTTTGGCAGGCTAAACAAAATAAAATCAAGCCAAAAAGCTTTAGATAAAATATCCATAAACATAGTGATTAACTTTGTTTTCAAAGGAGGGTAGATATTACATCTAATTTATAAAAATTGGTAACATAATCTTTACAGAGAAAAACAAGGTTCAGATATAAACTATAATAATCCCAAGACACAATACACCATGAATATATCAAGCATCTAGTTAGAATGTACCAAGAATGTATCAAAATCATCAAGTATACAGATGCAGTAAATCTGGAGTATGTCCTGAACATCCAAATATTAATAAACTCCATAGGGAAATGATGTAAATCCCCATGTAAGAGGCACTAGGCTAGAAGATGCCTGATACAAATTAAAGAGGTAAAGTTGCATTGAATTTCACATTTTAAAATATCTGAAATTATGGCCAGTAACACTACACTGTTGTCTACCATCAGGCAAAGGAGCACCAGATCTCTAGTAAATAGAAACATACCATTCACAGCTAGGACACTGATAAATCTCTAGGAACTTTCCATACAGCATTTAATTTCTGAAATAGGTATAACATTTTATCCATATAAATTTTATTGAGAGAAGACTAAGTACCTCCTGAATTGACAATGCTTCGTATGCAACTCACCAGTAGCAATATATCACATTGACATAGTTATCTAGCATCTTTCTTTTTAGAACGTAAAATAACAAATCCTTTGTGGTCTTTCAAGGACCCTCTGGGAAATCTCCAAGCCAATTTTAGGAATACAAGATATAGTATTTAATTTTGGGAAAGTAGGTGAACACATTCATTAACAGACCCAAATATACAAGTAAACTTGTATTATACTCAATGTTGAGACATAGTTGTTTTTACTAAACAAAAACATTAAACTAACCCATTTTACCTAAAGTACATGAACTTGAATTCTTAAAGCATTTGAATTAATTTCTATATAATTTTTACGGATATTTACATTATTGAAAGTTCAATTTCCTTGTTTTTTCTTTGCAAATTTTAGGAATATTTAATTTATATAAGCACTTATTTATCTTAAGCCAATTGAAATGAGCTCCTTTAAGACATTTTATACTCTGATTTGGTAATTCCACCCAGAGATAGATATATATTCCACACTCAGAGACACATAAGCATACCTACAGATACAGGTAGGGAGTTTGTAGCTTTAATTATAAAAGTTTAGTCCTGAATCAAGTGCAGACACAGAATTACAAAATTTATTCTTCCATAGCAAAGAACTGTTCTCTTTCTAGTTCTTATGGATTCTAAATCGATTTGAGCTCAAAATATCCAAATAGACAAACAGACAGATTATTAGCAAACCAGATTCTCTGTTGGTTTTTACCCAGTGTAGACAAGACCTCTCATGTACATTCACTCCATTTACAGATATCACCAAATGGTCAGACCATAAAACCAAAAGAAGCCCCCGCCAGAAATCAAGTCAGTAGTCAAAAGGAATTAAAGTTCTTACTGTGCTACAGAGGGAAAAGAGTCTGGAACATGGGGCTAGGAGTCAGACTCACTGCTGGATCTCTCGATCACAAACCAGGCATGGATCACATTACCTGGGAGTAAATGAAGATCCAAAGTTGAGGTCTAATCCTATCTGAATCATGACACCCAAACTGTCAAAGACAAAATGCACTGCACAATTAAGGCAATGGTTTTATTCAGATTATTGCAGTAGTGAGAGTACTCCAGATCCAAGGATGAGAGTGTGCCAACAAGGTGATTTTGCCTTAGACTTTTATAAAAAGAGACAAACAGGTTGCAGATGGGGTGATTCACAGTTGGGGTTGTTTTGCAAGTAAGGGAGTTTTAGTTATCTAAGCAATTAATGTTTTTGTCTGTGGTTAGTGTATTAGTTTATTGCTGTTGTAATAAATTACCACAAATTTAGGGACATAACACCAATTTATTATTTGTGAAATTCTAGAAGATAATGCATTTAATTCCTTTTTCAGTTTCTAGTGGTCATGTCCATTCCTTGGATCATGGTCCTATTCCTCCATCTTCGAAGACAGCAACATCAGAGGAGTCTTTTTTTTTTAATTTTTTTTTAATGTTTACTTAATTCAGAGAGAAAGAGACAGAGCATGAGCAGGGGAGGGGCAGAGAGAGAGAGGGAGACACAGAATCAGAAGCAGACTCCAGGCTTTAAGCTGTCAGCACAGAGCCCCATGCGGGGCTTGAACCCACAAACTGCAAGATCATGACCTGAGCCGAAGTCAGATGCTGAAATGACTGAGCCACCCAGGTACCCCGTGGAATCTTTATCACATTACTATCGTTCGATTTTTTATTTTCTACTTCTCTCCTCCACATTCAAGAATGCTTGTGATTATATTGAGCCCATCCTAATAATCGAAGATAATCTCACTATTTTAAGGTGATCTGATTAGCAACCTTAATTTCACCTGAAACCCTAATTCCCTTTTGCATGTAACCTCACATAGCCATTATTTTGCCTACCACAGTTAGCTTCAGGGGACAAACATTTTCCGTCAACCCATCAGTCAAGGGGGATATTGGAATGTCTGGATCTGGTCTTGTCAGCAGGTAAAAGGAAAAGAGGAAGGGGATGTGTTTGCTTTTGTCCCAGATAAACAAGGCAGCCATTCACACGTCTTACAAGAGTCCCGGGAAAGAGAGGACAATGAGGCATATAAGTTGTATGGTGATGTTGTATTCTTGGCGATAAACCATTTCTTGAAAAACAAAATGGGGTGGGGCAGGTGTATGTGTGTGTGTGTGTGTGTGTGTATTTTTAAATTGCTGCTGTTTTCTGGGAGCTGAGGGCTCAGCTAAAGTCCAGTCTTGTCACTGCCATAAGCTAGAGAAAAAAAGAGTAATTAGAAAAAGAAAAGTGAAGAGGAAGGAATAATAGGAATGGAGATGTTGGAGCTAAGGCTTCAGGTCTAGACAGCTAGAGCCTTATTTCCAGCTTTCCTAGTTACAAAAACTGTGATCTTGGGAAAGGAACTTAAACATTATAAGCTTTAATCTCCTTATCTTGAAAATAAATACAGTATCTACTTCATAATTTTGTCGAGAGGATTAATGAGATTATATATGTAAAGGGCTTATTAAAGTGCCAGGAAGACAGTTAAATGCTCTATTAATGTTATCTGTTGATAATTGATTAATGAATCACTCCAGTGAAATAGCAATTGGGTAAAAAAAAAAAAAAGATATGATGTATGTATGTTACGCTGAATGATCTTCCAGTTCTTAATAATTATCAAGTTTTCATGAGTCCTGGATATATGATGGAAGAAATAATTGTTTGCCTTTTTTCTTTGCTTCGCTTAATAGTAAAACTCTTCACAATACAGCTCAGTCACTGAGATAGACCCAAATTTGTTTTCGATACTTGAAACCTTGAAGATCTTTCGTATACATTCAAAATACTAACCAAATTGCCAGGACTATGCTAAGATGAGGATCTGACAAGGTAGAGGACGATCTGTTATTAGTTACCAAGTGAACCTAGAAGGTCTCTGAACTAGATCAACTTCACAGGGGGCCTGATTCTGAGTTTTCCCCGAAGGTCCCACGCTGAGGTCTCAATATCTCCCGCCAAAGATGGAGGCTGGACTGATAACACATAAGTTTTCAAAAAAGTTAAAAACGTGACTCTTGTGCAAATATGAAATACTTGTGTCAAAGTTTTCACCAACCCATCAATTAAGGGAGGAACCATCAAATTAAAACCTTCTGTGAATTGCTCTTACAGAGATTTACATTTTCCGGGAGACAACATTTATGTGCATTGCTATGAACAGTAACCAGTAACCCAGTCAACAAGTCTTATCAAAGATTCCGAACCCCTTCGCCAGAGGGTAGACTAGGCAGAGCCGAATAATCTCCTTTGCCCATGTCTAAGTCTTGGACAATTTTCCTAATGATTCAGGCCATTGAATCAGAGTTGTGCAATGAAGGCACAGCGTCTTGCAAGTGAATTTGAAGAATTTATTATGAGTGAATCAGAAAGTACTTCAGGATTCGATAGTACTCTGGAGGTGATCACAAACATGCTTTTTTGAAAGTTGTGAGGGTTTAGATTCTAGTGGAAATCAATTATTTTAGTTTATGCATATGAGAGTTTTGTTGAACTATATTTCTTTGACACGTATTTAAGTATCAAAATGCATTGTTTTCATATGTTCTGAGAGATCCTTGGGGAAAAAAAGTTTTCACCAGATGCCTAAATTCCATATTAGCAGCTATTAAAACTGATGTAGTTTCTCTCATTTTTTCCTATGACATTACCTGCTTAGCCGAAATGTTGCACCTTCATACTTAACTTCAGTGTTTCATACAATTGAACAAAAGAAAAAGACCCAATATGTTTTTAAAGAGCTGGAATGTTATTTCAAAAAGTGACATTGGAGAGAAAAAAATCAGTAAAAGTGGGGCCCTCCACAACTCTACCAGATTTAAACGTTTAAACAAATACTTTTGCTTTAGAAATTGAAAAAGAAATGATAGGCGCATTGAAAACTACTGAGTTGTCTGTGAATATGCAAGCTCATCTAAATATAAACACAATAAGGCAAAGCTGATTTTCAAAAGTCAGAATAATTATGTAGTGCTTTGTCTATTTTAAAGGAAGGCAGCTTTAGGCCTAGGGACTGTAAAGTAGAGATAAGGAACTCCATGAAATTTGGAAAGAGACTCTCCTGGGTGGACAGTGGTTAAGTCTATATTTACAGTATGTTCAGGTGTACATCATGAAATCCGATGTTTCTCTCTTTTTATTTATTTATCCAGTAATATCTCTTAACCAAGAAGTAGTAAGGAAAATAATTATTTGGAATATGGAAAATGGAAGAAGAGAATGAGGAAAAACAGCACATTAATTATTATCAGACCAGCTTACCTTTCTTTTTTTCTTTTGTGCGGTGGGGGGATTATTGTGATTTTTTCCCCAGTTTTATTGAGATATAATTGACACACTACCTTGTGTGAGTTTAAGGTGTACAATGTGATGATTTGATACATTTAGATATCACAGAATGATTTACCACAGTAAAAAATAAAGCATTTAAAATCTATTCTCTCAGCAAGCTTTAAGTGAGAAGGAAAGCTGGCAAGGGCAGGTAAAAAAGGGGGCCAGTCAGATGTCCAAGACTGGATACTCCCCTTGCATGCTTTTGGCTTCTGTAATCTTGCTTCCTGCATCCGCCAAGTGCCCGCATAGCACAACTGATCAGTGCCCCCCCTTTTTTTTCCCTTCGAGCCCCTGCAATCCCAACCATAAAAGGAAGCAAACGCCAGGGCTCAAGGCTCAGCCTTTGGAGGTGACTCCATTGGGCTGGCACCAGTACGAAATAAACAATCTTCTCTGATTCCCCAAATGTGTGTCACTTGTCTCTTCCCGGGCGCCAAGTATTTGCTACAGCAAGTACACAAGTACATAATAGAGTATTTTTAACTACAGCTACCATGCTCAACATTAGATCCCTGGAACATATTCATCTTCTAAGTTTGTGCCCCTCTGATCTACATCTCTTCATTTCCCTCATGCTCAGCCCTAGCAATCACCATTCTACTTTCTGTTTCTATAAGTCGGATTTTTCTAAATGTCAATCCTAAGTGAGATCATACACTATTTGTCTTTCTCTGCTTTTGGTCACTTAGCACCAATGCCCTTAAGTTCCCACCTTCTCTGTTTTGCATCTTCCTCCTTGTATTTTGGTCCTTAGTGTTTCCTTTCCTTTCTTACGAGCTTAGTGTTTATTGCATTTTATGTAACGTTTCTAGGTGGTCTTTAGTGTAAGGATTTGTAGCATTTTCCACACTGTAGGAAGTGGAACTTTCAGTGAGTATCTTTTGGTCCTGATCTTAGTCTCTACGCAACACCACTGGCTACGATTGACTTACTTTTAAAAAGAAAGGAAAAAAGAAATGTCCTCTATTCTCTTCATTTCTGAGAAAGCATTCTGTCCTGATTTCTTCCCATGTGCCTGATTTCTGTATTTCAGCCTTCTTTACTGGCTCTACCTTAACAAAATTTAACTAGCCTTCTCCCTCCGTAATCTAGACACATTTTCTAGTTTATCTCATTTGCTAGTGGGGTTTTAAAATACTATCTACATGTGACTGCTCTCACATTTACTTCTATTCCTGATCTCTTTTTTCATTCCCAGATGCAAAGATTAACCTGTGTTTTTGCCATTTCCATTTGGAGGTCTCAACATCTCTTAACCCATTCTCCTCTATCTCTCTCCCTCTCTCTCTTGTTAAAAAAGAGAGAGAGAGAGACTGCATAAGCAGGGGAGAGGGACAGAGGGAAAGAGAGAGACTCTTAAGCAGGCTCCATGCTCAGCACAGAACCTGATGTGAGGCTCAATACCATGAGCCAGAGATCATGACTTGACCAGAAATCAAGAAGACGGATGTTCAAAAGACTGAGCCCCCTAGCCCCCCACTTCTTAACTTCTCTTTCCTTGTTCTTTTCCATTATTTCCCATCTCAATAAACAGCATTTGTATCCAGGCTGTTTTTCGTGTTGTAAAGCCAGGAGTAAACTTTTACACTTGTCTCTCTTACCTCCCACTTCAATTCATCACTGGGTCCTAACAGTTCTACCTCTAAGATACGTGTCTGAAATCTATTCAGTTCTTTCCTATCTCCACTGCCATAATCTGGGATCAATATGCAGTGGCCTACTGGCCAGGTAGAATAATCTCCATATAGGTCTCATAGCTTCCAATCTTTTCTTTTTTGGTTTAATTTATATATTTATATAATATGTATGTATATATTATATTATATTATATTATATTATATTATATTATATATAATGTGTATATATTATATAATATAATATGTATATATATATATATATAGAGAGAGAGAGAGAGAGAGGGAATTTATATAGATGATTTTTTTTAAGTTTATTTATTTATTGAGAGAGAGAGAGAGACAGAGAGAGAGGGAGAACACAAGCAGGGGAGGGGGAGAGAGAGAGAATCCCAAGCAGGCTCCACACTGTCAGTACAGAACTCAACACAGGGCTCAAACCCACTAACCATCTTCAAAATCAAGAGTCAGATGTTTAAATAACTGACCCTCCCAGATGTCTCTGTATAGAGGATTCTGAGTAAAGTGTTTTTCACATCTGAATTTTCTTATGTGCAGTGATCTAATACTGTTATTTTCTGAATATTATATCATTGCAACTTTGATTACATGTTAAAACAAGGAAACTGTTTAATAGAAAATTTTAAGTCTTTAAATCACAGTTTTTTAATTATTTTAAGTATGAAATTAATGTTTTAGACATAACTGGATACAGATACTATGCATATGTGCAAGTATGTGTAGATATATACATATCTATCTTTGCATCTGTCATTGCTAGACAATGACAGTCCTGTGTTACTCCTTTTACCAAAATATAAACACTTCTAACAGACTCGTAAGTTTTCATCACATACACACATGCACAATTTTATAACTTGTTTTTCATTTAAAAATATATGGTGACCTTCTCAATCCTCCTTTTAAATTCTTCTTTTGTCTCGGTAGGAGAATGTGGTCCCAGTGTTTCTACTCTTTGTATTCATGAAGTGTGAAAACAATGACAGGGGGCGTAACCAACGCTTTTTGGGCGGTGGGAACTGTGCTTTGTTCAGATTGACTGGACAGCGGTTTAAGCTGGAATGTGAGAAAGACCAGCGGAAAGCCACGTACAAATAGTGCTGCACGATGGACAGAGTCCAGAACAGACAGAAGTGGCAGAAGGAACAGGATGAAGGGGCTGTGATTGGTGATGGCACATATGAGGGGTAGGAATGAATGGTGGCATGAGACGGAGAGGGCACAGGTGGTTCTGATGAAGGAGCTGTTACCGCCAACAGAACATTGAAAGGCCTGCGCAAGAGATCAGGAGATGATGCACCAAAAAGACGTATTGTGCTCTCTCTGGCTTTTCTTTCCCAATTGAAGAGAGTCAGAGTAAGAAGCAAAGTGAGACTTAGGATTTGTAATAGAATGTTGAAGTGTAGCAGTCATATGAAAATGCAGTTTCTTTAATGGACATTAAACATGGAAGAGTATGTAAAGGTCAGTTCAGAATTCTGTTAGGCACCCCCTTTGAATTGTATTTTATAGGAAATACCGACTCCATTCACTGTTTCTCAGTGTAGATGTTCTCAAAACCCCAGTGTTGAAAATCGCTGTGGTTAACTTAACCAGTACCCATTTTGAGTAATAGTGTGGACTGTAGTAATATGAGGGCACATAGAATTACACTCAGAGAAAATAATTTTACTTAATAGCGTGCATACTGAAGATACTTAATAATATCCTTATTCAAATATAGCTATTAATACAGAAACTATAGTTTATACGTGGTAACAAATGTGAAGAAGAAAATATCAAAATTCGTTTCCTCATTAAATCATTCAGCAACCTTATGAAACTTAATAATACTTAGATACACACAAATAGCAGAATGTGGGTTTCTATTAATAACCTTGGCTATATTTTATTCTGCTTTTCTATTATTTTGCAAGAGGCAAATTTTCCACTGTTTCTGAAATGGAATATATAGTGGGTATGTAATTATATTTTTAAAATATATACATATATGTAATGTAGAAACATGAAACTATAACTACATCAATTTTGTAATAATGATTTATGCCAGCAATTACTCTGCAGGGGAGAGAGTGGCACATTGCAATAACCACTGCTGTTGAGCTCATGAATATTGAGGTGATATCCTGAAGCTTTATGAACAAGAAAGATATTCACTATTTCATGTATCCTGTGATATATAATTTCAGTCGTCTGGTTAGATATTTGAAGTGGTTACACAATCGCATTCTTTCTACAGTCTATATTGCTCTCAAAATATTTACTTTATAGACTTCACCCTTTCCATACTCTATACGCTAAACATGACACAGTAGATTCTTACTAGAAGTTGGAATGACTTCCATCTTATTTAACTCACAAAACTGTAGGCATTACGGCCATAGAAACTTAAAATGGAAAGTGAAGAGTGTACCCTTCGGGCAAGCAGAAGTGTGTTGAATTTTTCATCTATTCCTTATTCAGTGCTAGGCCTTGGGTAGTTTCCTGAAAGGCAGAAGAGTTTAAATGCCTAGGATTGTGCAACTGGATTTTCCTTTAATTACTTGAACATTTGGCTCTCAAGGGTATATTCATAAAATGATTGCTTGCAAAATTGGATTAGTAAAATCACCTGTATTGTATCTGTGCACAATCTAGGTGATTTATATCAAAAGTTATTTACTTATTCCGAAAGAGAGAAAAAGCATGGGGAAAGAGAAAAGAGAGAGGGAGTGAGAGAGAAAGAATCCTAAGGAGGCTCCACACTGTCAGCATGGAGCCCAAGGCAGGGCTGGATCCCATAAACCTTGAGATCATGACCTGAGCTGAAATCAAGAGTCGGACACAACTGACTGAGCCACCCAGGCCCCCCTTTAAGTGATTTTTTAAGGGTAGACTTACCTTGTATGCTGCGTTTAGAGCCCAGCTTCCATGTGTGATGGATTCCATCATACTTCATAAAGACAATTTGATCACTGTTTTTCTTGGAAAATGAAGACCCAAACCAGTCCATCTTCCCCCACACTATTAACCTTGTGGGATCAATTTGAAGAAGAATTTCTCACGGTTCATTCTCAAATGTGTCTCTATACCTGGAAGGCAGATTCCACTCTCTGAAGAAGCACGTGCTTCGTCAGCTCCCGATAGTAGGAAGTGAGATGGACACACCTCATTTAATCACCCTGCCTTTTCTTGCGACGGAGCTTCTACTTATGTTTTTGTGCTCTTGACCCAAGTGACAAATTGCTTGAGGCACGAATGGTATCAGTCTTTATTGCTTAGGATTGATAATATTGTGGGTTGTAACGGGGGGGGGGGCGATTAGATATGAAAATAATGTAAAATAAAACACTTAAGTGCGAAGCTTTGTTCTGTCAATTTTATTCCAGGAATTCCCTCCTTACTTCTGGCCTCAAATAGGTATGAACCTTACTTGAAAGAAAAAACTAAGTTTGCTTGAGCCTGTTGAGTTTCACCACTTGTAGAGTAAGTGCGGGTTTTCCTGTTATGGCAAAGTAGAGAGCAGTCCTGCACAGGTTCTCAAGTCGGAGCAATTGGGTTCGATACTCAGTTGCTGCTGATGGACCATGCGAACTTGGGTACCTTCCTTAATCTCTCTGTTCCTCAATTCTCTCATCGGCCAAATGGAAACGATACTGGCAGGTACCTCAGAGACTGTTTTTAGCAGCCTTATTGAGACATGTAATTAACCACCTATTTAACAGTAGGGTTTGATCATCTCTCTCACATATAGATACATACCTAAAACCATCATCACTGACAGGGGCTCTCCTCCTTACAGATTTATGTAATAATGCATGTAAAGCACCGAGAAGGATCTTCTAAAATAAGATTAGTTGTTAGTTGTTGCTTTATTCATTATTATTACTCAGACCTCTAAGGTTTCTCCTCAATTCCACTGGAATTATTCTCTCAGATGTTTTCAGTGACCACTGTGATTGCCAAATCCAATGACATTTTGTATTCTTCCGGAAATTTCTACTGTATGTGATATGGCTATGAAAAATTCATCACAGAATTGATAGTATGAATAACTGACATCTTACGAAGGAAAGATCGTAACCAGTCACTGTGACCACTGCAAATGACAAGATGTTAAGCAAACAAATTCATTCTTTACTTGAAAATGTAAGCACCGGTGGGAGGCGACTGGGTGGCTCAGTTGGTTAAGCTTCTGACTCTTGATCTCGGCTCAGGCAGTGATCTCACAGAATGTGAGATTGAGCTCCGTGTCAGGCTCTGCCCTGACAGCATGGAGCCTGTTTGGGTTTCTCTCCCTCTCTTTCTCTCTTTCTGCCCCTCCACAGCTGGCACTGTTTCTCTAAACAAACAAACAAACAAACTTATAAAAGCAAATGTAAGCCCCTATATTGTGCCAGATACTAGGGATAAAAATAAATCTCGTCCCTGCCGGCCAGAAATTCTGAAAAACAAGTGAGAAAAAAATACATAAAAGGAAACAATATGATGTGACAAAAGTGATGAGAGTAAGTATATATGTAGAATAGTAGAGACATTCAAAGAAAGATTTTTTTATGCCTTGGAGATTCAAGGAAGACTTCACAGAAGAGTTGATATTTAAGTCAATTTATTAAGAATGCATAAAAGCGTATGAGAGAAGCTAGTAAATTCGATTAGTAGGAAAATGATTGGCAAAGATATGGGGGTGTCAGTGCTGCAGGGAGTTTGTGTAGTGGAAAGGATAGGACATGTCAAGGAAACAGTGTGGTTATGAGGGTAGGAGTCTCAGTTGTGGCCACATTTTGATGGTCATGTAGGCCATGCAAAAGATTTTGGGTTTTAGTCTGTGAGTAGAAGCAAGGTATTGGAAGTTCTGAAGCAGAGGGCATTAGATGAGTATCTTTGTATTTGGAAATCTATTACTGATGCCAAGAGCAGAATAAATGAGGACTTAGGGAAATAGGGTGGAGGTAGTGAGATTGATTAGGCTGCTGTTTTGGTTAATTGTTCAATCTTTTAGTAAAATGAGATTGAATTAAAGCAGAGGCAGTGGGCACACGATGGTAGGGCAAGAGTATATTACAGGCAGAATTAAGAAGATTTGAATGGAGGCTGAGGGATGGAGGGCATTGGGAGAAGGTGCTGATGATTTAAGATTCTCACTTGGGAATTTGAGTTGATAGTCCTGTGATTCACCAAGATATGAAATTTAGCACTATATTTAATATACTGACGTAAACAATTTTATCTTTAACATTTTATCTTTTACATCTTTTACATTTATATTATTCATAACCTCTACATTATATATTTAAAAAATATTCAGAGAGATACCCACGAGATATAAAATTTCATTGTTTGTGTGTGCTCCAAAATGTAAGAACATCACTGACATGGATTTGCTATAGTCTTCCGTATTTTTCCTAGTGCAAGGCAATTTGAATAGATTATACCTGGGTAGTATCTTCTTGACTTTCAAGATGAGGCATTATTAATACTAAAACGCGGTCTTAACGGTTCATTTTCTGCCGTCATCTTATTGGCGAGGCCCATCTTATAAAAACACTGCAGTGTCCCAGCTCCCCATTGAACATGCCATATATGACATTTAAGTCACATGTTGCTTTTGGTGTTCATGCTTTCACCTCCATCACTTTTGTACCTGACTTGACTCTTGTGTTCTGTGATAACACAATACACTGACATTATCTTTCTCGGTATTGTTTCAACTTTTTCAAGAAGAAAGGAAAGATGGTGTGGAGAATCAACTTCCCTTGGATGCTGCTTTGCTGACTCTATGAGTTTTTTTTTTTTTAATTTTTAATGTTTTATTCATTTTCTGAGAGAGAGAGAGAGAGAGAGAGAGAGAGTGCGAGCGAGCGCGCAGGGGAGGGGCACAGAGAGAGAGAGAAAGGGAGACACAAGATCTGAAGCAGGCTCCACGCCCGGAGCCTGATGTGGGGCTCGAACTCAGGAACCAGGAGATCATGACCCGAGCCATAGTCAGACATTTAACTGACTAAGTCACCAGGGCGCCCCTATAAGATGAGTCTTAACTGACAGTAATGACTGCTAGAGATTAGACTGTTTCCTATAGTGGAAGAAAACCTGGGTCCTAGTCTTGATTCTGCCACTTGATTCTGCCATTTGACCTTGAGGAAGCCATGATACCCTCTTGATCCTCAATCTCATCATGTATTAAAAAAAAAAGTCTCTATTGTCTCTAAAACTCTGATTCTCCAAAAGTGTGGCTGGATTTAATTCCTATTAGTTTTATTTGAACTGCTTCTAGACAATAGGTTTTAAAACTTCGTAGTTAGAAGACCATAAGAAATATAGGTAAAAACTAATAGTCTGATACCCAGATATTTTGAACAAGTTACTGATACACTACTTTTAGAATTTCTGGTCAAAGCAAGGCTCTTGCATATGAAGATGGGGATTCATTAGTAGCCCAGACTGCTGCATAAAGGGCAACCAGAAGTAAGCAATAACAGCCGTATCATTTTGATAGTGTCCAATTAGGCAAGAGCTGGAGAGCTCATCTGAGGGTAATTTGAAGCAGATGCCAGCATTAAGACACAGATGTGGGACATTTTTCAGTGGCAACGGAACGTGTGTGGTATAGGATAGCTGACGGCTTCATCGTCATTTTTCTTTCCATGGGGTTACAATGGGAAACTGCACTGACATTCAGCTGATTTTCGGTTCTTGGATTACTCCCAGAAACAGGCTGTCCTCCAGGTAGAGACAGCTTCAGAGCTGGGGGTCATTACAATTTGATTTACTCCATGCTCATGCCCTTTTTGAAATCTGATATCTGGCGTCCCAGAAGTGGAAGTCAGAATACATTTCTCCGCATAACATGCAGAGCCAGAAACAGATGGACAACTTTGATAACCCAGGATTCTTGTCTGGCAGAACAGTGCCCTCTCACTGCTCTCGCTGACAGTTTAAACGGATAATTGCTGAGCATCAAATGTCAATACATTTTCTCAAAGCCGGGCTTAATAGATCTCATACTTCTCTTTACATGGGAAGTTTGTTTTCTGGTTTTCTTTCTAGTCAGTTTGAAGAGCAAAGGTAAACTTCAGTTTCTTCCTTGTGAATAGTACCATTCCTTTTGAATGCCAAACATTTGGAGGTATTTATAAATCTTCCCTATCTCCCTAATTCTGTCTCTCTTTGAACAACCCAACAGAACTGATGAATGCCACCTCTTTGCCTGGAGATGTGCCGGACTATGAAGCAGATAAAGACCGTGGCTAGTGTTGCCGACGGCGAAGGGAACGTAAACATGTGCGGAACAACTGAAGATCGTTTCAGAAACAGAGTGCGATAGATTTACTGCTTTCTGAGAGGGCTGGGTCCTGACTGGAAGGGTTGGTTTGGTAAAGAGAGATTTTCCAGACTGGGTACATCGGAGAGAAGATGTACAGATAAGATTTGCCATAGTGTGTCAGGAAGTTCCGAATGTAAGGGAAAGTAACAGTGGAGGGGCGGACAGAGATTAGGGTAAAGAGAAAGGACGCCCTCCTCGGTTGATGGGGGACCATGGCAACCAGGCAGAGGAACATGCCCTTACGGTTTTGTAACAGCAGATCGGCGTCCTGAAAATGCAACAGTGTGGAAGAGAGCACAGTCTTGGATCCTGAGCAGCCCGCGGACTACAGTGAAGGTGCCGGCACCTCATTTCTGTGAGACCATCTTCAGCTTCCCTAATGTCTGCGAGCCTCGGTTTCCTTATCCGTAAAATGGGTACAATGCCAAGTAGCCACGGCATGGATCTGTTGTGAGAGTTAAGTGTGATGATGGTTTTACACAGTTGGCAGGGCCCGGCCCAGCGTAAGCACTCAATACACACTAACTGTAGTAATTCTTCTTGTCGCCTGGCAGCCCGAGGCTGATTGCATTGGACTAGGCAGAATGACCTTCTTTCGGAGCCCTTTCAAGGTTTTCCAAATTAAATGGGCTCTGATTCATTTCACGATGTTTATTGGTTTTTCCTTAAACTTTAAGGTGTCCTTTCTCTATTGAAAGTGTTCCAATTACAGACAGTAGAATCAAGGTGATTCCGAAAGCTTCTGAAGGTACTTTCTCTCCTTTGTGTGTGTGTGTGTCTGGTTGAAATGATCCATTATGTTCAGCCTCCTGGGAAGGCAATTGGCTGTTTAGCAACAGCATTACAAAGTGAGCTCATATACAAGTTATTATCCACTATAACCGTAGCCTTTTTAAACATTATTTATTTCCAAAGGGGGAATGGGTTTCCGTTTTATATCTCAGCTGCTGATGATTTTTCCCTAGGTAAATTATCCTACAGTATTCATGTTAATCTCATTTCATTATATCTGCCAATCTCCCCAAGCTTACCATTCAGCAATTCAATCATCTCACCTGTTTACTTTTTTTTTCTTGTTTAGAATTATCTGCACATTTCATTAATGTTGGATTTAAATCACCTGCCGCTTCTCAGAGATGGTTTGTGTGGAACCTACTCCTCCACAAATTCTAAGGCGATGCTCTTGACAATTCATCAAACTTTGTTTTAGTGGATACAGTTTTTTCTATGCATGGCATGCTTTTCAAATAAAACGTCTATATAATTTCTATGTGTCTGAAAACAAAACGTATTTTCTTTCTTTCTTTCTTTCTTTCTTTCTTTCTTTCTTTCTTTCTTTCTTTCTTTCTTTCTTTCTTGTACACTGAGCCTGGCACGTTGCTAGGCCCTGGAGACCAAATTTCTCCCCTTAAACACAGACACTTCGGCGAGAAAACAAGAGCTGTAACAAAGAATTATAATACAGCGTGATAATAATTACAAAAGAGGCATGAACAATTGCTGCACAAACCCAGAGAGGGCAGAGATTACCTTTCCAGTTAAGATTTGAGCTGGTCTTTAAAAAACGAAAGAGAAAAGAACGACTTACTCCCAAGATCTGTAATGACACATACCAAATGTTGCATATTTGTAAATAAATGCATTTTTATACACACAAATACATATTCAAAGAGGTATGTTTCCACTATACACACATGCACGCACACGCGCACACACACACACACCCCCGTCATAGTTGAGTGATTTTTTTTTCTCTTGGTATATATCAGGACTTACACACAAGTTTATTTCAGGATCTATGGAGGATAAATGACATTATACTGCCCACAGCATTACTCTCCATCTAAAACTTACATGTGTTTTCAGTCATCACTTATTCCTCATGAACCTGCCCCCCCCCCACCTCCTGTATTTGTAACATCACACTTATACAGACACACTGAACAAAACCGCTGCTTGTAGCTTCCGTCTTGGCACATGGGTATGTCCTGAACCTTCATCCTCTGGTCTTTGTCCCTTGGTTGCCTTATTAGGATCCTCTCTGTGCTTCCCTCCAGCTTTTTGTTTGAGCAACCTTCTTAGGTCTTCTCAGGAAGCAGCTTCTCATCCCTATGCAGGGAGTAGAAACAAAGGTTTCTACTTTTGTACTTTTTTCAAGATGCAAAGGGTGCTTAAACCCTCCAGTCTACTGAGGCTCTGTTGGTACCCTAAGCTGTCTCTGATCTTCATCTCAGGCTTAGTTCATAGATCCTGGAGTAATAGGTAGCACACATATACACAGATGTCTCAAATTTTGTGGCATTAAGCTCCCAGTTGAAAAATCGGTTTGCCTTTATATATTTTATTTTTTCCAAAATATTTTTATTGATTTTTGAGACAGAGAGAGAGCACGAGCAGGGGAGGGGCAGAGAGAGAGGGAGACACAGAATCCGAAGCAGGGTCCAGGCTCTGAGCTGTCAGCACAGAGCCCGACACGGGGCTTGAACTCACAGACTGTGAGATCATGACCTGAGCTGAAGTCGGACGCTCAACCGACTGAGCCACCCAGGCGCCCTATCAGTTTGCCTTTAAATGGCATTAGCATGTTTATCGAGATATAGTTTACATATATCATCGCGGCAGTTTAAGTATATAATACGTTGTTTTGATACACTTGTATATTGCACTATGGTTACCTCTGTAGTGTCAGCTAACACCTCCATCAGGTCACATAATAATCATTTACTTTTGTGGTGAGAACATTTAAGATACAGTCTCTCAGCAACTTTCAAGTATATAATACAGGATTGTTGACTATAATCACAATGCTGTGAATTATATCTCCAGAATTTATTGACCAACACCTCCCAATTCACACCCCAGCCCCAGCCCCTGGTAACTACCATTCTATTCAGTTTCTATAAGTTCAGATTCCACATATCAGTGATAGCATACAGTATCTGTCTTTTTCTGTCTGACTTATCTCACTCAGTATAACGTCTTCAAGGTCCATTCGTGTTGTCTCAAATGGCAAGATTTCCTTTTTTCTTATGGCCAAATAATATTTAGTGTGTGTGTGTGTGTGTGTGTGTGTGTGTGTGTGTGATGTATATATATATACCATATACCATATCTTCTTTTTCCACTCCTCTGTATACGGACACTTTTGTTGTTTCCATACCTTGGTAATTACGAATAACGCTGTAATAAACATGGGGGTGTAGATATTTTTAGATTTTCTGTCTTCATTTCTTTTAGATATATACCCAGAAGTAGAATTACAGGATCATATGGTAGTTCTATTTTTAATTTTTAAAGGCATCTCCATACTAGTTTTTAACACAGTTTAAACTGTACCAATTTACACTCCCACCAAAATGTACAAGGGTTCCCTTTTCTTCTCATAGTCCCAACACTTATTATCTCTTGTTTTCTTGATGATAGTCATTCTAGCAAGTATGAGGTGATATCTCAGTGTGGTTTTGATTTGCATTTCTGCGGTGATTAGTAATACTGAACATCTTTTCATGTGCCTGTTGGCCATTTGTATGTCGTCTTTGGAAAAATGTCTGTTTCGTTCCTCTGCCCATTTTTTAATCATTTTGTATGCTTGGTTGTTATTTTATTTTATTTTTTTTTTGTCATTCAGTTGTATGAATTCAAAGGGATATTAACCCTTTAAAAGACATATAGCACCAATATTTTCTCCCATGCCATAGGCTGCCATTTCATTTTGCTCGTTGTTTCTTTTGCTGCTTAGGGTGTTTCAGTTTGATGTAGTTTCAGTTGGTCATTTTTGGTTTTTGCTTGCGCTTTTAGAGTCATATCCAAAAAGTCATTGCCAAGACCAATACCAAGGAGAGGAGCTTTGTCCCATGTTTTCTTCTATGCCTTTTATGGTTTCACGCCATACATTTAAGTCTGTAATCCATTTTGAGTTATATTTGTGAGTTGTGTAAAATAGAGGCCCAATTCAATTTTTCTGCAAACAGTTATCCAGTTTTTCAACTCCATTTATTGAAAAGGCTATCTTTTCCCTATTGAGTATTGTTGACGTCCTTATCAAATATTAGCATGTTTAAAATAATAATAAAATTTAAGAACTTTCCGAAGATATTAGGAACATCTGGAGATGGAGTTGACAAGATTTGTCGATATATTCAATGGGAAGTGTGTGAGAAAAAAAAGAAAAAGAATCCATGTCATTCCCTAGGTTATTGGCTTGACCAATTGTGTGGTGGGTACTAATGTTAGCACAGGTGGTGAAGGTGGAGTTTGGAAAGGTTTTTAGTTGGGTGAAAAAAATGGCAGTACGAGCTCCGTTTCAGATATGCTAATATGAGGTGCCCAGCAAACGTTCAAGAAACGATTGATGTCAGATATCCTTTTTCTCTCTCTGTCTCTATCGTTCCTTGACAAATCAAAACGTCACGATATTCTTGCAAGAGCATTAGATTTTTAGATTAAATCCAAAATATGCTATTCTTTGGCTGTGTGATCCTGTATATTTCAGTTAATCTCTCAGTCTGAGTTTCTTTAGATGTAAAATGGGAATAATAGATGAGTTTCTTTAGATGTAAAATGGGAATAATAATGCATTAGGATTGCTTATGAGGATTCACTGACAGTTGAATTCAGTTAGATGACATACTCAGTATGTGCTAAAAGTTTAATATCAGTGCCCTCCTGGTTTCCATATTCCCCCTTCTTTGTCACATTGTATAAAGGGAAATGAAATTTGAGCATAATCTCAGATATTCTGCAATTTTATTCCGATACGAAACTTAGTGCTTCTTGAAATACTCAGGTTTAGAAGAAAGGGTACTGGCATGGACTTGTTCAGCAGTATATACTGGAAACATTATTTTGAATCAAATCTTTGTAGTTTCCTCCCTCTTACTATGGTGACTTAAAGCCCTAAAGAAATGACTTTAGTCTGCTGATTGCCTAGACTGAGAAAATAATAAATTAAAAAACAGATTAATTTGCAGTCACGAAATAAGTTACTATGCTCAGAAAAAAAGATGTTAGAATTATGAGTGAATAAACATATATTTCACTGGGTCCTTTTTTCAAGGTCTATTCCATGACTCTAAACTAAAAACATTATTATTATCTAATACTAGATCACAATTTACTGACGGTAATAAGTATCAAAGAGGATAACTAGGTGAGAGGTGAATGGCATAATACATAACAGGCGCCTGAGAACTGTTATTTTTTTAATGGCTTTCACTCAAGCTACATAATAAGATTTCATTTTTAAACTTTAACATTTTTATTAATGTAGTTATTTTCACAGCTCTGTGGTTTAAGAGTACTTTCTAAGTTACACCTGATTTAGTGGGGACAAAAAAAGTGATCCATTCTTATTTAAAACAAAATGTCCTCTAAAGGGATTAGGATTAAATTTTTATTTCTAAAAGTAAAACTGGTGTGGGGGTTGGTGGTTAGGAGCCTTGAGTACTAGGTACTTAAGAAAGAATTGGGGCTTGTAGCCACAATATCAGATAGTCTTCCAATGTTGTGTCCAAAATATGCAAGGGGATGTGGTCAGAGAGGTTTTCAACATGTCCATGCCTTAAAGGAAGGAAATGAGTAATCCAGTTGAGCCATACCCCAAGATTTCATGAAGAAAGAAATATTTTGACTGAAATTAATAGGTGAGCCAACTTATAAAAATATTTTTTAATTATAAAAATGCTAAATGCTATGTGGTTGGTGTAAGGAATTAAAAAACATCTATCTGCTGGACAGAATAAAAATTCATCTATATCACCCAGGAAAACTCACTACTAAGATTTAAACTAAGATTTATCTCAGATAAACTTTTATTTCTCTTATATGTACATTAAAAATATTTTTATGTAATGATAATTCATATTATAACTTTATACATTGTCTTAAAATAACGTACAGTTAACCCTTGAACAATATGGGAGCTGGGGGCACCAAACATCCTTCCCACCCCCTTGCCCCCATGCTGCACACTCAGAAAATCCACTTACAACTTTTTACTCCCTCAAAACTTAACTACTAATAGTCTACCATTGATGGAAGCCTTACTAACATAACTGATTAACACATGTTTTGTATGTTATATGTATTACATGCCGTATTTATTTTATTTTATTTTTAAATGTTTATTTATTTATTTTTGAGAGAGAGAGAGAGAGAGAGAGAGAGCCTAAGCTGGGACGTGGCAGAGAGAGGGACAAATGAGCTGAAGCCGGTTCCACAGACAACAGAGAGCCCAACACGGGGCTCGAATCATGACCTGAGTTGAAGTCAGATGGTTAACCAACTTAGCCACTCAGGCACCCCTTTATTTATTTATTTATTTATTTATTTATTTATTTATTTATTTTTGAGAGAGAGAGAAAGCATGCATGTACAAGCAGGGAAGGGGCAGAGAGAGAGGGAGACACAGAATCTGAAGCAGGCTTCGGTTCTGAGCTGTCAGCACAGAGCCCTACCCGGGGCTTGAACTCACAAATGCTATGATCAGACCTGAATCGAAGTTGGACGCTTAATTGACTGAGCACCTAGGTGCCCCTATGCTGTAGTTTTTAAATAAGTAAGCTAGAGAAAAGAAAATGTTATTAAGAAAATCCTAAGCGAGATAAAATACATTTATCATTCTGTATTATATTTATAAAAGAAAATCCGTGGATAGGTGGATCCATGCAGTTCAAACAAATGTTGTTCAAGGGTTAACTTAAATATCTCCAGAATATATTGTTTAAAAAATGAACACTATTTTATCATATTCCTGTCCCATGGTTTATATAATTATCTCTATTAACAATTTAAGATCCCAGATATATATACCCCTGTGTTGTGTAGATTTTCAGATTTTAGAAGTGGGTCTGGGCATAGGAACAGTTAAGGTAACTACATAAAGAAAGTCGTGGAAATGAGAATGTCCAGTGAATATTTAAGAAGCAATTAATAGATATGTATAGGCAGCAATTAGGTATATGTAAGCTGTTGGAGGAATTATCGCAATGGGGTTTGTGTAGATCCGAGACAGCTGTAAAGGTGAAGGTCAGGTGTTTAGAGTTTGGGGAGGTACTTCAGGTCTGTGCATAGCAGAGACATAATCAGAGCAGTGCTTAAGGAAAATTCTCCTGTAAGGAGAGTGTAGGAGTGAACTGGGAAGGGAAAATAGTGAGGGGGAAGAGATAAGGTAGCAGGTTATTTTAATAGTGAAATGCAAGATAATGAGGGCTGGAACCTGGGTGATGATTGTGGGAAGGGAAAGGAAAAGATGTTGGAAAGAGAGTTTCTAAGCATTTGCTATAGTGTTCTTTGCTTAATGCAAATTAAATACATTTGGGGGATGCTTAGCATGGATATTACCAGCCATTTTCTCTCTGAGTGCTGTTAAAACTAGTAAGTGCACTATAATGACACTGCTAAAATAAAACTGTTTTTCCTTTAATAATGCTGCAGTCTCATTATACAAAATAAGCCAATATAGAGTTATAATTCCAATAGTTTAGAATGACCTGCTGAAGGTTTTTTTGTTTTGTTTTGTTTTTTAGCATTTCAAAGCTTTTTGTGATAGACTTGTTTTGTTTTTTTTTTTATTTTTATTTTCCATAGTGGTGTTTATATATAAATAATAGATCAATTGTTTGCAGTTGATATCCTGCTAGATCTGTTTTCCTGTCTAATGACTGCTTGATGACTTCAGATTTCAGACATGTGGCTATTTACATTGTTTATTGAGAGAGTCAACACCCTTGAATGTTTTTTTGTTTGTCTTGATAATAACACTTAAACAATGTTTCATGGAAACACAATCTCTTTCGAGAAGGAAGGTAGCATAATATTGTGAGAAGAGGACTGGAGTCAGACTCAAGAGCATCAGGTTCAGGCTAACTCTGCACTATTCAAATCTAGGCAAGACATCCAGTCTGTTCTTTCTTTCTTTCTTTCTTTCTTTCTTTCTTTCTTTCTTTCTTTCTTTCTTGACAGAGAGAGTGCAGGGGGGAGGGGTAGAGGGAGAAGGAGAGAGAGAATCTCAAGCAAACTCCACACTCAGCCTTGGAGCCCAATGTGGGGCTCGATCCCGTGCCCTTGGGGACTTGAGCGGAAATCAAGAGTCTGATGCTCAATCAGCTGAGCTGCCCAGGCACCCATTTTTTTCCTCTTTTTTTGTACTTCTGAAGCTGCTTCTGCTACAAATTCAGAGCCACAACTGTTACTATTATTGGTATAGAACTATCACAGATCTATCACTATTGTATACTAACTACTACTTTTACTATTACTACTAATGCCATGTGTCCCCCCCATTTCTTTTGGTGACCAGAGAGACTTTTCTGAGGGGCTCTATGTGCATTACTTTCAACCTCCATGTCAACCCCATGAGATAGGCAAGATTATTTCTGTTTACTGAGGAGGAGTCTGAGGTGCTGAGGTGCAGGGTGATGAAGAAACTTGCTCAAGGAAAATGGTGATTCTGGAAAACAAACCCAGATCTGCCCACACTGCCTCTGTAAGGCTGTAAGAGAAGTAGACTGGATCTGATCTGCTACTGAAGTAATGAAATGCTGAGAGGGTTTAAAGCCTTATGACTTCCAGAGCAGAGGAGCAAAAACCCAATTTCCTTTTCATATCGCTAGTGGAGAAAGCCTTATCTTCATGGTCTCTGGGCTGCACTGTTAGAGTTTTTAGGCCAAGTCTTTGGACCTTTTCAGTCAAGATTCTGCACATTTACATTTCTTATTTCCAGCCACCCTTAAAGATGGCATAAACTCCTTCCTCGGGTACTATTTTAACATAAGTGGTCTCTTCATTTGTCGGAATACTAAGCTAGACTATATTTTCTGAAAGTAGGCATCATATCTGTCTCAATACCTACTCTATGCCTCCATAAATGTTTGCTGAATACATAACTTAACGCATGACAGAACAGAAATATCAAAATATTTTGCTAAACCTAAATGATTTTACTGTCAAACTGTTTCTCAAACTGGAATTTAAATTCATTCAAATGCATAATAACCATTTTATAGAAATGGGCTTAAAATAATGTTAGGCAAATTTATATTGAACACAATTGACAAGTAATCTAGCTTCTGGCTCTTAAAAGTTTTAAATACCTAGATACATCTGTAGATGTAGCTGTGGGGACATATTTATGAGATAAGGAAATTTATGCAGTAAAACTAAACATTTTTTAAAGAAGTATGTTCTGTGTATAAGAATAGGTGTGATTTCATAACTTGAGTGACATTTGAATAACTTGCCTTTGAAAAGTAAAATAAACAACTTTTTTTTCAGTTTAGAGTATAATTGAACGTCATTCTTCATGTAATCCAAGTTTCTACTTTAATAAATATATTCTATGCTCAATAAGTCATGAATCCAAAGTACCAATGAGAATATCTCTGAACTTAAAAAGGCATAAAAAATTGAGGCAATTATTCAGATACTTAGGGCTATAGGAAACTCTAAGCAATTTTGTAGGAATAGTTTAATTTTTAAAAATATCTCTTTGCTGAAATTTCAAGTACTTTATTACTTACTCAGGTAACTTCAGGTGAAATAATGCTATTTTATATATGGCAGGTAAAATATTTTTTCAATACATGTCTACTTAGTAAACGAAGAAATTGAGAGTCTGATTTGAAACTTTCAATCTTGGGACACCCGGGTAGCTCAGTCGGTTAAGCATCTTGATTTCAACTCAGGTCATGATCAGACCTGGGATGGAGCCCTGGGTGGGGCTCTGTGCTCAGCATCGTTCCTGCTTGGAATTCTCTCTCTCTGCCCCTCCCTCACTCACACTGCCTCTCTCAAAATAAATAAATAAACATTTTTTAAAAAAGAAACTTTCAATCTTAAAGGCATCTTCCATGTCTTTAGGTGCAATTACTGTGGTTAAACAAGGCTAAGTTAACTAATTTTCCTTCTGCTCTTGAGTTAACGAAGATCATGGATGTTATGCCAAACCTGTTCCTCTGTGAAAAACAGTAAGCACCCCTCCAAGAAGACAGAGGGCAGCCATGTTCCCCCTGGGGGAAAGCTTTAGTGACTTGACTGCTCTGCTCTGGTCAGACTGCTCTTTTCTGTCTTTCGACAGATCATGTTAGCTGCTTGCTTTAGCTGCTTGTCTCTTTGATGGCTAACAACAACTATATGAAAGGTGACTTTTTCATCACAAAAGCTGGTGGACTAGACTCTACTGCATCTCAGCTGGATTCACTGAGGGACTAGAGTAAAGTCCTTTGAACTTTTTAAAAATTCTCTTTTCAAGGAGACTAGATTGATCTTCCTGATGTGTACATAAGCCCAATCAATCATGCCAGCCCAGCTGGTTGCTCATTTTTGTTCTCTGAACCACCCACCCATCCTTTGCGTTTAATTTCAGACAACATGGAATCTAGGAGCTTCTTAGAGGCAGATTGTTGAAAGACCATGGACAAAGAGTAGAAGTAACACTCGGAAATCAAATTTGTGAGAATGTTAGAAGAGGAAGGATGCATGGTGGGGGGGGGTACCATCTGACTTCTTTTGAGGCTAGTCAGTTGAAATACTATGAGGATTTCAGTGTATTTTGGCTGACTTGCCTAAAAGGTCTGAATCTATAATTTGTCATCTTATTTCATTATTTAAAATCATGGACACAATTAATGAATAAAACATTTCATTTACCTTTCCTACTTATATCTCATACCAGATCCATTATCCATTTCTCACATTATTTCTAATAAGGCTACTGTGCTTCTGTGCGCCCCTCCAGATCTATAATCCAACTTTCTCTACTCTGCTGTGTACCCTGTAGGAGTCTGACTTCTGTGGACTGCCTCATTGTCCTCTCCTGCTTCTACACAGATTTGACCATTGGAAGTACAGGCCAGAGAGTAAAGGGTGAGAAAACAGGTTGGATTACTTATTCCTTCTGTTTAACTTTCTCACAGACCAAGATTTGGATGTGGGTGCTTTCCTCCACTGAAGGTGATAGCTTCTGTCAAGCAGCTACCTCCATACAGATCTCCCTAGGTAGAGCCACCAACTATCGAGTTCGTGAAGGTGAAATCTGAGAAGAAAAATTCAGTATTAATTGTGCCAGATGTAGACTTCTCATGGTATGATAGGTCTAAGCCAATCTTAAGGGATAATTGCATTCTTGGGAATCCTCATTACTAGGTACGGACTAGCCTGAGAAAGAGAGGGCCGTTTTACTACCAGGAAAAACTATGCAGTGGACTATAATCTATGCTGCAGAAAGGAAAGACCTCTAGAGAAGTATGAGTGGGAACCAGTCCTGACCAGAATTACCCGAGCTCTTGGACATAGTGATTGGTTAAAAAATGGGTTTCTATTGCAGTGTGCCAATATGAAACCACCCTGGAACAATTTTTACAATGCTATCCAAAAAATTTACTGAGTGTATATTCATTTCCTGAGCCTGCTGTAAAAGATTACCACAAACTTGATGGCTTAAAACATCAGAAATTTATTCTCTCATAGTTCTGGATGCCGACAAGTCCAAAACCAGCTTGTCAGCAGGTCTTTGCTCCCTCTGAAGTCTCTAGGGAGGAATCCTTCCTTACTTCTCCCTAGCTTTTGGAGGATTCCAGAAATCATTGGCACCCTTGGACTGTAGCATCATCCCAACCTCTACTCTTGTCTTCATATGGCCTTCTTCTATAGATGGCTGTGTGTTTCCTCTCTTCTTAAAAGAACACCAGTCATTGGTGTTCATTTGATACAGGGTTCGCTCTAAGCCAGTTTGACCCCATCTTAGCTAATTTCATCTGCAAAGACATTATTCCCAAATAAGTCATATTCTGAGGTTCCAGGTGGATATAAATTATCTGTGGACAACATTCAACCTAGTACAAGCTACTAACCACATGAGAACCTGAGCAAGGAGAGAGATTCGGCTTTGATGATATTGTGCACCTGAACCCAGTTCTACCAGATCTAACCAATCAGTTGTATCAGTCAGGACATTGCCTCCCCCTTTTCCCCCCTCAAGTGAATTTGAATTAGGCTTTCATTACATTTATCTTTATGTTTCCAATATAATTTCTCATCTAGTTAATAAAATTTTGACAATGAATGGCATATTTGGAAAGCAATATCTTCTGTTATTACTGGGACCACAGACATAGAGAGGCGTGTAAAAGACCTATACCAGCGAAAAGGAAACAAAGATTAGTGGGTTGGACCAGTTGGGGTAGGGTCTTATAATGTGTCATAACAAATAATGATGCTCCAATACCAGAATAATGATGCTTTCATTCAGCTGGGTCCTAGGCTTCATTATTTTCGTTAAACTCCCCGCAAGTGATTCTAACAGGATTTAGAATCTGGAAAAAAAAAATCATGCTGAAAATTCTTAACTTTGTCCCACAGACATGGTGCTATCAAAAGAGATGCTATCAGGGGCGCCTGGGTGGCTCAGTCGGTTGGGCGTCCGACTTCGGCTCAGGTCATGATCTCGCGGTCTGTGAGTTTGAGCCCCGCGTCGGGCTCTGTGCTGACAGCTCAGAGCCTGGAGCCTGTTTCAGATTCTGTGTCTCCCTCTCTCTCTGACCTTCCCCCTTTCATGCTGTGTCTCTCTCTGTCTCAAAAATGAATAAATGTTAAACAAAATTAAAAAAAGATGCCATCAAAGACTAATGGCTATGTTTCAGCCATGTTGTTAAGTATATTGCATGCATCATCTTGTTTAGTTCTCATGGCAATAAGATGATTTGATCTTCTGATTTGTAGATGAGACTACCGAAGTTTAGATTCAGAAGGGTTAAGTAACTGGAAGTCACAAAGCTAAAATTGCACCGTTGAGATATGAACATACGCCCTTTCAAAAACAAGGCCTTAGGTCGTAATTATTGTGCTACAGGTTGTTTAAGGTGATAAAACTGGTATTTTTAAAAGGCGAATGTGCTGGTGATATGCAGGATGAATTAAAGGTGGATGACACTTGGCAGTAAGACTAGTGAACTGGTATTTTTGTCATTATGCTTTTGGTCTCTAAGCAATGGATCAAATCACTGAACTGGGGACTTGATCTGTGGCTCAGCAATCAGTCAAGAAAAGCAAAAAAGACAGTATTGTTGAGTAAGATATGTGTATGGCTTCCATATGTGCATATTCTGCGATGAGAGTGTGGCCCTTGTGCTAATTAATTGAATTCAGTATGTTCTATATAAACTTATGGCATATAGATCATTTTTATATCAAATTGTGTGATCATATTTATTATATATTTATTTTTTATTGTTATTTTTATTATTTATATATTATTATTTTATATTATATATTATTTACTATATTTTATATACTTGTTCACATATTATGTATTTATTTTATATTTATATATTATATATATATATACATGATGATAGAAGATCAACTGTTATAACAAAGAATCTCAAACTGCGAATTTATATATTTGTTACTACTTCTCAAGCTTGTTGAAGTACGTATTCTTTCATACTATAATCTTTCATAAATTAAAGTTTATTTGCAATTTGCAAGTTATTTGAGTTTCTTGCAATTGTATTTTTTTCTATCACTAACGTACACTTGATAGTGTTAATACCTTTAATGCTCTGAAAATAACTATTAATGATTTTTTCATGTTGTGGTTATATGTCTGGATTTAGCTTTTAGGGGGAAACCAAGACAAGTAACTTTCTTTTAACTCTTAAAATTTTTCTGAATAGATATCATTTTTTGGCTAAAATTGTTAGTTTCAGTAAAAGAATCAGTTAAAAAGTGTGCATGTTTTACATCAATTTTAATTAAATATTATAACTGCTATATTGCAAATATGTACTGACATGAAAAACGAAATTATATTTATACTTCTCTTGCCCAATGTTTGATGGCATTAACATAAAAAATAAAAATAAACAGCAGAAAATGAACACTAAAAATGTTTAAACATTGTAAGAGGGCAAGTGGCCCGAGAGAAAATACCACTTCTTAAGTGCATCTCTTTCTTTCCTTTTCTACAGTAAGCCAGTCCTCTTCCTTCCCTGAGATTCCACATAAAGCATTTTTATTAGAGACAGTGATCTTCAGTCAACATAATGATGCCATCGGTTTGGCCAAATACCAAAATCAATGCCCTAGCTATTTGCCCAGCATCTGTGCTGCTGAAGACAGGGTTCTGTTGACTCCATAAATTAAAGATCAAGTAGCACATGAGGGAGGCTGGAGAAGCTGATTCTCTGGGAGAAGCTGATTCTCTGGGAGAAGCAACGTTAGGGTTTTTTTTTTTCCCCTCCTCTTGTAGTAGTAAAAGATTTCTGAAGAATCATTACTCATTTCCTTTGTGCTACTCCAGTGACCACGTGTGGTCATCTGCTAATAAATAAATGGCTAGGTCACTCTAAATACTTCTTATACTGTGTCTTGGTATATTTTAGAGAATAATACCTTGAGGGTCAATGCTACTTCGTTTTCATTTTAGCTTCTTCCACGACAATATTCGTAGCGGATGTGATCCGTGCTGGACGCCACATGACATCACAGCTTTATGAGCATTTGTTATATGTCAGGAGCTTATTCTGTGTTATTTAATTTGATACTTGGAGTAGACATAGGTGTTAATTTACAGATCAGTTTTGAATTGAGGTGGTCGAAACTCAAAGAAGGGAGTTCAAAGGTAATCCAGTTAATTGGTAGAGAAGCAGGGGTCAAACCCTGGTTGTTTTGGTTCCAAACCTGTGGTTTTCCCATTGCACTGCAATGTACCCAGTATTTTGTTGCTGTACATTTGTTTTATTTATTGGTATAAATTAGTTTATACTTTTCAGTGCTTAACTAGTGAACAAGGGAAAGCATATGCTGCATCACGGAGACAATTGCTTGGGTAGAAAAGCCTAACGCTTTGTTTGTATGGTTCCAGGACCACTGTGAGGGTGAAAGACGAATTTCCTATTTGGAAAATTACTAACCATTCTCCCTTACCTGTCTCTTAGTTTGGAAATCCTGGGAATGAATCCATTAAACTTTAGGTTCCTTGTTGGCAGAAATTGAATTTTATTTACTGTTTTATTCAGAATCTAATGGCAACAGGAATGTTGAAAGAGTTCAATAAATATCTGTAAGCCAATAAATGAATAACTCAGGATTACTGGGCCTCGTGGCTTTAGCAGACCTACACTGTTTCATTTTGACCATGAAGACCTGGTCTAATTATTGTGTTAGCACATAAGGTTTATCCTAAACCATGGTATATGTCATGAACCAACTCAGGTGAATCAGTTGTGGTTCCCAAAGAATTGCTTGAAAAAGATTCTGGGTATATATCATGTTTTTAGAGAAAGGCTACAGTGACCAATGAGTAAATTCTGCTACAATAGATTCGCTGTTAACTGCGGGTGTTAAAATTTTGTCACCTTTCCTTTACGTCTGTGGACAGTATAAGAGTATGGTTAGGACTTGGATATTTTAAAAGTTCTATAGATGCCTCTGTGGTAGTTTTTCAGCATGTGAATTACTGTGATGTATTTTCCTGTCTTGAACAAGGAAATTAATAATGCTGGGAGACTATATTCTGTATCAACATTTCTACCTGGTGGCAAAATAGAGTCCAGAACAGTCTGTTCATTGCCCTGGCTCCTTTTAGTCCTTTAATTATGTTGAATCCTCTTCTAGACCTTTTTCAGTCCCTGAGTGATTACGGCTGTTGAGTAATAATGCATCATTAGTATGCTGTAGTTAGCTCGTTTGATGTGCTACTTGAAAGATCCAGGGAAGAGCAGCTTCATAAGCAGATTGGCTTTAATTATTAGAGGGAAAGGTACACCAGTGCCAAGGTCCTCCTGTTGGCACGAACATTGATTTTTTTTTTACAAAATTATAATTTGCATCTTTAATTTTGGGCCTTTTATTCAGTTCAACATTTGGCAATGCCCCTGCTATTTACACATATTCTCCTTGGGCAAATCTTATATTCATCATCATCCTACATCTGTTTCTCAACCATCCCTTCTCCCTTGGTATTTTCCTTGTATTGCACAATAAATCCCAATCTGAGTTCTGTCCATCCTTGGAAACCCCCTGCCCTTCAGAAGCCAGCTCCTGCCTCTGTACTACAATGTGTAAGTGCAAAATGTAGCAAAGGAAAATGCTGCTCTCTAGCATTCCTTGCAAAATATTGGTATTAATGCCATTGGTCCATATTTTAGTTTCAAACTAAACTGAGCAATGTTTACAGAAGAAAAAAAAAATTCCTCTCATCTACTAATTTTATCTGAGCAGAGAATAAAACAAATCACATAAATGAAATTAAAGTTAAAATTGCTAAGTAAATTCAACTCCATTTATTTCAAGTAAATTCAAGCAAAACTTTTTTATATTGAATGACTCTAGTGTTAAAATAGAAACATAGCCCAACTACAAGGATATTTTCATTAATTATCATCCATACTTAATTCCTCCATTTCTACATTATTTTCAAGCAGGTTTATTATGTCACAGTCTTGACATATATTTGCAAACATGCTCAGGGCAGGAAAGCAGAGCTACAGGAAGCAAGGGAGTGGAGGGCAGAAAATTTGTTTTTGCAACATGATTTGCAGTGACCGCCTACATGCTTTTCCCATCAGTAACCAAATGTACTGAATAGTGTTGATTCTGAGGACAGTTTGCAACATGGAAGGAAGATTCCATTTGTTACTGTCACACTGAGCAGCTTGCAATGTCTGCATTACTTGAAGGTAATTTTAGCACCTTTTCTTCAAGCCAGGAAAATATTAATCAAGGCACTTAGGAGGAAAAGCAATATATACATTGAAGATTTAAAAGAAAAGAATATTTTGCTTTTAAAACGTGGAGGTGTTATTTTGTTCTTCATGCAAATGTTAATGAGCTGTTTTATATTTTATGCAAGAAACTCAGCATCTCTTTGTGGTATTTAAGATGACATCTTCATGCAAATTTTAGAAATGCTTAATTATAGGATGCTGAGTATAGTACATTCTATGCCGGTAGAACGTTGTTTATTGCAGGCATACAAAATATATGTCAGTTGAAATAACTTTAAAAGTAGAAAATAAACCTCAACTCTCATGCTGGTAGGTGAGAGAGTTTTTATTTTAGCATTTCCCCCCAATGTTCTTTTTAGCCACTTCTAAAGAATTCAGTACAGGAAGTTGGGCAAGAAGTCAAATGTCCTTCCCTTTTTTAAAAAATAGCAATTTTAATAAAAAAAGCCATATAAAGAGTATCCACCCCCCTTCCCCGCCAAAAAAGCAGGAGGAAGTATGTGTGAGGGGTTAGGGTAGAGAGGATAGATTATAGAGGGAGAAAAAAATATATATCTTCACAAACTTCTTATCCCTAAATAAGCACAGCTTCTCAGTGCTTCCATGGGGATCCCACTGTGCAAAGAGCCAGGTGGTGGGCAGACAAAGAGCCCTGGTGGTTTAACAAGGCTGCCTCTCAGCCTGAGCAGCAGGGCAGATTGGTATTAATGTAGCTCACATTTGGGTACCAGAAGCAAGCAAAGAGTGAGATGCTGCCTATGGGGCCGGGGGAGGGGGGGTGGGGGGTTAGGCAGAGGTTTCTGCATTCCTTGGAGAGAATTTAAGAGGAGCTGCTCTTTTAGACCTATTCCTTTGTAAGGAAAAGAGGAAGTAGTTTATTGACCATTGACACACAGCTCCAGCTCACTTACAGCAGCCTCTTCTTACCAATCCAAGAAATTATAGCTCTTCTTGAGCCCCAGAGCCACCTCCCCATTGATCTCATTATCACCACATGGAATGGAAGCCAATCTTTCAGGAGCTCCCCTCATTCACATATTCTACATGCCTTGCAGTTTTTTTTTGTTGTTGTTGTTGTTTTGTTTTTTTTGTTTTGTTTTGTTGTTAATTCAACAAATCTTTGTTGAGGTTCTGCTGTGACCCCAGATCCACCGTGGCGAACACTTTCTCCCGGAGTTCACAGTCTTCAGTATTATTTTCCAAATCTAGGATCCTTTCCTTATTTCTTTCCTCCGTGCTGCCAGTTTATCCAAGTCAATCATGTTCTCCATAACACTTTCTTCCATCTGTCTTTGACCTTTGCCCGATCATGCATTTCTTGCTCTTCTTACAACTGTTACTCTTCTTGGGGGTTTACTTTACTTTACAGCCACCTATTGCTATGTTAGTGGCCCTGGAGATTCCTCAGGTCTGGGTGTCCTACTAACTGCATTTCAAGTTTCTCGCGACTCAGATTTGTGTCTGCAATTCCTACTGTTTATGTCATCCACTTCTAGATGAGTATTCAGTCTATGGTGAGCTAACAGACATTCCTGGCGGACTTTCCATAGAAGTAGTGTTTTTACTCCTTTATGAAAGTTCCTCTGCATGATCTTGGTCGGTTTTTCTTCCTATCCTCCTCCCAACCCCGGCTTAATTTTGAACTTAAACTTTCATTTCCTTTAACACATTTCCCTTGCTCTCTGCAGCCAACGTCTTCTGTTTCATAGAGGAATAGAAGCTACAAAAGAGGGGGGAACTTCCCTTTTCCAACTCCAGCAAACTTCTCTCCATCCTTGCTGTTTTGAAATCATCTGTCCTTCAACCTCAAAAGAAGAGATGCCAATCTTCCTGCTCAAGGCAAAATCTGTTACCTAAGATCTGGGTCCCATCTTCTTCAGCTTCCTTGGGGAAACTTCCTCATCAATTTCTTCATTGTTTCTCATCAGCTTCATTACATAATGGCTCTTTCCTTTTAGGGTAGAAATATGCTTGTTTGCCCAATCTTGAAAAGTAATCAAATTATTATCAATCCCCTATTCTTTGCAGCCATCTTCTAGAAAGATGCCATCTTCTAGAAATACCTGCTCTTTACACTTCTCCCCTCCTGTCAGTCCTACTTTTCTGTTGTAGCCTAGTTATCTGTCTAAACACTCCAAGGACCCCACTGTAACCCACACAATACTCTGCCTACACACCATGGACATTGCTCTCACCAAGGTCAGATTCCAGTTGCTAAATCAATAAAAGTCTTTCCTAGTCTTAGTTTTCCGATAGCAATTAAGCCTGTTAATAATTCTTTCCTTGAAGCCACCCTCTTGTTGATCTATTAACACCACTTGTTTTCTGTTTTGTTTTTTTGTTTGTTTGTTTTTTTGTTTTTTTTTTTTACTCTCATCTCTCTGGCCATTTTTTTTACTTCATTATTTATTTGAATGTTTATCTTCTTTTTTCTGTTCCATCTGTTTATAATTCTATTTTTGGAACTTTTCAAATACCATATTCGTTCTTATAGTTTCACACAACAGCCTTTGCTGCTAATTACAATGTCCAAATTTCCTATATGCTCATTTTTCAACCCTTGGACCCATATAGTTAGTTTCTCCTGTATCACTCCACTTGCATATCTCATGAGCATCTGACATTGCCTATTTGCCCCCATCTTTGAAGCCTCCCTTTCTTTCGCACCCTAAATCCAAATGATCGATGAGTTCTGAAGATTTATTATCTTCATAGCTCTAGAATTTATCTTTTCTTTTCCATTCCCTGTGGCATTATTTAACAAAGTCCTCTTTATTAGGGACTACCTAATTACTTAAACAACTTTCTATGTCAGTGGTTCTCAATCTTGGCTATACACTATAATCAATTAGGGAGATTTTAAAATCCCTGATGCCCTGACCACACCTCAGACCATTACATTAGGATGTATGAAGATGAAGTTCAGGCATTCTAATGTGCAATGAAGGTGGGGAATCACTGTTCTAAGCGGTCCCTGTACCCCAAATGCTAGTGATGCATTTAAGTATGATGTTGTCAGCATGATGTTGTCAGGTTCTATAAACCTCATCATGCAATCCCCTTTCTGTGGACGATTTAAGAGTTCCCCACCAGGGCGCCTGGGTGGCTCAGTCGGTTGGGCGTCCGACCTCGGCTCAGGTCATGGTCTCGCGGTCCCTGAGTTCGAGCCCCGCGTCGGGCTCTGTGCTGACAGCTCAAAGCCTGGAGCCTGTTTCAGATTCTGTGTCTCCCTCTATCTCTCTGACCCTCCCCCGTTCATGCTCTGTCTCTCTCTGTCTCAAAAATAAATAAACGTTAAAAAAAAATTAAAAAAAAAAGAGTTCCCCACCACCTTCAGGTAAAAACTAAATTTCTTAGCATATAGTTTAGTGCTCTTTATACCTTACTACATCAGCTATTAATTTTAATAGCTACTACCTGCACACAATAAATACTTAAAAGAGTGCAAAAAGAAAATACTTTGAAAAAAACCACAAACAAACCATCCTTTCCACGAATTTCTCAACCCCCAGATCCTTACCCCACCTCCATAGGCAACTATTGTTCTCAGCATCTTTCACAGAATATTCAATGTTTATATTTTTTCCTTTTAAAATGAGATTGATAGAACATCAATTTAAAATGAGATTTAAAGAACATGTTACCTTCACTTAACAGTGTATTTGGGAAATACATTCATCTCAACATATATAGGGGGATGGATCATATTTTAAAATATAGCTTCATGGCATTGCATTAGGTACGTGTAAAATCAGTCATTTAGTGAAAACCTGATTCAAGTCCTTACCAGTCTTTAGCAATTGCAAACATGGTCGCTGCGAACAACCTTGCACATGTCATTTTGGGCACATGCCCAAAAGATAGGTTCATTTTTATATTTTGATAGGAATTGCCAAATTATCTTCAACTAAGGCTGTGCCTATTTAGATTTCTATCAGCAACACCTGTTCCCTACATCCTTTTCATCACAAGGTGTTAATCAACTTTTTGATATTTCCCATTGTGTGCTTATTTCAACATGAATGGGTATGACTATCTCTTGAAGTGTTGAAATGCCATGTACATCTTTTTCTCTGTGACCAGTCTGTCCATAATTTTTTTCTGAGCCATTTTCTATTTTATGGTTTCCTCAAATATTAACCAAAATCCTTAAAGAAAAGATTGTTAACTTCATCATGAGGAGTGTGGGGGAGGTGTGAGAGAGGAAATGCGAGTGTGTATTCACAAAGCTAGCAAAGACAGAGGGATTGAAGAGGAAGAAAAGGCCTAGCGGGCATCTGATCACAAGTGGCTTTCTTCTGCTAAAAGCCTTAAAGGTCATGGGTGGCAGAGAGAGAAGATACCGAGTGAATGCTTTCTTGGTTGGAGAGCTACACGGACCTGTCAATGGCCTCTCTGGAATGAATACTTCCAGGAAGAATACACAGTCAATTTTTTATCTGAAGAACATGGTTATTTTTGAGCCCTAGTTTGTCTGCCTATCTATACACTAGCAGAAACCAAACTGGAAATTTTAAATAAAGGAAATTTTAGATAGGGTGTTCTTTTGTTTTTAATTATTTTTTTTAGCGTTTGTTCATTTTTTGATAGAGAGAGACAGAGTGTGAGTGGGGGAGGGGCAGAGAGAGAGAGAGGGAGACACAGAATCCTAGGCAGGCTCCAGGCTCCGAACTGACAGCACAGAGCCCAATGCGGGGCTCGAACTCACAGACGGTAAGATCATGACTTGAGCCGAAGTCGAACACCCAACCGACTGAGCCACCCAGGTGCCCCTAGATAGGGTGTTCTTGTTTCCATGCTCCCATATACATTCTGAACCTGAGAGAATAATGGCAAAGAAGTTGAATTTATTTTCCTGTGAAGTCATCATGTCTATATTCCATAGAACTAATAACCTAATAGTTATACAAATAAATACATGATTTGTGAGAAAAAACTTTTAAACTGTCAAGACTTTATATTCTCATAAAGAGAAATCATCTCTTAAGGACCGTTTTAAAACAAAACTAGACCTAATTCATATTTCACCAAATTTCAATTGTTGCTGTTTGTGATCATGTGTCCTCTCTGTGTGCTGTACCTCGATGAGTAAAGGAAGCTTCAAGGATGGATTTTTCAAATTTGGTTACAAATATCTGGGGTTTTTTTGTTTTGTTTTGTTTTGGTTTGGTTTTTTTGCCAATGTGCCCAACAATGAGAATGAAAGATCGTAGGAGTCAGGGTGAAATGGAGGCTACAAAGTCTACTTTGAGATGCCAGCCATCTCTTCTGAGAGTCAGATTGTGAAGTTACTCTCTGACCTCGTAGTTCTTAGTTCAGGCCACTATTTTTTCTTTTTAGGCTTAGCTTGTACACTCAATTGATTTGTATTTGCTTTTGTTTTGAGAGAGAGAGAGAGAGAGAGAGAGCAAGCGCAGGATGAGGGGGGGAAGGGCAGATGGAGAGAGAGAGAATCCTAAGAAGGCTCCATGCTCAGTGGGCAGCCTGGAACTCGGGCACCCCACTGTCCACCCAATTGAATACTCTTCCTTAAATGATCAATTTACACTTTTCATGGAAAGAACAACACACTGGTTAAGGTCATCACACTAATGAAATGATCAGAAATTTTCTTAATGAAGCTTCAGCTTCCATGTTATGGAGGACATAATAGTAATTTTGTTCCTTCTTAAGATAATTTTTATTTTTTTGGAAGACTAAAACATGTGCTATTAGCTCTCTATTTGTTATTTTATTCTTTCTCCACCTGCTTCTTAAATGTATGCCTTTCTCGGTTTAGTTCACAGTTTTCCTCTCACTCTATATACTTTATTCATGTTGCAGCATCATAAAATTCACTCATGCTATACCTCAGATGTGCAGAGAAATTGTCGTTCCCCAGACTCCCATCTGCTGGTTAGAGGGAAATTATATTTTAGCTATATTTACTTTAAAATTTGGTGTGTATGAGACATGTTAATAGTCTCTAAGGTATCACGTATTCTAAGAATAATAGAAAAAAAAAGAACCAACTACTCAGTCACCTAGATTATTTCATCCTTTGCAGCATGTTTTACGAGGTAAGAATAAGGATGTGGCTTATGAGACCTCCGTGTGGAGGAGATGGCTTTTGGTCATGAAGGTGCTGTGCCCTGACCCTCCCTGTTGCCTGGTACTTCTGCTATCACTGACATGCCAAGGGTTATAGGTTTTAATTGGAACTCACTGGCATTACTAACTCTTAAGGGCTGCCTTTGACCCCATTTGGCGCTTACAAGGTACTAATGTCCTTTTGTCCAAACTTTCTTTCTTCCTTCCTTTCTTCCTGCCTTCCTCCCTTTCTTTCTTTTTCTTTTTTTCTTTCTTTCTTTCTTTCTTTCTTTCTTTCTTTCTTTCTTTCTTTTGTTTGTTTCTTTCTTTCTTTCTTTCTTTCTTTCTTTCTTTCTTTCTTTCTTTCTTTTCCTTCCTCCTGAGAACATTGGAGAATGTCCCTTGATTCTTTCTTTGATCTACATAAATTATCTCTGAGAGGCTCCTTTTCTAGGTCCACAGGACTGCCTGAGGTTTAGAATCTCTCTGGTTTCATCCCCCTTAATGAGTGTGAAGATATTTTTTAGGGTGGAGAGCCCTTGAAACTGAGGTTCAGCCTTCCTAGATACAAAAAGTGCCTGTTATCCCACACTGCCAGTGTGCTGCAAAGGTGTGGGTCTGGGGCTCAGATCCTTAACTATTTGCAGGTATTGCAGAACTATGTTCCCTCCCTAGATTTGGAGTAATATACTCCTCTTTCTAGAGAGTCCAAACCTCTCTTTCCTCAAATATACCTCTTCTGCCTGCACTCATCATCCAGAACATCTGGTCAAATCTCAGTGACTTCCATATGCAAACTGCTTCTTAGATATCTCTATGTCTGTTAGATCTCTTAAACCTAACTTGGGCAAAATAAAATGTTTCATTAATTCTCCCATTAGTTTTTCCCAGACGTCTTGCCATCTTCCCCATTCCTCTCCCAACCTTGAGGTTTGAGTTTCTCATGCCCAGAACATGATGTTTCTTTTTGCCCTGGCTCTTCAACCCTTGCTCATATCTAGTGTATCAGCAAGTATTGTCAACATTACCTCTAAGATCAGAACCTAATGCATCCATTTCTTCCCCCTCTTTCCTTAACTACTATAATCACCTCTTTTCCCTGACTGGCCCTCTACTCTGTATTGAAAGTGACATAAGTCAGACTATGTCTCTCCCTTGCTTGAAACCCTTAAGGCTTATCATGCTTAGGAGAAAATCCTGTGTGTTACCCTGGCCTCGTGACCCTCTGTGATCTTGTCCTTGTCCCCTTTTGTGTCTTCATCTTTAAGTCACTCTAACTCTTGTCCATTATGTTTCAGAGTTCCTGAACTTCTGTTCCTCAAACAAAGTAGTTCATTCCTGGCCCGGAAAGTTTGCACTATGATTCCCTCCTCCACAAAAGCTCTTCCCTTACTCCTGGTTGGAAGAGTGGCCTCCATCTTGTTATTTATATACCAGCTTGAATGTCATTGTTTCCAAAGGCCTTCTCCAACCACCTAACCTAACATAGCCTCATGGTCTTTGGCTATGACTTTTCTTTATTTCTACTCTCTGCATAGCATTCAGCATGCTGAATGTTCTTTTCAGTACTGGTTTGCTTATTCCTTTTTTTCCCAGCTCTTTCCATTCCATTCTAGAAGAGGCCTTCTCAAAGCAGGTACTGAAAAATACATTTCTGAATGGAGCAAATCAATGAATAAATGAATGTGGGTTTTCCCAAAAGAGTTTTGTTCAGACAGCTTCTGCTTTGACACCTATAATGTCCTTGTGAGTAAGGACCGCCTACCCATTTGGAGCAAAGGGAAAGAAAATAAGACATAAATTATTATCTGAATATATTTTCTGCCCACTCTGTCATAGTATATTTAAATAGATTGAGGTGCCTGGGTGGCTCAGTTGGTTGAGTGTCTGACTCTTGATTTTGGCTTAGGTCATGATCCCAGGGTTGTGGGATCAAGCCCCTCACTGGGCCCCATGCTGAGTGTGGAGCCTGCTTGAGATTTTCTTTCTCTCTTTCTCTCCCTCTCTAAAAAAAATTAAAAAATGAAAAATAAATAGATGAAGGAAGGTAAAACTATGTGGCTTTCACATTCTTAAAGTCAAGTGAACATAAGCAAATCCTTGAACATCTCTGATTCTCATTTTTTCTCACCCTTAAAACTTGAGTACTAAATCATGCCTCACAAAGGAATTTTAAGAAGCAATGAAATGTGCATGTGAAAGTGCTTTACAAAGTGTTTAAATAAAAGCCAACCTCGGTAACAGGTTACATTCATGTCCGTGCAAGAGTGGATCATAATAGAAAAGGATGTAGATGCTGAAGACTTATTTTAAAGCCTAAGATTAAATTAGGTTGACCAACCATCTGGGTTTTCCCAGGACTTAAGGGTTTCCTGGGATGTGGGCCTTTGTGTGGACAAACTGATCTGCTGTGGTCACATTATTCACTGGGCTCTGCACCAGTCAAGCCACTGTAAAAATTTATTGCCACTTTCATGGTCCATAAATACAAGGTATTAAGGTAAAGTAACAAACCCAGAGGGGTCTGAAATGTAAGTAGAAACATGAGGAGTACAGAAACCCTGACAAGCCAAGAAGGATAGAAAGAGTCATACATCAGAGTGTGTTTGTGGAGAAGGTTCAGGTAATGAGGACATCATAACTAGCTTTAAACATTTTTTCAGTTACGCAAGATGAATAGATTCTAATGCTCTGCTGCATGGCATAGTGCCTCCAGTGAACAATTAACTACTGTACACTTAATACTTTTTTGAGGGTAGACGTCATGTTAAGGGTTCTCACCACCAAAAAACAAAAATCAAAAAAGCCAAAAAAAAAAAAAAAAAAGCAAACCACCCCAAAGCCCAAACAGGCATGCTAATAATGACTATGTGCCAGACGCTCTACTAAGCCATAAGAATGCAAAATGTAGAGGAGTCATTCACTGCCTGAATACATCTCTGAATCCATCTAGTTTCTTCCTTCCTATTCCATCTTAGTAGAGGGTAGAGTTCTCTCTAATTTTCCCCTCCTTCTGCCTGGTGTCCAAATATTCAAGTATTACAAGACATGAATCATACAGCAACTGGAGTATGTATTTAAAGGGCTAATCCAATTCTTTCATTCCTTGTTTAATCTTGCTAATTGAAGGGATCCATTGCTATTAAAGATGATCAAAATAGGAGCCTAGACATGACCTAAATATCCCTGGCCCATTGGTACCTCCTGGCCTCATTTTCATGGATCCCATACCACCTGCTCATTGCAATCATTAATTACTCATTCAGTTCCTCAGACACTATTGCCCACTTACCTTCCTCGGGACCTTTGCACAGACTGTTTCCTCTGCCAGGATCACTCTCATCACTGCTTGCCTGTCCTACTCACAATTCAACCTAATGTCAACATAAATATGACTGCTCATTGGTAATGGGGCGACACTGGAGTAGCCTCCTCTTTATATCTTCTCATTAGCCCTAGTTTCTCCTATATAGTGCTTATTTTGACCCTAGTTTAATAATTATTTGTGTAATTATTCAGTTAAAGCCCACAACACGGTGCCAAGCATCCTAACATCAACCTCATCTGCCTTCTATCTACTGTTGTGTGTTCCTATATCCCTATGTCCTAGGATAATTCTTGGCACATACTAGACATTCAGCAAATATTTAAGTGAACAAGTAAACAAATGAATAAGTGAATGAGTAAATGAAGAAATCAAAGAAAAAGTTCTAGGAGCCCACAATCCATTAGAGAAATCTCATGTAAAATGTTTACATGCCTGACATGCTAATATATATTATTATTATTTTTTATTTCCCACTAAGTTCCAGTGAGGCAGATAAGGCAGGGATATAATCTGCATTTGACAGAAGAGGAACCTGAGACCAGTAAAAGTCAAAGTAGTGACACCAGGGTCATGTAAAAACAAAAGCAGACCTCTGCTCAAACTGAGATCTGATTTCAAACCCTATGCTTTTCCTTTGCTTTGTATTGTCTCTTTTTAGGTGAGAGAAAAAGGCAGACAACAAACTAATAAGTGAACAAAGACCCTGGGTAACTCTTTAGTTCTAGATACACATCAGAAAGTGACTATGCCATAAATCTTCCCACCTCCTACATCAAGTTATCTGAGAGCTGCTCTTCTAGAAATAGCACCTGCTGAGATGTGAGTGATCTGTGTTACTGGAGAGCTGCCTGAGGGGTCATGTGCATGGCTGCAAATTGAATCTCCATATCCCTGATGCTGACAGCGGGTCTCACTCTCTCCAGGGCACATTAACACGGAACAACTGGCCAGTTATCAAACTCGCAAATCTTCAAAAGGGAAATTACTAAGCAAAATAAGGCAGTCAGAGAAAGATAAATATCATATAATTTCACTCATATGTGGAATTTAAGAACAAAACAGATGAACACAGGGGAAGGTCCAGAAAAATAAGATAAAAACAGAGAGGGAAGAAAACCATAAGAGGCTCTTAAATATAGGCAACAAACTGAAGAGTGCTGGAGGGGAGGTGGGGGGGGATGGGCTAAATGAGTGATGGGCATTAAGGAGGGCATTTGCTGGAATAAGCATGGAATGTTATATAGAAGTGATGAATCACTGGGTTCTATTCCTGAAACCATTACTGCACTGTATGTTAACTAGCTTGGATTTAAATAAAATTAAATAAAGAGCGAGAGAATTTATTTATGTTCAACCATTCTCCATATATAGAGGAACAAAATCTCCTAGAACTGGACCAAGGAATTTATATAATATTCTCACATACTCCAGAAGATTTTGATGATCAGTCAAGTTTGGAAATTTGATGTTCACTCCTTTGATCATTACAATCCTGTGACTTAAGTTTAGATAATAAATGAGAAAGACAATGTGATTTGCCCATGTTAATACAACTAGTAAGTACTGCAGCAAGGACCCCGAACTCAGGTGTTCCAGCTCCTAGCAGCTGACATATTGCATTATGACACACTCTAGTTTTTAATTTTTTAAGTTTATTTATTTACTTTAAGAGACAGAGAGAAGTGAGGAGGGGCAGAGAGAGAGAGAAAGAGAGAGAGAGAAAGAGAGAGGAAATCCCAAGCAGGCTCCCCACTGTCCGCGCAGCACCTGATGCAGGACTAGCGCTCACTAACCATGAGATCATGACCTGAGCCACCAAGAGTCCGACGCTTAACCGACTGGGCCACCCAGGCTCCCTCGACACACTCTAGTTTTTAAAAGAAATGCTGTATCATATAGGAAAGGGCTATGAAGAAATTTCAATGAAAGGAGCTAAAAAGAGGGTGTTATTTAGGTTAAAATGTTCAGCCAGATTCTCTCATGTGTTAGAAAGTTAGTTTTAAAAAGGTCCAAGGCAGTGGTCCTCCAACTCCATCATGGGTAAGGCTCATTTGGGGCCCTGCCACTGGAAATTCTGATTCAGTGGGGCCTTGGGATTCTGTACCTTGCAAAAGCCCTAGGGGTGATTCTCATGTGCATAGTTAGGCTTTGGTCAACATTGCTCAAAACTTCCTTCTAGTCTCAGACTATGATGATTATTTGCCTCTAAAGTGGTGGTTCTCAGCCTTGATTACACATTATAACCACTTAGGGAATTAAAAAAAAATATCGATGTTGAAGCCACATGCTAAGAGATTCTGATTTAATTTGACTGGGATGAAACCTACTTAACAGTATTTTGGTAAAGCTTTTTAGGTGATTCAAATGCGAAGCAAGGGCTTTAGAAGACAGATCAATTTTTGGAGTCACATGTATTAACTTTGCCTCCAGATTAAGGCAGGAAGTAAATTGAAGGAATTCTGATTGCTTTTCTGCTTTCTAGGCATAAACAAAATTATAAGGTATTTTGCAAAGATAATAGCACTCTATGGTGACAATATGCTAACAGTTGTGTGCTTGAAGATTAACATATAATCCACTACTTGAGAGACTTTTTTTTTAATGAAACAATTATGGAGACCACTTTCAAGAGATGTGGAAAAGCAAGCCCCAGCACATGGGATTAAACAACTAAAACTAAAGAAAAACCAGAAACCATTTCCAAATCAGCAACAGTTATATTCATTTGATTACGTTGATACGCGTTATTAATTTGGCTGTTTATATTTTAATTTAAAAAGCATACAGACGAATAGCTGTGTAACTTCTGGGAGGCAAAATTTCTTTTCACAACAATAAACAAAAGCAATAGCAATAACAACCACAAAAGAAGTTTAATTTCGGATCACAAGCCATTGCGTCTGATCAATTATGAATATTAAAACAAGATTGCTGACACTCAGTTCTTGTTGTTTAGTTTTAGTTGGAAAGAAAAACATTTTTCCCAGTCATAAAGTAACTTCTTCAAGACTACTCCTTCTAGAATCAGTGACTAAAATTATAAACATTTCTGAATATAAACTATGAAATAGAAACTATGCAAGAGCACAGAGTGCTAGAAATCGAGAGTACTGAAGGTTTCAGTTTCGGAATCATTATTTATTAGTCTTGTGATCTTGGTCAAGATTTCTTCTTCTCTTTCCCCTCCCCCTCCTCCTTCCCCCTCTTCCTCCCCCCTCCTCCTCCACCTCCCCCATCCTTTTCCCTCTCCTCCTTCCCTTCCTCCTTTTTTTCCTCCTCCTCCTTCTCTTCCTCCTCCTTCTGCTTCCTCTTCCTCTTCTCTTCTTCTTCTTCTTCTTCTTCTTCTTCTTCTCTCTGCTTCTCCTCCTATTCCTCCTCCTTCCTCTTCCTCTCCTCCTCCTCCTCCTCCTCCTTCCTCTTTCTCTTCCTCTCCTTCTCCTCCTCTTCCACCTCTCCTTTTTCTTCTTCTTCCTCCCCTCCCCCCATCCTTCTCCTCCTCTTTCTCCTTCTCATTCATTTGGTAAAGAAAAGGGTGGAATTAAATCTCTATTTACAGGACACTGCAAGATATGAGATTCCATATAGAAATAAGATACCTATTGAGAAGAGAAGCTTCATACAGTATGTACAGTTTGGAACTTTTCAAGTATAGTTTCTTTGTAGAAAGTGTTGCAATAACAAAACGTATTTAAAAAGAGTTCTTAGTAGAGAAACAGTAAGACAAACATACCATAGTACACAACAAACAATTCTATGCCTCAGTAATACAATCTAAAAGTTGCAGGTCCCAGGAGTGCCATCTTGAACTTGGAACATATAGCCTTCAGAAGTAGTGTCTGGCACAACATTCTGAACTTCCTCTTCCTCTACAGAGAACTATTTGTCAATCAAGTTTCATGAAACTTGGTACACAGATTCATTTTCATGATTTTGTACAGCTTCACTTTTGTCCAAACCTCCACATTTTTCAATCATTATTGATAAGTTTCTCAGTTTCACCTAGTTTCCCAGAAACCTGAAGTGTGGGGGATAAACTTAGGAATCCCCCTGGCTTACACCAATGGGTTAACAAGGCATAAAGAAATACAAAGTCATAAAATGCTCACACCCGAGTTTGGGTAAACCAGATTGTCACCCCAAGAATAGGAGGGTTCAAAGGCACCCTGAGAATAAGGAAGCACAAAGGTGCCAGGAATAGGAAGGTACAAAGGCACCCCAACATAGAGAGGAGGTGCAGAACCCCCAGAATAGAGAGGGAGAGGCAAAGTCCTAAAATAGGAACAGGTAGAAAGGTGACCAATACATAGGTATATGAAATAAACAAGATTAGATACTCAAGGTGGAAGCACCCCCAATTTAGTACTATAGCTGAAAACCTGGTTTCACGGGAGAATAGGGCCAGGTTAGGTAAACTGGTGAATTGGACTATGGACCGCTGTGCTGCAGGCAAAGCAGCCCAGGGAAGAGATGGTTAACAAAAGAAAAGGTGCCTTATTAACCCTGAGGTTATTCCCCCTACCTGTCTCATCCCCTAGGCTAAGATAAACAGAGGTGCGGCTTCATGTCCACTGTAAACAACCTTCCTCCCAACTGTCCAGTGCCCGGATTTTGTGTTATATTGACCTAAACCCCTAACCACAAATATCCTCAAGACCCCCTTTCCTTCACATTCACAAGTTAATGTTCACAGACTCATTGTCCCTTTGTGCATATCCATCGCCATGTTTATAAGCCTTCTGATCCTGATAAAAATGGGGTAAGAACACTTATTTGGGGCTCTTGTCTTTTCCTGGACATTAGCCATCTCTTGCTTTCCATCCTGCATCCTGCTCTTTTGCTAGACGAGAGAGAACTTTAGACCCAGAGTCTATGGCACTGAAGTATGTTTGAAATTGCATCCAGAAAAACAGAATACTTTTGGTATTTGTTACAGTTAAAAGGTTCATCAATGGTTATGTCACCATGAATGAGGTTTACAATCTGTTCAATGCTTCTGCCACTTGTATAGTTAGTCAAAGCCCATACAGTTCCTTTTGTGTCTTAAAATCTGCCTTAGAGAGAACACCAATGAAGAATGGGACTAATCCATGATTCACAACCTGCTCTATCTGGTCCTGACAACCACCTGTGATGATTGATATTGTCCGCATAACTTCCTTCTGAATATTAGTTTTGGGACTCATTAATAGACTTGGAAAGACAACAAGTGCTCCTGCATCTATTACACCCTGAGTCTGTTCATGTGTCCCCGTGACAATATTTCCTGTGGTTCTTAGTGCAGGAGTCACAGTGGGCAATGCAGTAGCTCCTAGAAATTTCACAGTTGTGGCACAACACCTGTTTGCACAAGCATTTCAATCCATTAATTTGGATCACCAGTAAGGTAGGAAATGGCCCAGCAGGTTATCTGCTAATAACTACTTCTGGGTCATCATGACGCAGAAGACAAACCAAGATAGGGAGAATCTGCTCAATAGCATCTAACAGGGGTGCAGGATTTTTGTTGTGACAAATGTTTGGAAGTGTCCAAAGAGCTAATTAAGTAACCACATGCTGAAGATAACATATTAGGAGCTGCAGGGAAAGCCAACAGCCATCCTTGGTAACCAAGTCTTGGAAAACAGAACCATCACCTGTGAGGTTTCCTGGAGCCCAAACAGCTTGTTCACTGATGTAGGCATGAGGAGTTGCCCACAGAGAAATGAATGATGGGATAGCACCTCCATCTACCACAGCCTTGGTCTTTTCTGATGTCCTGGAAGCAATGTTAGTGAGGGCCCAGGCAGATTCAAACTGAATGGGACTACAGTCAATTCTGGGCAAAAAAGACACAAATTTTGGAATCGAACTAGCTCAGATTATGTTGTCTGTGGGGGCTATTTTTCCCTAGAAAGCAGGTTCTAGCTTGAGTAGCCTAGGACTCGATTTCCAAATGGTTGCTCTTTATGCTTTTGACAATGTCATCAGTGTCATCAACAGACCAATTTACAGTGTCCTGGGTGTTGTGGTTTTCCTGCAGTGAAGTAGCGTCATCAGGAAACGAGCTTACATCTCTCCTTTACAGTATCTCGTCATCCTTCTTACCTCGCCTCAGCCCCACGTTAAATTCTCCTCCGCACTGCCTCATATCTGGACTGTCTTTCCCCTTGTTCTTGAATCTGTTAAGGCTGGCGGCTAGTGAGTTAGCATTCTCATTGGTGGACATGATTATGAGACAAAGGGAGAAAGCTGTAAGGCATGGTGGGCTCAGGCTTCCACGGGAGATAGGGTGGGATGGGCAGGCTGCAGGCCAGCTGTCCTCAAAACATCCACCCCAGCTCACTCAAAGACCGTGTTGATCAAGGTTTCTTACCAAAATTTAGGGAACATAGTAATACTCATTCCTGATATATAATCAGGATATATATGTATATACTTACATAGATATAGATATAGATATAGATATAGATATAGATATAGATATAGATATAGATAAAATCAGGCTATCTATATAACATATATTATTTATTTTTAAATGTTTTTTAAAATTTTAAGAGGGAGAGAGAGTGCAAGCAGGGGAGGGGCAGAGAGAGAGGGAGAGAGAGAGAATCCCAAGCAGGCTCCAGGCTGTCAGAGCAGAGCCCAGTGCAAGGCTCGATCGCACCAACCATGAAATCATGACCTGAGCCAAAACCAAATGTCTGACGCTTAAACCACTGGGCCTCCCAGGCACCCCATATACATTTATTTTTAATGAAGTGAGATATGTGTCTGTGGACATCTTACAAACTGCAGTACTTTCAACCTCAATGTGCTTTGTGAAATACTAGGTGAAGGTCAGATAGGTTGGGAAAACAATACATACTTTATTCCCGTTTTAGAGATTTATCATTGATATCTGTAAATTCAAATAACCAAGAAGTGCCTATCAAAACACTTGCTCAACTTTGTTTAACCAGTTTCCAAAACTGATCCATTCTTACTTTTTATGTCTGTCAATATACAGAAGTAGGTTTCTTTACAACAAACTGGATTAGATTACCCTCAGAAATCTATAGGACAGTGGTGATCTTTTAAAAAAATATTAAAATGTCACTGAAAATGAGGAAGGGAGATTCCTGTAGTTTAGGTTGATTTGAGAGAACTTATAGATGTAGGCCTTGAAGTATACTAATTATTTAATAGTGAAATTATGTATTGAGTAGCTACAAATATTTATTGAATATATACAAGGTGGGGGAAGGCATCAGGCTTTGTGTGGTTACTATATTAATCTCATTGAATTTAGGAACTAGAAGGTGAGATAAGACATCCCCGTAATGCAAAGTGGCACCATAAAAAATTAAAATACAGTGGTAAAAAAGTTGGTGGAATTTTAGGAACAAAGTTGCATGTGCAAACACAAAGTATCTATTTAGACATTAAATTGTCCTGAGATGGGGCTCCTGGGTGGCTCAGTCAGTTGAGCGACTGACTTCGGCTCAGGTCATGATCTCACGGTTTGTGAGTTCGAGCCCCGCATCTGGCTCTGTGCTGACAGCAGAGCCTGGAGCCTGCTTCAGATTCTGTGTCTCCCTCTCTGTCTGCCCCTCCCCCACTCATGCTCTGTCTCTCTCTGTCTCAGAAATAAATAAAAATTAAAAAAAAATAAATTGTCCTGAGAACTTCTACTTTATTTCTTTAAATTAGATTTATTAGTTTATTAAACTATGTCTGAGACAGTACGCTCTGGTAATTGGCTATACTGTACAAGCATGCCCTATATTTGAAGTATGTCCTTGTCCTTAGTATCAGGCTTATAAAACACCCAAGGAAATATCTATAGGGGACAAAATTCATGCATTGCTTATTAGTTATCATTATTATTTAGATAACAGAATACTGGACCATGTTTCCACATTTATTATGAGATCTCTACTTTTTTCAGATATAAATATCTTCTTTACTCACTAAAAGTATGTAAGATAAAAATGTAGTATAATATAGTATTTATCATGTACTTAGAAAATTAACCTAAAACAACCTTTTTGGAACACATTTTTTAAATGTTGCAAAAGTTACTTGAGTCTACATTCCACACTCAAGTCACTCCTGAAAACTCTCTGTATCTATTTTTACCCTTAGTATCTAATCTCCAGTCTACTTCCCAATAGACAATATGGATCGAGGAACTTGTTAAATTTTCAAACATGGGTACAGATTATCATCATCATAACGTCTTATTGTAGACTTTTACAGAAAGCTTTTAGATAGTATGATTTTTTCTCATCTTGGACCCAGCAAATCTCTTCTCTCCCTTTAAAAGTCAGGACACTGAGGACGGTAATCTTTTATATAAAGTATCAACCAGGCTGGTATGTATAGTTCTGATTCTGTTCTTCTGAACTTAATAAAACTCTTGCTCTGAAGGTGTTCTAGCCCAGGTTGCTACAGCCAAGTACTATAGGCCAGGTGGCTTATGAACAACAGAAATATAGTTCTTACGGTCCTCAAGACTGGAAGTCTGTGATCAGGCTGCTGGCATGGTTGTGTTCTGGTGAAGTCCCACCTCTGGTTGCAGAAGGATATTTCCTCATTGTGTCCTCACATAGCAGAGAGAGAGTAAGAGAGCTCTCTGGGGTCTCTAATAGGGGCACTGATCCCATTCATGAAGTCTACACCCTCATGACTTACTAACCTTCCAAAGGACCTACCTCCTACTGACATCACATAGGGGTTAAGATTTCAACATAGGAATTATGGGGGACGATGATAGAAGGCTATTGAGTGAATGAGCACTGGAGCTATGGAGTCAGAATATCTGGGTTCTAGTCACAGTTACTATGTGTGATCTAGAATAACGGTTGCACCTGATTAAATTTCTGGTCATCCATCCTCGGTCTCCAAAATATGCCCCCCTTACGTATTGGGCAAACTTAAAAGTTAAAGATTATAATAACATAACACTTGAATTTTGAAGTAGAATGGTGACACTAATCTGTGTCTTCTACGATTGTGGTATTGCTTTTGCATTATTTTTGTTAGGGAAAGAGAACGATCCAAGGACTTCTACTTGGATATTTGTATTGCAATAGGTAGATTATCAATGAGGTAATGCTAGCTGCTACAGTACACAAATTACAAATCTTACAGCTTTACACAGTAAATGTTTATTTTCACACATGCCACAGTGCAGGGTGGGTGTTAGTAGCCAGCTGGCTTCCCCTTGAGAGACCTTAGAATCTGGACATTTTCCTCCCTATGACTCGACTCTCTTTTATTTTTTAAAAAAAGTTTATTTGTTTTGAGAGACAGAAAGAGAGAGAGAGGGAGAGAGAAGAGAGAGAGAGAGAGAGAGAGAGAGAGAGAGAGAGAGAGAGAGAGAGAATGATCAGGGGAGGGGCAGAGAGAGAATCCCAAGAAGGCTTTAAGCTGTCAGCACAGAGTCTGATGTGGGGTTTGAACTCACAAATTCTGAGATCATGACCTGAGCTGAAATCAAGAGTGGGCATTCAACTGACTGAGACACCCAGGTAGCCCTTGACTTTTTTTTTTTTTTTTTTTTTTAGATTCTCTTTTGACTCAGCTTGGATTTTGAGAAAGAAAAAGAAAAGAGGATTATACCAGAGGGTTTTATGGCTCAGGACTTGAAATAAAATACTCACATTTCTTGGCCAAAACTCAGTTACATGGCCAAAATTGCCTGCAAGAGAAATATAGTCCAGCCATGTACTCAGGAATTAAAAGGGAACTCAAACTAGAACAAAAAAGTAGGAAATAAACTGGGGTTCCAGTAGGGCTATCAAAGAGATTCAGAAGCCAAATGTCCATTTTTCAGCTGATTCAAGTTAGTTTCAACTGGCGACAGTGTGTTAGCACTGAACCATATTCAACACTCTCTGATGTATGTGCTTGTGGGTCTTTCCATTTCCTGAGTGTGAAGGAATCTTGTTAATAGTTGCACATCACTTTGGGACATATAGAGCAGAGAGTCAGCATGTGCCCACATTTTGAGTATGTCATTGATATTCCAAGATTCTTCCTGAAACGATTTGTTATTTTAGGGGCCTAAGTCTATTAACAGTTTCAGATCAAAGACTTTGATGAAGGTCTGTTGTGGTTCCTGCTGCCCAGATCCGGCTGTATGAAAAGTTACTTATCTGTTTCATTCCTAGGGACCCCATGGTTGGTCCACCATGGCCAGAGATCCCTGTGGGTCAGATGATTCTCTTTTCCATGCTGTCCCTGGTCTTATTACAGTAATAATGCCCATTATATCTCTGGCAATTAAGTGCTTGTCCTTGGTCTCTGACACTTTTGGATCTGCTCATTCCCAATGAAGTCAGGAAACTGTTTCCAAATAAGCATTTCCTTCTAATACTCCTGGCCCACAAGGTCTCCCATGTAAATGCTTTTGAAAGGTGTTCTTTGGCAGAGTGTGGATGACTGGGGTACACTATGGGGGTGTTTGAGGTGCTGGACTCTTCTGTTTCTTGTCCTGGGGGGTGGTCATAAATGTGTTTTGTTCGTGTTCACTAGCACTCATTGCCTCCACAGTCTCTGATGCCTTTAAAAGCATGCATTTTGAAATCTGTTGAGCATTTTGTTTAGCTGTTCAATGGAGCATATTTTGGTGCAAGGTGACTACAACTACAATTGTCCACTAAAAACATAAACTTTGCTCTTAGCTCTATAGAAAGTAATGATCCAAAATAATTTATCTTTGTACCTGAAAAAAAAAATGGTTTCTTTTACCGAGTAGCAATAGTTTAAACTCCTAAGAGGCCCTTCCGGTGAACTCTCCATTACCCTCATCACTCTCTAAAGCCTTACCTTGTTTTATTATTATTTTTTTCAATAGCACTTTCACTGTCTTACAAAATTTATGTTTAGGTTTTTCTCTATTTTCCTCTAGATTATAAGCTGCAGTAGAAGAGACAAATATTTTATTTTGCTGAGTGCCTTATTCCCAGCATCTAGACCAGTGCCTGGTTTATGGCAGGCACTCCATAAATATGAAATGAATGAAGCAATGTTGTTAGTTGTGTGTATATAAATTAAAATTTCCTATCACTCACAGGAAAGAATAATAATCTATTTGCTAGGATTCTACATTTTAATTTCAATTTAACCTTTTAAATTAATTATTATTAGTAAATTAAATGTTTATGTTTGCTTGAATTTCACATATCATATATTCCCTGTACTGACATTGGTTAAATCAAAACAATACTAATAACATATACTAACTGTAAATTATTAGCCAGCATGTTGTCACAATGGTATGATTTGGGGTCTTCACATGTTGCAGGGTAACTTCTCCCTCTTCTGAAAAGCTGTATTTTTTTCCTCATGAACTACTGATTTATTTGCCATGTATCAAATACAGTCTGAAGTGTGCTTTGATTGTCTTGTAGAGTCAGGTCTCTTAAAACATTGTTTTAAAAACACAAATTGGGGCGCCTGGGTGGCTCAGTCAGTTAAGCGGCCGACTTCAGCTCAGGTCATGATCTCGCGGTCCGTGAGTTCAAGCCCCGCGTCGGGCTCTGTGCTGACAGCTCAGAGCCTGGAGCCTGTTTCAGATTCTGTGTCTCCCTCTCTCTGACCCTCCCCCGTTCATGCTCTGTCTCTCTCTGTCTCAAAAATAAAATAAATGTTAAAAAAAATTTAAAAAAATAAAAAAATAAAAACACAAATTTGTTCTAATGTGATTGATGTATTAGGGAATAATCGGAGTTTAACACGAATGTTGTATTTTCTTTTGTATGATTTCTTAGATGAATTCAGAAAACCACACCCAGTTGAACCAAGCTGGATAGGAATACACAAAGTGTAGGCACACACGCACACACACACACACACACACACACACACAGACACACACACTCACTCCTGAAACACCCACACTGGATACCTCAGGTCACCATGTGTGTCATCTGCTGTTACAACTTCCCAGGCGATTGCAGATAACCTTCAGTCCACCATTTCACACCAACTCACAAGCTGACACCCATTCAATGCCCACTTCCACAAGCAAATTTCAGGTTTTTTGGGTCAAATGCCATATTCACTGTAATATACATATATATGTATATGCTTATGTAACATACAAGATATATATATATATACATACACATATATATTAAGTATATATTCTTGTATACTTAATATATACAATATAATAAGTATATATTATATTATATATTAATATTAAGTGTATATATGCTACTTAAAATGTATAAATGATAATAGTTTTCTATTAGGTTCTTACCCTTTTTTAATGTGTTACTGACATTTTACATTTTGCGTGTTGTCTTTTCACCTTATTTTCCCTCATAAATCCTGTGGGGTTTATTGTGCAAATTTCGCACAGCGTGATGCTTTTTCTGAAATGTGTGTGTCACATTAAAATAAAATCGACTGTATTATAATTGCTCTATCATCTGTGTCGTCCGAGTCCTTTAGCAACCCTGGTTGGGTTCCCCAAAAGTAGACACTGAGGTGTAGCTGGGCTGCAACATGTTTCTGGGGATCGACATCTGGGAAAGGAAGTATGGAGTAGCAGTAATGGGCTAAGGAGGCAGACACACTGTGGTGTAGGCTTTATATATATATGTATATATATACACACACATATATATGTATATATATATATATACATACACATTTATATGTATATAGACATATATGTATATATATTCATGTATATATACACACATATATGTATATAAAACACATATAATAAAATATAATACATTAATATATAATGTAATGACATATAAATATATATATATATAATATATTTAATGTTTTATTTATTTTGGAGAGAGAGAGAGAGACAGAGTGCAAGTGAGGGAGGGGCAGAGAGAGAGTGAGACACAGAATCTGAAGCAAGCTCCAGGCTCTGAGCCACCAGCGCAGAGCCTGATGCGGGACTTGAACTCCCGGACCATGAAATCATGACCTGAGCCACAGTTGGACGCTCAACCGACTGAGGAGCCACCCAGGCAGTCCTGTGGGATAGGCTTAACAAAGCCACAGGAAATAATTTTTAAAGGAATAGTGCTTGTCAGAGAGTATGTCCTCTGTTGAACAGAAATGGCCAAGCCTTTGTGCTCCTCTGGCTTTACTCAGTTACCAGATATGGATGTGGTTGGAAGGCTGAGGCTCAGGTAGGGGGCGCTCTCTGCAGCTGAGCCGTATCCTAAAGAAGCTGATACCTGTGAATTGTCTGCAAACCGAAGACCCTAGAGTTGAACACTAAAACCTTTCTTAAAAAGGAATGCCGCTTCAATTTATCATGATATGGGTATTTCTGGGGTAATCTCATGCTATATTTTACATAGTTTAGAAAAACTCTTAATTTTGAAATAATATTTGCACAAATAGTACAGATAAGTCCTAAGTACCCTTTATTCACCTTCCTCTCATGTTAATAGCTTACGTAACTCCAGTACAATGATCTCAACCAGGAAATTAATACGGATGCAATACTATTAACTAAATACAGGCCTTTTTCAAATTTTACCAGTTCCATTAATTTTCTTTTTCTGGACAGAATCCAATTTGGGATCGCACATTATATTTACTTGTAATGAATTATGCTTTAATTTTTACGTATGTATCCTTCTGTGTGAAATATTTAAAGGCAAATACTCCATACAAAATATCCGAAATACTTAGCAAAGTGTTCGGTAATATAATTATTAAATGAATAATTGTGGAATGAATAGACTCTGCAAATTTTTCAAAAACAGATCTTCATTTAATTTTAATTTCTGGCATTATGACCACACTTGGCCTTCAGTTTGTTTGTTTAGTAATTTCTTTAGCAATGAATGAAATTGAACTTTGCATATTGGGTACCTCTCATGGCATAAATGATATAAATTAAACAGAAAAGGGAGCCAGTTCTTTTCTTATCACTTTTAAAAAATATGTTGCATGTGATTTGAAGAAATAATATGAATACAAGAGAAGAGAGAAGAAATCATCAAAAATATTTAGGGAGATGGTATTGAATCTCATTTTGAAATGCGTGATGGGCATGGGTTAATTAGAGTCAAGAGAAGGAGGGGAGTTTTGCAGAGGATGGTGATGTATAAAGCCACCGAAATATAAGCCTGGAACCTGGACACAAAAGAAGATAAAACAGCAGGGTGTTTTGTTTGTTTGTTTGTTTTTGTTTTTTGTTTTTGTTGTTGTTGTTGTTGTTCCGAAATCAAAAGGCAGAGGAAATTTACGAAAACCCTTATCCATTTTCTGAGTGCTAACTAGATAGAACTTTTGAATGATGAATTTCTTTTTTGATCTTGTGTGGATTTCGCATGACAGAAGCTTGCGGCCTGCTTGCATTCATTCATTCACACTTTGAATGGCTAAGAAGTCCATAATCCTATAAATAAATTACTCACTGGGGTAAAAGGAAATGGATTTGGATGTAATAATTCAGAGTGAAATACAGATTTTCTTCTTAATCATGTGGCTATTATAGGAAAATATACAAGCAATCTTTAAAATCTATAGGATAAAGCACAATTTGCTTGGCTAATTAGCTTGGTTTATTAATTTGCTTGGTTTACGAGAAATGTATGAATTGCATCTTCATTTGTTGATTTGTAGTATCAGTTATTCATTGATAGGATATACTCATGACACCATCACTTTTGAGGGAGCACAATTATCAATTAGTCTCTTTTTATTTTACCAAGCACATCACAATATTTTTATTTTTACATTGGATTGCACAATTTCTTACATGGTGGATGGCTAAGTACATACTTCTCTGATAACTCTCAAAATTTTGGATTCTGTTTCTAAATGTCTGGAAAGCCTTGTTTCCTTCTGAAGTGTGAGGCTCTAAATGGAGTGAGATTTTAACTTAGGCTTGGTGTTATCTTGGGTGAAAGGGATTAGCACACAGTGCTGCAGAGAGCCGCTGAGTACTCAGAGAAGCTACATTTCTTCTCCTGAGACTTTAATTCTCTTTCAAACAATCAACTGAAAAAGCAACTGCCAGACTAACCAGCATATATTCAGTTTTTTTTTTCTTTTTTTGCCTTAGATTTTGAAATCCAAAAGCACAGCTTGTAAAAAAAAAAGCCAGATAATGCTAGGATGTCTGTCGCATTTAAAAATTAGATCAGAAGTTCTTCGTATTTTTAATAATGGAACTAGTTTTGGTACTAGAAAGCTCTCTGAAAAGGCTGTTTTTTTAATGGTAATATTTATGAAAAGAGTTTAGATGCATATGAGGTTGTGTTACAATTGTCTTTGCTTGCATTAAAATGTTTTCAAATGTGCCTGAGTTTGGAAGAAATGTTCTTCGTCACAGGTATCGGTTGTATGGCATCTTAATGTAACCATCCATAGTTGGTCTGAGGATGCCTTCCAACATATAAATGAACCTCCTCATCATGTCTTCCAAAACGTGTTCCTCCCTTCCTGTCTTCTTCGTTTTTACTAATGGCATCATGGTCTGCAGTTGTTCAGATCAAACCACGGTGCCAGTTATCTCCACGTGGGGCCACACTAGATAACTTGCATCCCACACTTGTGCCTGACAGTGCAGTGATCACTCTGCACTGTAATGCTCTGTTGAAGAGTCTCTTTCCTGCAGAAGATTGTGTGTCTCTCTCCTCATGCTAGATATTAGATCACTGTTTGGCAAGAAATGGACAAGAAGCATCCGAAGGACAAGTGCAGGGTGAAAGAAATGAGTTATGTGTTTCTGTCTCTCGTATCTAATTATCTTCCAAGGTCTATTGATTTTAGTTTTGAAATACTTCTCTTATCCATCACAACCCCTTCATGTCTAGTCCATAAAGCTCACGGTCTTCTTAAGCAATTACTTGGACATTTGCATGAGACTGATGTTACTTTCATCTCTGTCCCTGATCCCTTCTCTATTAACCTCTTTCATATTGCCCTCAGTGCACCCTTCCTAAGAGATGTCTTTGAGGTTGTTATTCCTTTGCCCAGTACCCTCCCTGACCCTAACTCTATGCAGGACAAGGTATACAACTCTCTGGTATAGTTAGCATGTTATCCAAAGTCTGGTCTCAGAACAGCCACCCTTCTTTTCACCGTGTCCACTCATGCATATGATATTGCACCCCAAATCAGAACTTATTGTTAATTTCTTCCCCCTTGCTGTGTTTTTGATCTCTTGTTTACTGAAATATCTTCACCTTCGTCTCTACCTGTCCCGAGGCAATTTAGCCCAGGTATGTGTTACCTCTTGTATGATTAAGCATTTCTAAACAAATTGTCTCAAAGGAAAGCATTTTCTCCTCACTCTGTGATCTCATAAGACCTTGTCCATAATTCCTTTACTTCATTGCACCTTGTATTATCATTATTTGTATTTATGGATTGTTTCACTAGTTGGGCATAAGCAACTTAAGGCAGAAACCATGGCTTTTGGGGTACCTGGGTGGCTCAGTCGATTGAGCATCTGACTTTGGCTCAGGTCATGATCTTACAGTTTGTGAGTTCAAGCCCCGCATGGGTCTCTCTGCTGTCAGTGTGCAGAGCCTGCTTTGGGTCCTCTGTCCCCCTCTCTCTCTGCCCCTCCCCTGCTCTCTCTCTCTCTCTCAAAAATAAATAAACATTAAAAAAAAAAAAGAAATCATGGTTTGCTATTGTGTGACTCTTCCACAACTTTGAGCATGATTCTTAAGAAGGCAGACAGAAAATGTTTGCTGACAGGATCTGGAACATGTGCAAGTTTCCATTATTACATTTTCTTAATATCACAGGCTTCATGTAGTGAACTACATAAAATGAAATGTGTGTAAGATGGGGTATTATTTAAAATACCAAATTTTCAATTATTTCCACTGTAAAAGGAATTATGAGTTTGCAAGTTAGGTAGAGTAAATGAAAAGTTAATAACATTGACCTAGTCAGAAAACAGGATCACATCATGGGGAAATGAATTTTGATTCTGCTTCAGGGACACATGGAAGGAACATAGGCTCTGGAGAAATCTGGGTTTAAAAAAAAAACCAACAAAACTCTTATTTTTTAGCCATGTAAGCTTAAACCGTTTAACCTGGGTTTCCATTTCCTAACTTGCAAAATGGAGATAATTAATAGCAGTTGCCCTGTTTACATTCCTGGGTTTTTTGTGTTTAAATGAAATAGTGAATTTCATAATATTTTGCTCTAAATTTGAGTACACATGGAAGTTATAATTTAAATTTTTTTTTGCTCTTTAGGCTATCAGATAAAAAGCTATCAATAAATTAAAAGTTAAGAAGAAGTACGTTTTTCTTGTAAATAAGAAATATGATATTATCCTTCCACATCTCATTCTTGATTTTACCATGTTTCCAGTTGTTAACATATTGAGAATTTCCCATTGTTTTGGTGTATAGCAGATACCCTTCAGATAATTGGTGTGACTGTTTAGTCAATTTATGTTATTGACATCCATTACTATTTAATCCAGTCATTGCAACACCTATAGGATCTATATGCTACTTCTCTATCAGTTAACTGAAGGATTTAGGGAGATGGTTACAGATGGTAATTGTTGGAGAAAAGAAATTGATCTGAAATAGGTTTAACTCCCTGCTACAATACTATAAAATCCATAAAAACATGAACTTAATATGCTTCCTGTCCCTGTTTTTCATCATTATTTTTTTCACTGCTGTGCCTGAAATAGAGAGGTTATCTATTTGTTGCATGCATGCAAGACATGAATGAATGAATGAATGAATGAATGAATGAAATAACTGATTATTTGGTGATTGGCTTATATAATAATGTTAAGCTAGAGATGCCAGCATATGTCTCAAGCTTAAGTGAATATTTCCAAAATATTTAGGAGATAGGGCTCTATCTTATTTTTATGGCTAGGCCTATTGAACTATGGTACAAGGGACAGGCAAAAACCCTTCGAAAGTCAATCATGAAACTTGGAAGACTATCTTAACCAAGTTGCCCATTCTGAAGTAGAGTTATAGAAATGCCAAGGAGATTAATATTGGCCAAGGCAGACTTGAGTATAGGGGTGCATTATCATCAGGTTTGTGTCCATGAGCATTAGCTACAGCAGTTTCTATATCAAGCTTGCATCTGAGGGTATTGATGTGACTGGAGCCTTTTGAACATAACTTTATATCAGACATGTGTTCAATTCTTTATTATTATTATTATTATTAAGTTTTTACTATATATTGCCTTTCTTGCTACATCCAGGTCCTCCCTGTTTCCAGCCTTTTGTACTAAATTTTCATTTGATATGATACATTTGCTCAATTGTTGAACTGGTTACAGCACCCTTATCAAATCTTTTTCCACTAGCGCAGACATTTCTACTGCTGTATTAATCATATAGGATAGCTTGTGATCCATGTTAATAATGATGACATGATTAATACCGGCTTACTTTTCTGAACACTACTTACGATTTATCAGACACTGCTCTAAATATTTTAACATACTGTTTTTAATCTTCATAACTATTCCATGATTAGATAGTATTACAATTTCAATTTAGCCAACAAAAAAACTAAGGCAGGGAGAGGTTAATTGGCTTGCCAAAGTGCCCACAGCTAGAAAATCTTGAAGCCATGCATTGATCTTAGGTAGCCTGGTTTAGGGCCAATGAGTTTAATCACTGTTACAACTGGGTATTGCTTATTACACACGCTTCATGGGATTTAAAAAGAGTGTAGATAACATACTCTTAATGATCATAAGATGAAGATCATAACTAAATCAAAAAGGAAAGTTTATTCAGGCAGTAGGGATGAAGCGGAAAGAGAATGAAAGTGATAAATTGAAGAGCTTTCTAAAATAAGAAATATGAGAAACTTCATACATTTATTCTCACACTTATATTGGACAGCTATCATACTTCAAGAACTATCCTTGGTACTGAGATTACATTCCTATCAGTGGCTGAATTGTATAAATGTAAATACTAAAATATATTTCCTTAAAAATATGTTAATCTGCATAGACAGTACTTCTGACAGCTAAAATCGCTTATATCCTATGAAGATCTGTTTGAAGAGGTAGAATTTTTATGAGGTGGCCTTGTTTGTGACAACTCTGGATCATTCACCACTCACACCATAGACATGGTTCCCATAGGTCCAAGCCAATGGCTGGTCATGTTGGATGTTCTAGAGCCCATCCACTCCTGCTTGATGTGGGGGCTCTTCCAAAAACCAACCTGCGTTTGAGAACTCCCTTTTAACTTGGCTGAGACTTTCTCGGAACTTCATTGCCTTCTGAAGCTTTCATACCTAATTTTTCCCTTTCTCTTTTCACAGATTTCAGCCCTGCATCTTGGCCTGGAGGCTCTGCCTACTGAGTTCTGCCCCATCCCCCATCTCCTTCCACCATTCCTCTCTTTTACTCTCTCTCTTTCACTCTCTCCCTCATTCTCATCCTCCCATCCTCTCTCCCTCTGCTTCTTTCATTATCTCTTTCTTTTACCCACTCATTCAGTCACTCACTTATTCATTCACTCATTCAGGCATGCCCATCATTAAATATCTGACCCTTCTGGTCCTATCATGGTGTCTATTTCTCAATGGCACTGAACTGTCCTACTAGATAAATTCATGAAGATTTTTGCCCCAGGAATTCCATGATATTTTGTATAATACTATTCATGTGCCACTTAATTCAACCAGAATTCCGACAAGCATATTTGAATGTATAAGATTACTAAACAGGCATTCATGGAGACATTATTTCCTTTAACTTTCTGTTTTAAGACAGTGAAATGTTATATTAAAAAGAAGAAATTGCCTTTAAATAAGTCTTTTTTTGTTACTTTTTCTTGACACCAAGACATTACCCAAGTCAGCAAAAATGTAAATATTTAAATTAAATTTAGGAAAAAAATGTTTTTCTTTTTTTCCCAGAGCACAGCATACAGTTTATCTTAATACTAAGCATTACAGTGACAAAAAATACAGAAAGGAAAATTAGGGTGCCACTTAGTCTTTCACCATTTCTTCTTTAAAAACTCCATGATCGCCCTCAGAACTTCCTATTTATGTGTCTTATCCACTATCTAATTAATACCTGATTAAAATGCACACCTGCAGGGGTGCCTGGGTAGCTCAGTCGGTTAAGCATCTGACTTCGGCTCAGGTCATGATCTCGGGTTTCGTGAGATCGAGCCCTGCATCGGGCTCTTATGCTGACAATGCAGAGCCTGCTTGGGATTCTTTCTTTCTCTCTCTCTCTCTCTCTCTCGCTCTGCTCCTCCCCTGCTCTCTCTCAAAAATGAATAAATAAACATTAAAAAAAATGCACTCTTGCAGAACTTTACCATCACTTTGGGGCTCTTAACTGTCTACTTCACCCTTTTAAATATGAAATTAAAACCACACAACTCTTGTAGTATATAAATGAAAACAACAGTAATAATCACTTTTAAGGTGAAAATTATGCCCTTTATTTGCTTAATATGCAAGAATTTTTTTTCAGGAAGTGCTTCGTGTTCATCTGTGTTTAAGAAACAGACATAATTTGGAATAAGCTACACCCTTTTAATTTCTTGCTTTCTTCCAGTAACAAACCATAAAATGTCTTATCAAATTTCTCCAGCTATTTTGAACCCTGCTGGTTATTCCTACCAGGGTTGATCTCTTCTATAATTATAACCTTTATAAATGCAGGTGTAAGTGAGTCAGAAGCCATTGCTTGTTTATTTGTTTGTTTTGCAAAGTCTTGTGGGATTTTATTGATAAACAACATTAAGAATGCCATAGGAAGTTGAGAGAAAGAAGGGATTCAAGCCTGATTCAGTGAAAAAAATGTTAATCAGAAAGACTTTATAAGCTCCGAATGTGTACTAACTTTCCAAGCCTCCTCAGCAGTATAGCACTGGGGACACCCACAGCTGTACCATATGAGAAACTAACAGGGAATCATGGAATTTATTCAAAGGAGGAAAAACCACCAAAATAAAGTTCATCACTGATCAATAATCTCATACCTTTCACAGTCCAAATAAGCATCTCATTTTTGCAGATCTCAAGTTATCTAACTTTTATGTAGCAGAGAACCATAAAAAAACAACAGGCAAGGAGGATACACAAAGCTATTGACAAAATTATTAAACATTTAGCTATTATATTGGAAGAATCAAAACAATCTAGAGGAAATGTTGGCATACTATGACTTGGAGGCCAAATCTGCATTGTTGTCTATTTCTGTAAACAAAGTTGTATTGGGACACAAACATGCCCATTTATTTAGGCATTATCTATGGATGCTTTCACATGAACACAGAAGAGTTGAAAATTTCCAGCAAAGACGATATAGTCTTCAAAGTCTAAAATATTTACTACCTGGCCCTTTAGGGGAAAAGTTTGCTGAGCCCCGCTCTAAAGACAGATGTTTAGGAATACAGTCCATTCATAGAAGGAGAACCTTTTCTTTACTTATGAGAAATCTTTTAAATTAGAGTCATGTCACCATGTAAATATAAATATCATCCTTAGATATGTCAGAATAGCATATGTGGGGTTTGTTTCTATTTAAAATTGTTTAGTAAAGTTCATGAAATTCTCACACTTCTAAGGTATAGTAGTTTTAATTACCTTTATTGTAAACATGTAACACAGCACATCACTATTAGCTGGGATAATGAAGCTAAAGCTCCCCCTTCCAAGAAGCAAAATTGTGTTACCAAGCCTTCTACATTAAGACTTACTAATTTATAAAATTGGTGAATTAAAAGTTGAAATCCCATTCCAAATGCACTATTCACTGATTGTTGAGGCTTTTCCTTACAGGAGCATGAGAAAAGATAGCCCTCCTTTTATTTCTCCACCATGTTTCTTCCATAGATAGATTCTGCTTATCAGTTCAACTGAAAATCATGGTGTGACATGCTCAAAATAATGCGGCCGATCTCTTAACACAATTGTGCCATATGCGTCCAAAGCTTTACCATGATTTGTTCTTTTGCTTGTTTCAGAATTTTCCTATCAAGGAAAAAAAAAAAGTCATTCACATACCCAAATCCCACTTATTCCCCAGAGCTCCTCTATGTCCTTCAAAGTGAGTGTATATCACTCCTATGTATTTATGACAATACGTTCTATTGTTTTATGTGTTTTCAATGTTACATTAATAGGATCACACTGGGTGTGCATGTTTGCAACTGGATTTTACCCTCAATATTTATCTCTGTTAGAATATCTAAATATAATTCATTCATTTTAACCTGCATTACAGTGACCAACTCATTTTTAGGAATGGAGAGTTGTTTTAAGATCTTTAAAAAATATTAAATCTTTATGTTGATTAATTTAGTGCTGATAAACTATTGTATGCCTAAGCTATTGCATTTATTCATCCTACTGAAGAGCAATCAAACTGCCTCATTTATTTACTCTTAAATACGAAAGCACAATGAATATCTTTATACATAACCTTTATCACGTGACTACAGAGTTTCTCTAGAATTACTTGCTTGTAGATTGTGCTCTTCAAAATGACTACATACTACTGAAAACTCTTCTGAACTGTGACTCCACTAGTACTGTGTAAAGCTTGCTTTCCTTACAGTCTTTCTCAAAAGTTTTCATTGCTAAATACTACACATATCTTTTCCCAATCGATAGATTATTTAATAACTTTGCATCTGAGACACTTATTTATTTATTTATTTATGTATTTATTTATTTATTTATTCATTTTTTATATTCGAAACTGAGAGACACAGAGTGTGAGCGGGGTAGGAGCAGAGAGAGAGGGAGACACAGAATCCAAAGCAGGATCCAGGTCGTGAGCTGTCAGCACAGAGCCCGACATGGGGCTCAAACCCATGAACTGTGGGATCATGACCTGAGCCCAAGTTGGATGCTTAACTGACTGAGCCACCCAGGTGCCCCATGAGACAATTATTTTCAAGCACGGGAGAACACACTCTCCAAACTACATTCTCTGAGTGAAGGGCACTTGCGAGTAAACCCTACATTTATCCCAGCTCCCTTTTTAGGGACAATTTCCTAGTTGTGAAGTCGAAACAAAGACTCAAGGAAGGCATTCTGAGCTGAGAAAGCAGAGATTGGAATCTTGACTGCTAAAGCAGCTAGAGTTTGCAATCATTAGAGAGGGAGTAGCTAAGCAATGGGGAGACTGGGGGATATGAGAAAGCACAAATCTGTGTGACTGTCCCTAAGTGTCCTTGGCTGAGACAGAACTGTAGTTTTTCCAGGCAAGGTCATATGAAGTTACCAGAAGCTCCTGGGTTGAGAATAGAACAAGACAGATATAAGTTAATGTGTGGTGCAGACATTTGAGTTCCAGCACAAGGAGAGTAGAGAGACCTTTGGAATACCTGAGCATTTAATTGAGACACCAGAAAGAACATGTCTTAGGAATAAGGCCCATGCCCTAGCATCCAACCTACTTTAGACACCCCCTAAATCCTAAAACACAGCCACAGCAAGATATGTGGGGCAACAAGAACTTGGAGCTTGAGACCTAACACATTACAGAAGCTTGGTAAACACCTTGTGCTTTCTACAAATCTACCCTAACAACGCATAAAACCAATCTCCTCATGTTCAAGCTACTCATTGCCTAGGGGGAAAAAAAAACCAAAACAATACTGTGCAGAGAAAGAAAACAGAATGCAGTGTCTATGTAATGTAATAATTATAATGTCCATTATGTAATTTAAAAATACTAGATATCTAGATAAATAAGAAATTATGATTCATAACCAAGAAAAACTGTAATAAATAGAAACAGACACCAAGATGTTCTAGATATTAGATTTAGCAGACAAGTTTAAAAGCCAGTATTGTAAATATATACAATGACTAAAGAAAAATATGGCCTTAATGAGTAACCACATAGAAAACCATAGCAGAGGCATTTACAAAATACAGCAAAATTAAAATAATAAGTTAAGAGTGTTGCAGGAACTGAAGTGAAAGTTCACAGTAGGCGCTATAGCAGATTGGATTAGAGGTTTTTAAAAATGGAAAGTCAACTTGATGATATATCAATAGAAATTATGCAACCTACTAATTCAATTTATATAATGATCTAATTGAAAAAAAATGGAGAATTAAAGATAGAAGAAAATAAACCAGCTTTAGTGACCGGTAAGCCCTATAATATCAATGATTAAATTAAATATTTATGGACTATACATTCCAATTTTAAGGATTGGAATTGTCAGTATTAGAAGAAAAATACAACTATATAATATCTGTTAGAGATGTGCTTTAAATATAGGTTCAGAAGTAATCAGAATACAAAAGATATAACATGCAAACAATAAGCATAAAAAGGGACATATGTCTACATTGATTTCACACAAGCTATGTTATCAGAGGTAAAGAAGGACTTTGCATGTGCTACAGAAGCAAATCCCCAGCTCCTTGAAAGTAGGTCAAAATATAAGGAGAAATATTGACTAGATCTAAATAAAATTATAAAAACATAAAGGCTTCCCAATGTTCAACTGGATATGTATAGTATTTAAAAATTTTTTTATGTTTATTTATTTTTGAGACAGAGACAGATCAAGAATGCGGGAGTAGCAGAGAGAGAGGGAGACACAGAATCCAAAGCAGGCTCCAGGCTCTGAGCTGTCAGCACAGAGCCTGACCTGGGGCTCAAACTCACAAACTGTGAGATCATGACCTGACTTGAAGTCGGACACTTAACCGACTGAGCCACTCAAGTGCTCCGGTATGTATAGAATTTTAAAAATAATTTCTTACTGCTATATAAATAGAATAAGTACCAAAATAATATCTCTATTAATACAAGGTTATGGTTTTGCCACAAAGAATTAAGGTCGTATTTACTTAGCTATTATTGTAAAGAGTCTTACTTTATGGACTCATTCTACTTAGAGATTTAATGAAAGCTTAAATTAATATTTTAGAACTGTGACCTTTCTGAAAACAATCTAGAGGGAGCTTGTATGATTAACTGGACATGTGTTGCTTGTATTTTTATTTATTTATTTATTTATTTTTAATATAAAATTTATTGTCAAATTGGTTTCCATACAACAACCAATGCTCATCCCAACAGGTGTCAATACCGATCAGCCACCCTCCCCTCCCACCCCCCATCAACCTCAGACTGTTCTCAGTTTTTAAGAGTCTCTTCTGGTTTGGCTCCCTCCCTCTCTAACTTTTTTTTCCCCTTCCCCTCCCCCATGGTCTTCTGTTAAGTTTCTCAGGATCCACATAAGTGTGAAAACATATGATATCTGTCTTTCTCTGTATGACTTATTTCACTTAATATAATCCTCTCAACACTTGTTGAAAGTGCTGCTATAAACATTGGGGTACAAGTGTCCCTATGCATCAGCACTCTTGTATCCCTTGGGTAAATTCCTAGCAGTGCTATTGCTGGGTCATAGGGTAGATTTGTTTTTAATTTTTTGAGGAACTTCCATACTGTTTTCCAGAGCGGCTGCACCAGTGTGCATTCCCACCAACAGTGCAAGAGGGTTCCTGTTTCTCCACATCCTCTCCAGCATCTATAGTTTTCTGATTTGTTCATTTTAGCCACTATGACTGGTGTGAGGTGATATCTGAGTGTAGTTTTGATTTGTATTTCCCTGATGATTTTTAAGAGTTAGTGGTTTCATTCAAAAGTTGCAACTATATTAAGAGAATCAATTTTTTTTTGAAAAAATAAAGAAACAAGTCATCAAGGAGGCCTAACACTCCTAGGTATAAATTCAAAAAACATATAGCTTCATAAGTATCAATTAAAATTATCCCCCAGCAAAAAAAAGAAGAGAAAAATAGACAAAGTGATTATCATGGTTCATGATTTTAAGATACTTCTCTCAGTATTTGATAAAACAGGTAAACAAAAAATCCGGCAGGTTCTGATCAAAACTAGCAGCCAATTTCACTTAATTGATATTTACAGAGTGCTACATGTAGTAACCATAGAATATGTATTTTTTCAAGTGCACATGGAATGTTAATTAAGATAGTGCATTGTATCTTGGACCATAAAATGTCTTAACAAATTTCAAGTGATTTAAATATAGCAGAATAGATTTCTGACAAGAAATTAAAACCTTGAAAATCTCCCAATATTTGGAAGTTATATTAACTCCACTTCTAATAAAATTTGTTGGGCAAGAAAATTAGAAAATATACATTTTAAATATTTATTTATTGAGAGAGAGAGAGAGAGAGAGAGAGAGAGAATGTGCACACGAATGGGGGAGGAGCACAACGAGAGGAAGAGAGAGAAAATCCCAAGCTGTACTGTCTAACAGTGCAGAGCCCGATGTGGGGCTCGATCCCATGATTAGGGAGATCATGATCTGAGCTGAAATCAGGAGTTGGATGTTTAATGGACTGAGCCACCCAGGCACCCCAGGAAATATTTTCACTTTAGTGATCATATAAACCCAAGTGTTGAGATATACCATGTATTGGAAGAATCAATATTGTCACATACTGGAAGATGAGTTGTCATGTGTTAGAAGTGTTAATATTCTGGTTATGTCCATTGTCCCCATATTGATCTATAGATTAAATGCAATTCTAATCAAAACCTCAAACAGTTACTTTTGTTATTATTGTTTCTAGAAACTGCCAGGATTCTAAAATTTATTTGGAAATGCAAAGGATCTTGAAGAGCTTAAATAACTTGGTGGGGGGGGGCAGGAAGTACAATTTGGAGGGCTTGTAGCACGTGACTTGAAGACCTCCTGCAGCTCTACAACTACACAAATTGTGACAGTGTGGTACTGACATCAGGACAGCAGGATAAACGTACGGGTTAATGGAACACAATGGAGAATCCAGAAATTGTCCACATACATTGTCAATTTATTTTGAAAAAATCCTCAAGGTAATTCAGTGGAGAAAGAGTAGTTTGTTTTTTTTTTTTTTAATTTGCATCCAAATTAGTTAGCATATAGTGCAACAATGATTTCAGGAGTAGATTCCTTAGTGCCCCTGACCCGTTTAGCCCATCCCTCCTCCCACAACCCCTCCTGTAACCCTCAGTTTGTTCTCCATATTTATGAGTGTCTTCTGTTTTGTCCCCCTCCCTTCTTCGAAGGGACACATGCACCCCCATGTTTATAGCAGCACTATCAACAATACCCAAAGTATGGAAAGAGCCAAATGTCCATCAATGGATGAATGGATAAAGAAGATGTGGTATATATATACAATGGAGTATTACTCGGCAATCAAAATGAATGAAATCTTGCCATTTGCAACTACATGGATGGAACTGGAGGGTATTATGTTAAGTGAAATTAGTCAGTCAGAGAAAGACAAAAATCATATGACTCCACTCTTGAGGACTTTAAGAGACAAAACAGATGAACATAAGGGAAGGGAAACAAAAATAATAGGAAGGAGTAGTATTTTTAACCAAAAGTGTCGCAACAACAGAGTACACATATGGAGAAAAATGTACTCTCATCCCTACTGGATCTAGAAATTACTTGAAAGGAAACATGGACCTAAATATGTAAGTTAAAACTAAAACTTAAAATTAAAACTTCTAGAAAAACACATGAGAAAAAATCTTTATGATTTTACGTAAAGATTCCTTGACAGACTGGAAAAATATAACTATAAACGGAAAAGTTGATAAATTAGATTTAATGAACTGAAAAGCTTATGCTTTTTAAGGGACTCAGATAAATAAATGAGAAAAATACAAAATGGAAAAATATTTTCTAAATACGTATCTGCAAAAGAACTTGTATGCAGGAAATGTTAAGCAATTAAACAACCAAACATTTTTTAACAAATGGGAAAAGACATGAATACTCACTTCACAAAAGACATTATGACGAAGAAGCACATGGAAATATACTCCACATTTTTGATTATCAAGAAAATTCAAATTATAACCATAATATGATACTACTTTACACCTGATTGAAATACAGAGACAAAAAATAAAAATTTGATGATACCAAATGGTGGGAAGAATATGATTCAACTGGAATTTTCATGCATTACAGGTGTGAATATGAAACGATAAAACTCAGTTGCAAAAGTCTTTCAATTTCTCATAAAATTAAACATACACTTACCCACCCTATGACCTAGCACTTCAATGACTTAGTATTTATATAAGAAATGAACACAGATATCTATAAAAGGTGTGCAAGAATGATTCTACTTACTTTATGCATAATAGGTCCAGGCTGGAAAGAACTTGAATGTTATCCATCAGTAAGTTGCTAAGTGGATTTATATCATACTCCTATTCATTTATATTTATATTCACACAATGAAAAGATCAGGTTTGTGTTTGAGCATGGAGGTGTGGAGAAATGACTGCAAGCAGTATGAAGGAACCTTCTGGAGTGATGGCAATGTTCTGTATCATGACTGAGCTGGTGATTACACAAGTATATATTTACTAAAATTCATTGTTCTTAAAATGCAAACTCAAAATGTGTACATTTCATTGTTTATAAGTTATACCTCATCAGGATAACAAAGAAAACTGAAAATCATTGTCCTCATAAAGTGGAGAGAAGATATTACCTCTAAGAAATAAAAAAAGTCTATGTAAAAGGAATACATATAAACAATTAAAACTTTAAAAATTAGAAAATTATGCACAGAAGTGTGTGTGCATATTGCATATGTGGAGAGAGAAAGGGAGGGAAAATGAGTGAGAAAATGGATAAAAAGTTTGAGAAAGAAAATTGTGGAATGTCTTTGGTAACTACAGTAAGATTTAAAAGACTAAGAGAAACGATAATAAAATTAGAAAATCAACTCAAAACATAAATCAACCTGTTGATACAAGAGGAGAGAAATAGGGGAGGGGATGTTTAAAGAAATTAAGCTGAAGGACTCCTGCTTTTATCATGACAGACAAGTAACTCACACCAACACTCCCACTGAGAATATAAAAGATGTATCAACATTTTAAAATAAAGTAAAATAAGATAGAAAGATAAACTCTAGGAGCTCTTATATAGAGTTGAGTTCATTTTGGTAAAGTGAAAGTTCATTCTACTCAAATTTATACTCTTAATACTAAGTCATTCGTTCCATGAATAAAATTATGATTTGTTATCAAATCTTTGATTTGAGATGGGGAGTTATTAAGATGAATTTAGAAACATAATTTATACACATTTCTACCTGGGACTTATCTTTAGAGGGAACAGAATAAATACTGTATATGTGTCCTTAGAAGAAAGCCCCTTGCTCAGTCTGAAAGTAATTTGGTGATAAATAATGATAGAGTTGGGAATGCCAAGCTGGTGCAGCCACTCTGGAAAACAGTATGGAGGTTCCTCAAAAAACTAAAAATAGAACTACGCTATGACCCAGCAATTGTACTACTAGGTATTTATCCACAGGATACAGGTGTGCTATTTCGGAGGGGCACATACACCCCCATGTTTATAGCAACACTATCCACAATAGCTAAAGTATGGAAAGAGCCAAAAGGTCCATCGATGGATGATGAATGGATAAAGAAGATGTGGTGTATATATGTACAATGGAGTATTACTCAGCAATCAAAAAAGAATGAAACCTTGCCATTTGCAACTACGTGGATGGAGCTGGAGGGTATTATGCTAAGAGAAATTAGAGAAAGACAAAAATCTTATGACTTCACTCATATGAGGACTTTAAGAGACAAAACAGATGAACATAAGGGAAGGGAGACAAAAATAATATAAAAACAGGGAGGGAGACAAAACAGAAGAGACTCGTAAATATGGAGAACAAACTGAGAGTTACTGGAGGGGTTGTGGGAGGGCGGATGGTCTAAATGGTTAAGGGACACTAAGGAATCTACTCCTGAAATCATTGTTGCACTATATGCTAACTAATTTGGATGTGAATTTAAAAAATAAAAAAAAATTAAAAAAAAACAATAGTTAAGACATGGAAATGAAAAAAAAATAATGATGGAGCAAAATATTTGTCAATACTGTGTACATGTATACATACTTGTAATAATGTCTTAAAAAGTATTAAAATAGTGATGCCAACTTTGAATTATGTATACATCCTCTAGGTTCGCAGAAACAAATTCCAATCAGGATTTAAAAAAGAGAATTTCCTTTTAAAATATATAGCACTTTCACTGAAAGTGACTATCTCTGTCTCCAAGCCAAAGCAATTTGAAACAGTCTGTTTGATAAGTGTCTTTAGTAGAAGAACCCAATTTCCCGGTTATGTTGCCTTTCAATGAATTGGGGAAAAAAAGCCTCAAAGAAAGGATGATATATTTCTAAAATAGAATAAAGTAACAAAGAAAAGTTGGATCAATTACCACAGAGAGTCTCAGCAAAGTTTCTAAAGGGGAATTCTTATAATTAACTTTTCAACATTGATGTAATATACACACTTTCCAATTTATCCTCTTTTAAGAGCATATGCTCTATTCTCAAATCTATTATAAATGTATATAACCAGGATGATCTATTTAATAACCTAAGGTAAACATAGTCACAGTTTCAAATTTTTCTTTCAAGATCTAACCTGTCCATACTAATAAGTCCTGTCTTTCCCTTTTGTATCTATGCCAGTCAGAAAGTAAAAAATATTCAAGAATCAAAGAACTTTACTCAGCCTGTCTATCATCTATCCATGTCTGTCTATCTGTCTAATGAATTGCTATTTTGATATGAGTGATATTGACAAGTACCATAGGCTTTCAAAGAGAAGATGATATTTCTCAGGGTGAATATTGGTTGTCATTAGGTCTCTTATATTGGAAAACACAGTTTAATTAATGTGATTATGAACAAACATTTATAAATAAACAGAGTTTATTTGCTGAAACTGTCCTTTTAAAAATTTCCCAGAGCAGAAAGTATTTAATTTTTTTCAGAGCTTTTATTCAGTTCACTAATGCATCATTTGAAACAACAGGTATTAAATGTCTCTTATTTACGAGGAACTTAGTTTTATAATATGACACTTAGAAATTAAGATGATCGTAAAGTATATACCATAAAAACCTATCAATTTGATGGGGTTAGTAAGAATTCCAGTTGTTGGTATGGGCATTTTCTTGGAAATATAAAATTGTCAATCCTAAGAATGCATTTTTTTCCTTTTTCTTTATTTATCCTTTTATTTTTTGCAGATTTTGATCTCTATTTTAATAAACACGTAACAAAATACAGCATCACATTTATAACAGATCAAGTTTTTTTAAGTTTACTAAAGAAATACTTTCTGGAGTAATCAATGTTCTGAACAAATAAACAGAAACTTCTTAGTTAATGCAACTGTTAGCTCAGCTGAAATTTGATAACACAAAGAAATATTAAATGTTCTTTTCTATCACTGTCGGTAATGTTCAATCCATAGAAATAATATTTAGCTGGAGGGCTTTAGAACTGGCAGCCATCTCTCTGATAATAGAAATTCGAAAATGCACCAGTTCCACAAAAGTGAATTTATTTAGATGAATAATTTTTGCAATTTAGATATTGGTATTTAATGAGGCGTGGGTTATAAAATGTAAAACACTTTAAAATCCCCTCTTTTCAATTCACTTGCCCTATTGAAAATAAAAGATTCCTACTCGGATAGTTATTAAACTGTCATCTTTCAGCTGCAAACATACCTTTATATGCGATTGATGCTGGGGCTGGGACTCTCTTCCTCGGAGACTATTGATTTATGCCCATGTGCCCTGGACAGAGATCAAAGGGCAGGAGGTGAGAGAAGAAACTGCTGTTTTTAGTTATTTTTTTTTCTTGTTGTAGTCATCCCAGTAAAGGCCTGTCCTATGAACAGCAGTCGATTCTAATCTTCATCCTTTCTCCCTGCCTATTCCAGAATGGGCCTGTCATACCCTTTTGAGGTCCCAGCAGCCAACTGGCTGTGAACTCATGGGACGGCAGAGCCCCAGACCAGCCCCATTTCTACCTGTCTGTTCTGATCATTTCAGACTCCTCTTTCAGTCCCCGTCCCTAGGGGGCTGGAGCTGCTTCCTGAAGTACCTATATATGTGTTGTCTCAGGTTTTCTTTTTGATATTTTAGCCTTTAAAAAATATTTTTATTTATTTTTCAAAGAGAGAGAGGCAGAGCACGAGCAGGGGAGGAGCAGAGCGAGAGGGAGACACAGAATCTGAAATGGGCTCCAGGCTCTGAGCTGTCAGCACAGAGCCCCATGTGGGGCTCAAACTTGTGAACTGTGAGATCATGACCTGAGCTGAAGTCAGGCACTCAATGGACTGAGCCACCCAGGTGCCCCGATTTTTTAGCCTTTTAACATCTGTCTTAAAATTCCTTATGATTCTCTTTTATATATTATATATTGCATATTTACATAAATTGCTATATATAATGTATTATCTGTTTAAATAGCTAGTGTGGTCTCTGGGAGAGAGAGGGAGAGAGAGACAGAGACAAAGAGATTTATTTCAAGGATTTGGCTCATGCAGTGGCGGAGACTGGCAGGTCCAACATCTGCGAGTAGGCCAGCAGGCTTGAGATCAAGGGAAGGCCTGTTGCGGTTTTCATCTGCAGGCCATCTGCTAGCAAAATTACTTCTTGCTTGATGGAGGTCAGTCTTTGTTCTGTTCAGGCCTTCATCTAATTGCGTGTGAAGCCCACCCACATTAGGGAGGGGAGATTAGAAGTCCAAGATTTAAATGTTAATTCCATCCAAAAACCACCTCATGGAAGAATCCAGAATAATATTTGACCAAATAAATATGTGGGCACCATGGCCTACCCACGTCGACATATAACATTCAACAGCTCAGATAGCAAAGTTTTCTTAGTTATGACACCAAAAGCATGATGCACAAAAAGTGAAAACAAAAAGATAAATGAATTTCACAAAAATTAAGAACTTGTGTTCTTCAAAATGACACTGTTAAAAGAATGAGAAGGCAAGCTATCTTCTGAAAGAAAATATTCCTAACCTATGTATCTGAGAAAGGAATTGTAGCCAGAGCTCTCCACATTTAACAGTACAAGAGAAAATATACCAATTTTAAAAAAAGTGGGGTGAAGATATTTAAACAGGCACTTCAACAAAGAAGATACCCAGATGGTAAATAAGTATAGGGAAAAGTTAAGGATGGGGTAAATGCAAATTAAAACCACAATGATATAACACTACACACCTATTAGGATGGTTAAAATTAAAAAAAAAAAGTCCATTACCATGTGCCAGGAAGAATGTAGGGCAACTGGAACTTTTATAAATTGCTGGTTGAAATGAAAAATCATATAGAAACTTCGGGAAACAATTTGGTAGCTTCCTATGAAGTTGAATAAACACTTACCCTATGACAGAGCAAGCCCATTCCAAGGTATACACTCAAGTGAAATTAAACCGATGTTCGTACAAAATGTGTAGTTGAGGATTTAGTGAGGTATGTTCATAAGAACCAAAGTCTCCATGGAATGTATAACTATGGGATGTATAAACAAACTGTGATGTATCTATACAATGAGATACTACTGCTCAAATAAAAAGAAATGGACTGTTAGTACATGTAATAATATAGATGAAACTAAAATATGCATTATATGTAGTGAAAGAAGCTTAAATCCAAAGGCTACATAATGCATGACTGTTTGTACAACATTCTTGAAAAGGCAAAAATATGGAGAGAAAACACAAATCACTAGTCACAGATGATGGGGCTTGGGGAGAAATTGAGCTAAAGGGGACATATGAGAATTTTGGGGGTAATGGAACAGTTCTTTATCTTGATTGTGGTCTGAATTTTACTGTATGTAAATTATATCTGAAATATGGAAATAATGGTTTATATACTTTCTATGGTTGTGTCATTTTTAATGCAGCCCCTTTAGAATGGAGGTTAATATATATTTAATGAAAATGAAAATTTTATAAATAAAATATCTAACTTTATTAAGACTTTTAAAGATCTAGACAGATATTTTTACCTTAGTTTACTCCATACCTAACCACACACACCGAGGAATCATGATGCCAAATACCTTTAAAATTTTGCAGATAGGTCTTAGAGTTTTGATTATATGGAAAGATAAAGATCATATCATGAACTATATTTTACCCTAAAGATTGGCATTCAAAACAATCATCGAATTTCTTTTAGGCTAAGATTTTCACGTAATTATATTGTTATTATAAACTTATTTGAAAAAAAATTAGACAAACCTGGACATTGAAAAATCAATCTATTGCCTGGTGCATATTTTCATTCCCTTTAAAATAACATTTCAAGCATTGCCATCTGACTGTTCTATTTATCAATATACTATGGTATTTAGTACAAACGACAAGATATGCAGGCTACTTTTCTGTCACGAGTGGGTACGGCAAGTTTTTGAACTTTACATGTAAGTTATTCAGTCTTATTACCATGCACTTTTCTGAAAATACAATGAAATGAAGCTGTAATTTTTAAATGGCGCAGTAAGCCGAAAAGTTATGGTTTAACAGAAGAGTACTTTCAATACTATTCCTCAGAGACATCTTATGAATTACACTGGCCACCCCATTAAATCCTTTCTTAGCTTCTTTCATTCTTTCTGCACACTATTAGGTACATTATTGATTAATTATTTATTGCTTCTTCCATCTCACAAGGGTATAAGCTTCATCAAAACAGGACCTTATTATTTTTTTTGTTTTGTTTTTGTTTTTATTTTGTTTGTTTGTTTGCTTTTTAGTAAACTCACACCCAACATGGAGTCCGACAAGGGGCTTGAACTCACGACTGTGAAATTAAGACCTGAGCTGAGATCAAGTCAGACCCTGAGCCACCCGGGCACCCCAAGACAGGACTTTGTGTCTTTTGTCCATCACTGTATGCGGGCACAGTGCCTAAAGCACTTTAAATACTCACAACACAATTCGTGTTTTGGTTTGTTTTGTTTTAGATTAAAAGAGAAAATTGTGATTACATTTCAAAAAATTTATTTTAATTCCAGTACAGTTAACATACGGTGTTAGATTACTTTCAGGTGTACGATATAGTAATATGATTACATTTTATCTCCATAAGTGGATTATTGGTTATACCTTCTTGGGTGTATAATATATATGTTTCACTTAATCTTAGTCTGACTTTGAATGTTATACCAACTGATGCATAGTATAAGGAACTAAATGGAATAGCATATTTCCTTTTCCTTGCTTCTATCTTTTGTATTATTCTTGTCATATATTTTAATTCTACATGTGTTAAAAATCCAATTTGTTATATTTGCTCTAACAATAAATTATATTTTAAGTGACTATCAGTAAGAAAAAATGTTTTTTTAATTACTGCAATTTTTGCCATTTCTTGCGCTAACCATTTCTTTATGCTTATCCAAATTTTAATCTGGACCATGTTTTTTCTGTCTACAAAAAGTTATTCTACCACTTATTGTATATCAGGTCTGGTAGCAATAAGATTTCTTTGCTTGTTGTTTCACCTTTTTAAAAAACATTTTTGCTAGATATAGAATTCTAGTTGATAGTTCTTTCTTCTTTCGGTACTTTAAAAAATACTGCTACTTTGTCGTGTGGCTTGCATATTTTCTGACAAGGAGTCTGCTGTAATTGTTTAGATATTTCTTTGTTTCTCTGTTTGCCCTATATCTTTTTTTCTCTACCTGTTTTAAGGGAGCCCTTTTTGTTTTGTTTTTCAATAATTCGGTTATGCTGTATCTAGGTCTTTTTTTTTTTTCTTACTCTTTTATTCTGTTTGGGATCTTTTGAACTTTGATCTGTGACTTAGTGTCTTTCATAATTTTGCTAAATTCTCAGCCATCATCTACTCAAACATGTCTATAGCCCACTTTCCCCTCATCTCCTTCTGTAGATACCCTCCTTTCCCCTCCCACACCTTAGATGCCTTGATATTGACCCTCACCTCTTGATTATTGTTCTCTTCTCTTCTCTTCTCTTCTCTTCTCTTCTCTTCTCTTCTCTTCCCTTTCCTTCCCTCCCCTTCTCTCCTCTCTCCTCTCCTCTCCTCTCCTCTCCTCTCCTCTCCTCTCCTCTTCTCTTTCCCTTCTCTTCTCTTCTCGTTCCCTTCCCCTTTCCCTTTCCTTCCTTCCTTCTCTTTGTGTTTAAGTTCAGGTAATTTCCATTGGCTTACCTTTAAGTTCACTAATTCTTTTTTCAGCTGAGTGTATTCTGCTAATGTAGCCATTGAGAAAATTCTTCGTAGCTGATGTGATGTGCTATGATATGATGTGATGTGATGTGATGTGATGTGATGTGTGTTTATTTCTAGCATTATTACTTGAGTCTTTTTAATAGTTTCCATCTCTCTCTTGATATTTCCTATCTTATCTATTTATACCCGTTGTCCACATTTTCCATTAGACCCATTAGCATATTAATTATTAGATATTTTAAAATCCTTGACTGGCAGTTCCAACATCTGGGTAACTTCTGAAATAGGTTATATCAGCTGCACTATCTGTTGAAAAAAATGTTCTGGTTCTCTTGTTTTGATGTGTATCCCGAAATTTTATGTTGCATGCCAGGATCAGGTGTTGAAAGACTGGGGTAAATACTATTTATAACCAGGCATGGGTCTGCCTCTTTTACCTTAGGGCAGTTAGTCTAGGAATTTGAGTCAATCTACTCAAAGTAGATCGTACTTTGTAGTAGTAGTAAGTAGTCGTTGTTTATACTGGGCCTGGGTTTTGTTCTTGCTACCATCACAGATGATATGCAGAGTCTGTGTACCACATATTTCAAATTCCCCCAGTGGTAGGATAGTGAGTCTTATATTTGATGTGGGGCCTTGCATACTGGGTGATTCTCATTATTCTTGCTCAACCCTCAGATTTCAACCTGAATTCTCCACAGATCAGGTCTCTCTACTTTTGTACTTTTCTAGGTAGTAGTTGATACTTTTGCTTTCTACTCTGTGCTATGTTTATGGTGGTGGCAGAATAAGGGCTGGTGGTTCTCCTGGTCTATCCTCAGTCTTAAGAAATCCCGAGTACCTGGGCTTTGTGTTTGGACGCTGCTCAAACTTCTTCCTGATCCTTCCCATGGTATCTGTTGCTATTGTTATTATTTCTATTTTAGAGTGGCTGTGTTTAAAAAGCCATGGGGCAGTAAGCAAGATATAAGGTTGGCAAAGGTAACAGGACTTTGTTCCCCATATTCAGAAAGTTTGCATTATACAAAGAGACATGAAAAAAATAGAAGCATTTAACAAGAGTCAGATCTTTGATGGACAATCTTGAATTTAAGTAATGCTTAACAATCTCAACAGTGCTTAACAACAATGCCTATTTTGAAGCAATTATGTTTTATTTTCTCATAAAATATTTTAATAATAGTATCCGAAGAATAAGATGTTTCAGAGAGAGATGTATTAGTTCACTTGCATATAACCTCTTCTGCACTTCTGAAAGTAATAGAATCCCAAGAGAAATCTCTTGGTTGAATTTTTTTTTTTAAGATTATGGATGGTTGTAGCCCTCAGAGAATCATGAGTATGAAATATTTGTAAACTATGGCATTAGAGAAAAACATCTGTATAGTTCTTTTGAAGAAGGAGACTTTTTGAATAACTTAAACATGCTGTGCTAGAGCATGAGTAGAAAAGAGGGATTGATAAATTAATCCATATCTCAAGGATAGCTATTTGGTTATGTTAGAGTGAGGATGGCTATTCCCTTCACTTGGCCTTCCCATTATTTCGTGAGTTCATGTCTGAGCCTGAGCAGATGTGTTTTGCATTCTCAAATTTCACGTCCTTACTTATTCCATGTACTTGAATCAGGCCTACCTTGGTTGATTCAGGACATAGAGACAAAACCTTAGAATTTCATTAATATAAGTATTGGTTTCTCTGGCATACATATATGTTTCAGTTATTTATTGTTGTGTAAAAACATCACCCCAGAACTTACTGGCTAAAAAAATATTTATTATTTCATAAGATTTGATATTTCAGGATTCAGGCAGGTTCTTCTACTTCAGGTGACATCAACTAAGGTCACTCAATCACCTACATTTACTTGTGGCTGTACCTAAGCCTAATAAAGTTTTACTGACCTGTTTGACAGAATCATTTCCTCTCTACTTGGGTTCTCTCTTTTTTTAAAAAGACTTTATTTACTTATTTATTTACTTACTTAGTTAGTTTTATTTTTTTTTAATTTACAACCAAATTAGTTAGCATATAGTGAAACAATAATTTCAGAAGTAGATTTCTTAATGCCCCTTACCCATTTAGCCCATCCCCCCTCCCACAACCCCTCCAGCAGCCCTGTTTGTTCTCCCTATTTATGAGTCTCTTCTGTTTTGTCCCCCTCCCTGTGTTCATTTTATTTTTGTTTCCCTTCCCTTACGTTCTCTTTTTATCTTTTTCTCCTCATTCAGTAGTACAACATAATTTTGCTTACAGCGTCATATCTGGCTTCTCTAGAGAGAGAGCAGAGCCTGCCAGGCCTCCTAGAAACCAGACCTGGAAGTGGTACTGCATTCTTCTGCTGTAGTCTACTAACAAAACAAAACTACAGCACTGTGCAGACCCAAGGGGAGGGAAGTAGGCTTTGGTTTATGATGTATAGAACAGCATGTGTATCAAGGAGGAAAGGGATTAATGGCAGCCATCTTTTAACTGTACACTAGAAAGTAAAAGTGACTCTAGTAACAAAAATAAAATTGGCCAAACCTCCTGCTGAGAGGGTCCTTAGAAGAACCTCAGCTATTACTCTCCAGATGGCTTTAAGGAAGATTTTAGAGTCATTTAATTAATTAATTTATTAATTTATTAATTATTTATTTATTTTGAGAGAGAGCGATCATGTGGAAGAAGGGCAGGGGAAGAGAGAGAGAGAGAGAGAGAGAGAGAGAGAGGGAGAGGGAATCCCAAACAGGCTCCACACTGTCAGCAGAAAGCCCGATGCACAGCTCAGTCCCATGGAACTGTGAGATCATGACGTGAGCCAAAACCAAGAGTCCAAGGCTTAAACAAGTGAGCCACCTGGGTGCCCTTAGAGTCATTCTTAATTGAAGAAGTGATGTACAAATAAATCAATGATCATAAATCTGTAGTTTTGTTTAGGATAGAATCGTACAAGACCGTTCAGCAGTCTGAGAGTTCTCAGTAGCCTATTTGTAAGTAATTTGTAACTTATTGTGATGGTTCATTTTATATATCAACTTGGCTGGGCTAAAGGGTGCCCAGGTAGCTGGTAAAATATCATTTCAGGATGTGTCTAGGGGGTGTTTCCAGAAGAGATTAGCATTTGAATTGGTAGATTCAGTAAATCAGATGGCCCTCCCCAGTGGGGATAAGCATCATCCAATCCATTTGAGCCCTCGATTGGGAAAAAAAAAAAAAAAAAAAAAGAAGAAGAAGAAGAGAGAGAGAGGAACACACACACACACACACACACACACACACACACACACACACCCCTTGTTGGCTCTGTTTCTCTGGGCAAAATTGACAAAGACACTTGCCTACAAACAAACTCATCTCTTATTAAGGACCAATTAAAAGGCTTTTGTGATATTGTATAGGCTTTTAAACATCCTCTGGGCATTTGGTTACAGATTTAACACTTAAATTTGGTTATTTTCTCTTTAATTTCTATACATCTCTGTATATGTTGACATTCCTGGCATCTTAAGGAAAGTGAAGAGAAACAATACCCAAATCTGATTTATGCAATGTGACTTGGCCTATCTACATATGTGTCAAGGCTGATCGTACTCTTACTTTATTAGTTTTTCCACTGTATTCAAAACAGTCACTAACCATTTGCTCTCGGATGCATATAGACCACTGTGATGATGTTGTTAGGTAATGTGACAGATGTTTCAGGAAAAGTTAGATATTCACCTAAACTGGAGTGTGTGGTGATGCTAGAACTTGAAATTTTATATATAGTATGATGAAAAAATTAAAATATACAGGGAGCTGTAAACAAAACTTCTTGAATTCAAGAAATTGTGATTTCTCTCGTGAGACAATTATTCCCTATATTGGTATATTGACTTTTAGTGATCACTTAAGCTATGACAATAAATCTCCAGATTATACTGGGTCTAATCTAAACTTTCTTTCATTTTATTTAACTTCATTAGTTTTTTTTAAGGCTTTCATCATTTAAATATGACCAAATTGGTTCAAATCATACCTTCAATGGGAAAGATAATTGAATAAAATGATATGTTAGCTCGTGGGTTCAAAGGACATAAAATTATGCTTTTCTGAGAATTGAGTGCATGGTATAACAGACATCCCCTTTGAGGGTACATGTTTTTTCCTATTGTTAAGAGTGTCTTGAACATAATAATTCTCAATTAAATATCTATGGAGTGATTGTTTAGAAGGAGAATATCAATTTTTTTGTACAGTGTGCTATATTTAAAAATGGGATGATAACACCTCTGGGGGCAAGATTATATAAATCCATTGGAAAATAATTACCTCATGTAAGGGAAACTTTTTTTAGACTTACCTTCAAGGCAACCTCACAATCACTGTTAGAAAGAATTCTTGAAAACGTTTTCATGGTTGTGTAACCAAAGGTGACCTCTCTGGCTGACTGGTTTTGCCATTTGGCAGAGATTGGCAAGGTGGAGCAGGGGAAAGGAAAGGATGTTAGAAATTATTGAGAAATTATCTGAGAGCTCTAAGATTCTACAAGTCTTTATTTAATATTTAAACATTTAAAATAAAGAACTATTAACTGGTGCCTCAGATGACTATTATTAGCATCAGCTGTCTATATTTTGTTTTTTGTTTTTGTTTTTTTAATTTTAAAAGACAGCATTTTAGAGTAAGTCACAGGAATAAAAGGCACAGCATAAGGAATAGTCATTGATATTCTAATAGCGATATATGGAGACAGATGGGAGCTACACTTGTGGTGAACACAGCATAATGTATAATTTTGTCAAATCAGCATGATGTATGCCCGAAACTAAGTGTGTCAACTATAATCAAAAAAATTACAGGCAGGTGATTCAAACAGGAGGAATATTAAATATAAAATAAACATATGGAAAGATGTTCAATCTCACTGTCAAGGAAGTACAACATGGCTCCTAAAAAGTTCTTGTTGTAAAAGGATAGACGTATGCAATTTTCTCTGCTTGTGTTTTGTTGTATTATTGTTATTGTTTGACCTACATATTTTTGTTTATTCTTTAATTGTTCTTATTTTAATAACAGCTTAGTTGAGCTATAATTCACATGCATTCAGATTCACCCTATTAAAGTGTACAATACAGTGGGTTTCAGTATATTTACAGAGTTGTGCAAGCATCATCACTATGGAATTTTAGAATGCTTTTATCACTCCAAAAAGAAGCCCCACACCCATTAGCAATCACTCCCTATCTTGCTGCCACACGCAGCCTATGGCTATGGCAATCATCAGATTGCTTTCAGGCGTATCACTTTGCCTGCTCTGGACATTTCACATAAATATAATCACACATAATGTGGGCTTGTGCATCTGACTCTTACATAGCAAAATGTATTCAATGTTCATACATGTTGTAACATGTATAATTAAAAAGATAAGGCATTTTAAGTTAATGTTCAACCCATAAATTTGCTTTTTAAAGTATCATACTGCAATAGTTTTTAAAGGTTTGACATTAGATTTAAATTCAAGAGAAATGTGTATGCTACTGTATACTACTTTTAAAATTGAGGCCTAATTGAATTTGATACGGAAAAGAGATGATTTCATTTTTAGCTAACATCTAGTTGATTGCATATAGGTATTTTCCAAAACATATTTTCTCCCCCTAAAATTGCAGGAGGTGGGAAAGTAAGGTTTGTCATATTTTATCTAGAAATACTGGAAGAAGGAAATTGGTCGATCTATGAAAAAAATGTTTGTCACTAGATTGTTTTATTGAAACGCCATTTCAGAGTTCAGACCCTTGATCTTTACTCCCATCTTTACCCACATATATATATATGCAAATGGAAACATGAAACCATTTCTCTTACTGTTTTCCAGCATCTAAATGCAAACTGTTACTCTGAGTCCATCCACATCCCTTTTTCAGCCGCCTTAATCTTTTATGAAATTTAAATGGAAAAGCTTCATCTTGAATAGTACAGTGTGAGTTTGCATTATTCAAAATTAATTTATATTGCAAAATTTCCCATACACAAGCCGGTGCCTGAATTTTTCATAGAAAGTTTGCTTTTAAAAAGTAAAGAGTGGACTTAATTTAAACCACCAGATATGGTTTAGGAACAAGTTTACATTCAAGAAATATACATTTAAAAGGACTCCTATTATTCTCTCTCATTCCTGAAAATAACAGTGTGCTATATAAGTCAGGTGGCCCATTGAATTTATAAACAGCATTAAAGGAATATGGAGAGAGTAGGCCAGGACATTGCTGTGGATGTAGTCAGGCCACCCTAACCCGGGAACACAAAGCCTATGGCACACAAAGGGTATTATTACAAGTCACAGAACAGCACATCTGTATTTTCACTTGGAAGTCCTTAAAAGTGCCCTCTCAAAGCATATCCCCAATATCACTTGCAAACGAATCTTCTGGGAATCAGTATGGTATTCACGATTTTGCCACTCTCTTGAATTGGGTATCTACTTCTGCTGGCTGTGGGCAACTACTGATTTCTGGCTTGTGGTTGCTAATGTCTAACACAGGCATGCTAATATACAAGCCCCAGGTGCCATATGGTGCCCTTAACTGTTGAAAGCAACAACACTGCTCAGTGGTAGAGATTTTTGTTTCATTGCTGAACCCATTGGCACTTGGTACAATAGTCACCTTGGCTTTTCAGACTCCCGATTAATGTAGTCTGGACATACTTTCTTATCATAAGCCCCTTGCCCAAGGATCAGGCATAAGTCCACATAGGTTGGATCAGAGGATGGCCTAAAATGACAGATGCTCTGGGTGTTCAACATCTTCCCTCTCTTTTGACACAGGCTGTTTTTATTTTGCCCTAACTTTCACATTTTGGTTCTCTTTTCTCATGGGGTGAGCTATTCTTTTCCTTGGACTATTTGTTAACTTAAGAAAATTGAACACTGATAATTCCAATCTCCTGAAAATCATAAGACATACTTACATTTTAGAAAATGTGGCACAAATTTTAATTAGTGCCATACTAATAATAAATGTTAAATGTAACACTTTTAAAACAATTTTACATCTTTTTTAAAGGTGGGAATATTAGGTAAAGGGGAAGAAAATAGCATCTTACTATAACAATTGTATGACTCTTTTGGCCCCAAATCATTTTATACTCTGAAGGTAGTAAAAAGCCTTAGTAGAAGGCTTTCTCTAGAGGTATGAATAAATGATGCCTGTTGCTGATGGAGATTTATTCTGACTTACTATGTAGTATATTTTCTAGGAAATAAAAAAAGGCAGGTGTGTTAGTGTTTTCCAGAGAAACAGACGATTAAGAGAGAAACACACCCATATGTATACACACACGCGCATATTCACACATACATTTATATATTATTATACTTATAATATTATATAATCTTTATATAATGTATCATATAAATATGATATACTTATATATAATAAGGAGTGACTCATATATGGAGTCTGAATCAGTAAGCTGGAGACCCAGGAAAGCCAGTGGGGTAGTTCCAGTTAGAGTCCAAAAGCCAAAAACAAAGGAGAGCTGATGGTATAAGTTCAAGTCCAAGGTCAGGAGAAGACATATCCCAGCTCAATAGGAAGGCAGGCGAAATTCACTCAACTTTTTTGCTCTATTCAAATCTTCAGTGTCTAGATAAGAACCATCCCTGTCAGGGAAGGCAATCTGCTTTACCAGGCATACTGTTTCAAACACTAAGGCATCCAGAAACACCCTCACAGATACACCCAGAATAATGTTTGACCAATGCCTGGCCACCTTGCATTCTGGTCAAGTTGACGCATAAAATGAACTGTCCCATCATAAATCTCTATCAGCCTGTATAAACACTGGAGACAATCTACTAAATATAAAGTTGCCTGAGGTTTTTGTACAAAAGTGGCTACAGGACTTTTTTCAAGAAGCCTGTTTTGTTTGAGAAAGAAAACTACAAAAGACCTTTCAGTTAGGCAAAAGTAATGCTTTGATTTTAGTCTGAAATGAAGGGGTTGAAACACTTTTGAAGTTTCTGTCTTAATGGGAAGGGTGTGGGCTTCTACAGTGATGGTAACTAAGGAAGATTTCTTTCTTCCTTTCTTTTTCATTCCTTCTACCCTTCTTCCTTCCTCCCTTCCTCCCTCCCTCCTTCCCTCTTTCCCTTCCTTCCTTCCTTCTTCCTTCCTCTCTTTCTCTCTTTTTTTCTTTCTTTCTGCAAAACAATGAGTTAGATGGATGAACTTTGAACATATTATGCTAATGAAAGAGGTCAGACACAACAGGCCACATATTGTATGATTCTATCGTATGAAATATCTAAAAAAGGCCAATCCATACATGGAGAGAGTAGATTAATGGTTGCTAGGGGCTGGGTAAAATGAGGTTTCCTTTTGGTGTGATAGAAATATTCGGAAACTAGATACTTGTGATTATTGCACACCATTGTGTATTCTACATGTCACCAAATTCTGCACTTTAAAATGGTAAAATTTGCATGTTTACATTTAAAATGGTTTAAATGGTAAAAATCATGAATTTGCATGTATTTTGGTCACAATAAAAAAACAAAACAAAGAAAAAACAATTGAAAGAGGACTTCAACTACAGTCCATTTGACCCCAAGCTTTCTGATTAAATTTTTCCTCCAGCTTATTCCTTAACTCAGGCAAAAGACCCTGCAGGCAAAGCATCCTCCACTGTGAACTGAAACTACCCCTCCAAGCAATAAGGAAGACCCTGAGCCAGCAAGACCCCACCTGTGATTGTCTCCAAGACATTGTCTTGACCTTCATTGCCCACCTGCATGTACCCAATTAGCATTGTCCCAGATTTTCCTCATATAAACCTGGAAATATTTTTGGCATTTTATAGATTGTTTTTGAGGCATTAGTCAGCTGCCTTCCATGTGTTGGCCTCACTGCAATAAATTTCTTTCTTGTTTCCCCACCTCTTGTCTCTCTGCCTTTGGATTTTGTCAGCAGTGAGTGGTGTTTGAGACCCCTGGAGCCAAGCGCTCTTAAACCCTTGCATCCTGGCTACACATACAATGAGTTAGGAATCTAAGCTCCAAGGAGTGAGTTCAGAATCAAGAGGATTCATTACTCCTCACGAGAAGTAAACTGGCTTCTACAACACAGTAGTGGGAAGTTGGAGCTTAGACAGAAAAAAATCAAGCAGGAGACCACCCATGAAGGGATAAATTGACTCTGTTGGTAGTGATATTAAAGACCATTTTGGTTTTCTCTTTTGGCATAACAAACTTCTCCACAACTTAATAATTTACAACAATGAGTTATAGTTACTCATGATTCTGTACATGGGTTGGGTGGTTCTGTTCCAGGAGGCATCCTTGGAATCAATTGCACAGCTGCACTCATTTGGGAGAAGTGTGGGGCTGGATGTTGAGGAAGATCGCATTCACACTCGGGCCATGGTGCTGCCTGCTGCTGGGGCTTCTCAGCTTTTCTTCACATAGCTTCTCTTTCCCTGATGTGATTCACCCTCCAGGACCTCTCCAAGTGATCTTACTTTGTGGCAGGATAGCCTGGATTTTATGACAACATAGTAGCTGGGTTCCAAGAGAGTAGAAACTAAGTGTCTCTTAAAGGCTAGGCCCAGAATTGATACCATTGTCACTTCCATTCTATCCTATTGGTCATAACACATCATATGTGTAGTTAATATTCAAGAGGAGGGGAAATAGACTCCTATCTATGGGAATAATGGAGTTCTCAAACAAGGACCGAATGTGTTACTGACCATTTTTAGAGAATAAGTACCACAAATATTCTGTTTTATATATTCATTCTCAGCCTTGTAATTTTATCTCCAAATCTTCAGAAGAATAAGGTTAACATCCCAGATATTTTTATTGGCTGTGCTTTAATGAATTAAATGATACATCAGTATCCATTGTAAATGGAAGAAGAAAGGAAAATGGCCACAGTCATGGTTGCTGTAAGCAAGATAGAACCTTAAAGGAAATGGAATGTCTATTTGGGCAAAATGGCTGGCAAAGGTAATAAGTGAAAAGCATAATCGGTTTCTGGAGCATGCAGGTGTTTTGCAGGGATTCTCAGAAAATCTAAAAAAGGAGAGCACAATAAATAAAATATTTACCTCATTAATTCAGAATCTAACCTCTACCTAAACAGCAGAAGTCTCCATTGAAATAATCATATCTCTCATCCCTATTCAGAGGATGCTGTATATTGAATGAACAGCAGTTGTTTTTGTGATTCTATTGAATAGATGCAACTAAGTTTTTACTATGTGTGTTATTATGGTGGTAGAGGCAAAGTATCATGAGTAGAAGCTTCTTATTCCAGAGAGGCAATATGAATAGATCATGGGGATTGAGAATTAAAAACAAAAATTATTGATCTTTGTTTTTTCTTCTTGGACACTCTTTCTAATTAGGACAAAAGACATAAAGCACTTAATCCTGATTTCAGTCTTCACTCATGTTGATGCATCAGATAGACTACAGTCTTCTTTTTACTTAACTTTTGACAATGCTGCCTTTCCTGAAGAATCCAGTTTATTAATTTGCTTTCTAGGAAGTTTTCCTGAAAACATATAGCCCTCACACTATACTCACAAGGAAATTGTCCTTGTAAAACATTGAAAAAACTAATCAAATATAAAACATAGTGATATTTTAAAAGGGACTTATGATCAATAACAGATTTTAGGATAAGTATTTGGGTCATAATACTATTATTGTCTCTCATTCACAACATGTCCATTAGTAAAAAAAAAAAATTCTTTCATTTACTTCTTGTTGCATGTTTCTAGATCAATTACTTATAAAAGTATTTTCACATTGGTTTTGGTCGGCTTTCACTGTTGTTATTGAAAACTAGAGTGGCATATTATTGGAGCCAAGATAAATTTATATGATGATATGTTATTTTAGAGATATCTGAACCCAATATGCAAGCACAATACTAGATTAATGGTACATTAATAATTTATGTAATATAATTTGGTTTTGCATGTACTCATTTAATTGTCATTAATTTCTGGAAGGCAGAAAAAGAAACTCATTATTTGGTGTTAAAAGCAACAGTGTCATCATCTATACATAATAAAGAAAATCGCTATGTTTATTATTAGAAAAGAGTGTATATTAAAAGCTAGAAAATGGTATGAGCTCATCGTTAAGAGCACATTTTTTTTTTAATTTGGAAAGGATTATATAGACTCTTACTTTCAGAATAAAATTTCTGAAATTTCTTTACAGAATGAGAGACTATCTCCTGGATTCAAGTTACATAACACATTAATCAGTGGTAAAATCCCTTGCTGTAGGATGGCCACAGCCCAATAGAACAGACAGTGGCAATGAAGCTGGGGCAGAGAGCTTGGAGCCCCCATTTGTATCTCATGTCACACTTTTAATTTATAGATCGAGGGGAAACATCCAGGGGGATGAGAGAGAACTTGGGTGGTAGGAGGTGGAGGTGGGATATGGGGAAGCGGCTATTTATCAACGGAAATGGAAATCTTTACATATATTAATAATCTGTATGCTTATATGATAGAGAAATGTTTGAATTTCAGTCGCGACATTATTTTCTTTCTTATATTCAACAAACTCTATTCTTTGAGCACCTGCCTTGTAGTTGAATAACAAAGAGGAATGTCTAGTTTCTGTTGTCTAAAAAAACTAATATTTAGCTGGAGGAAAGGGGCTAAAGTGCGTAGAAAGCCAAATAAATTTTATATTTCACTATACATTATTTGAAGCAGATTATATGTATTATATTAATAAAAGAAGAGAGAGATCTTTGGGGAGGTCTTGGAGTAATTGGGGATAGAGAAGTTACCATGAAGAAGACGAGTGAAATCTGAGCTTGAGTTTGACAGGGGGAGAGTGTAAAATAGGTACAGAAAAAGATAGAGGTAGAACATTCCTTAGGTAAGGAGAACAGATCAGCAATAGAATAAGATGCCCATGCCTTCAGTGAGTACAGGGGCAGTATGTAGAATGATTTGTGTAGAGTTCTGATGGTTTATGTGTCTGCCACGTTGATTCACTATTTTGATGTCTGCAACATTTTGACAACATTGAATAACAAATCAATTCACTTTAACTTTTATTCATTTTTTAATCATCGAGTAATATGTATGACAGATTTGGTCATTATCACTCAAAATCTGAGCCACATTTCTTCTTGATCACAATTCCCATAGGAAAATATCTTCTTGGTCAAAATAATCTTCTCAAAATGGCCACCAGAGCTCAACTCTGAAAATGTGGACTCTCAAACTGGACTGAAATACTTGAAAGGCTGAAGTTAATGATTCAGGTCTAGAGTTAATTTTTGAAGTTCATTCTTGGGACAAGTACAGTACCTACTGAGAAAGCACCAGAAGGAGTTATTTGTATTCCTGTTTGTGTTTTTAAAGGGGAAATAGAAATTTATGTGATGCAAAATCAAGCAGGCAAACCGAAGTAAACTAGTCTTAATTTTCTTGCCCGATCCTCTAATTCGCAATTACAGACTACTGACGTGTATCCCTCCAAACAAGCAAAGGGTCAATAGGTTATAATATATTTTTCAGGTAAAAAATATACTTAATTATAGCACATATATGTGCTAATGTACAGATTTTCCTTCATTATCTAACAACATCTTATCTATGATAATAAAAATTAAAACAGAGCTGGTATGCTATTAAGAATTTTATATTCATCCTTTCCATTTTTTAAAGATTTCATTTTTAAGTAATATGTACCTCCCAATGTGGGGCATGGACTCACAACCCTGAGATCAAGAGTCACATGCTCTACCAACTGAGCCAGCCAGGCACTCCATCCTTTCTAAATTTTTAATCTTTATGCAGTGGATGAGTTAATATCATGGATAAAGGCTACATATTGAAATTTAGGTATGTAAATCATCAAGTAGAGGCAACTATTATCAGAAATGGTCAATTATAGGGGCGCCCAGGTGGCTCAGTTGGTTAAGTGTCCACCTTCAACTCAAGTCATGATCTCCTAGTCCTTGAGTTCAAGCCCCACGTCTGACTCTGTGCTGATAGCTCAGAGCCTGAGCACACTTTGGATTCTGTGTCTCCCTCTCTCTCTGCCCCTTTCCTGCTTGCTCTCTGTCTCTGTCTCTCTCACACAAAAATAAATAAACACATACAAAAAAGAAATGTTCAATTGTAAACAAAGACATGCTCGGGTTATTCCTCACCATGATAAGATGTCCATAGTGATGACCCTCTTCTGTTAGCCATGTCTGGGTTTCAAAGATGATAAGCAAAGTATTTAACAGATAATGGGTACTTAATCAATCAGAAGAAATCCAGCATAAAAAAGTGTGATTGTACTGGTGCAAAAGAGCTGATTATCAGTCCTTTATATTTTCTCTCATTGAGAGTTACACTGAATAAACTCCTCATCGACAACCTCTCTTTATCCAGATTAGCGATGTCATATATAATTCTTAGGAAATAATTATTATCCATTGGTCATTAATGGTTTCATGTATAATACTGAAGAAAATATTTATTTTCATTGGGGATTAAGTTATAAAACCAAGAAAGAAAGCATGAAAATTTTCTCCTTTCTTCCTTCCTTGTACCTTCTATTTTTATCTTTAAGATCAAGATATCATTTTTATAATTATTTAATGCTGTGATTTTCACACTTTTTTTTTTTTTGGTCTCAGAAATTTGATTTCGGTGAAATCTTCTGCAGAATCCCATTATAAAAAAGGAAGAAGTCAAGAGTTGTTTGGTTACGGGAGGCAAGCCTTGGAATTCCTGGGGCTTCATTATGTTGTGAGAGGGAGAAGAGTCTCACAACCCCCTTGGAATAGGGTACAAATCCTTTATTTTAATTCGTTAAATAATTACAATGTGTTAATTAAAATGTATTAATTAATTAAAATGCTTATTTACTTATTTATTTATTTCGAGAGAGAGAAAGAGCAATAATGGGGTAGGGGCAGAAAAAGAGAGGGAGACACAGAATCCGAAGCAGGCTGCAGGCTTTGCGCTGTCAGCACAGAGCCCGACCTGGGCTCAAACTCACAAACCCTGAGATCATGACCAGAGCCGAAGTCTGACGCCTAACTGACTGAACAACCCAGGTGCCCCACCCCGTCAAACTCTCGTTTTATATATGAGGAAACTGAGGCTCAGAGAAATGGAATGACTTTCTCAAGTATAACATCATATATATATTTTGTGAATTGTATTATGAGAAAAAGGAATAGAGTTTATAAATACATTATGCGTTTCATTTAGAGATTTTTATCGTTTATTTATATGGGTATGCATGTTTGGAAATCTGTATATTAAAATGCTAAGAATAGAAGTTTTATGTCAGTATGAGAATATTTTTTAAAATACATAATGAGGGGCGCTCATTATACATAATGAGGGTGGCTCATTCAGTTAAGCGTCTGACTCTTGGTTTTGGCTCGAGTTATCATCTCATGGTTTGTGAGTCTGAGCCCCCACATCGGACTCTGTGCCGACAGCGTGGAGTCTGCTTGGGATTCTCTCTCTCCCTCTCTCTGCCCCTCTCCCACTCGTGTTGTCTCTGTCTCTCTCAAACTACATAAACTTAAAAAAATTAACAAAAAAGGAATTATTTCCCTTAAAAGGCATATAGGAGGATAAATTAAAAAATAAAATAAAATAAATAATCATGCAGATGACATAAGAAGAAGAATGGTGCCAAATACTAGCGGGATGAGCACACACTGAGTTAGTTTGAATGGAGGAGAGTCCATATTTCACAAGCATCACTTAGTGGACATCATGGCACTGTAGTAAACCAACTTAAATACAATAAAATAAAATGCAAATGAAAGAAATACTAATAAGTGGGAAAATAAATGTGGCTTTGTGAAATTCAACTTGATTTTGTGACAGTTGGAGTGAAGTTTAGGACGTGTTTAAGTGGCAGACAAAAGTTAACACCAGGGAGAAAATGGCTTGTAGAAAAATAAAAGAAATGAGTTGAGTTTGTGTGCCTAGAAGTTACTTGGACAAAGAACCAGTCTGCCTTCTCTTTCACTATCATGGTCTTGAATACTCATTTACCCATTTTTCCTGGTTACTCTCCTGGGAATAAATAAGGGTCTGGATCTTTATATTATTTCTAGAAAAAATCCTGAGATAAATTAAGACTTGAACCGACAGTTTCCTAGGAAAATTGTCCCAGATGGCCAACACTGAGAGTCATTGTAGCAAAACTTTCGGACTTCAAAGAAGATGGAGGGGCATTTGAGTGGCTCCATAGGTTGAGTGTCTGACTTTGGCTCAGGTCATGATCTCACGGTTTGTGAGTTCAAGTCCCGCATCGGGCTCACTGCTGTCAGCACAGAGCCTGCTTTGGATCCCTGGTCTCTCTCTCTCTCTCTCTCTCTCTCTCTCTCTCTCTGTCTCTCTCTCTCAAAAAAAAAAAAAGGAGATGGAAAAAAAGAAGTCTTTTGGGCACATAGCAAAAAAAAAGATCAAGTTGCTTTCAAGAGAGAAACAATATTGATTTCAGGCTAAAATAATGATGTCAGGCTTTTTGGTAGCAATGTTTTATGCTGTAAGACAAAAGACTAGTATATGTAGGATAATCAAGGAAAGACAATGTGAGCTAAGTATTTTATATTCAGGCAAATCAACTTGCAATATTAAAGACACAGGCTACCTATCATAAACATGAAAGAACTCAGGGAACACTATTCCCATGGAATTTACCAGGGAATAGTTTTCCAATAACCAAAGTTACTGAAGAGTCATTGGTGGCTATCACTGAATATATATTTGATTACAACCAGCACTAACAGGTGTGTGTGTGTGTGTGTGTGTGTGTGTGTGTGACAGTATGGTATGTGATGTTTAAATGCTTTGAAGATTTAATAAATTATAAAAGAGGGGGAGTGAGAGAAAAAAAAATCTTCTTAACTACATAAAGATAAACCAAAAGTGAGAAAGACAAATTAAAACAGATAATATTGCAAAAGGATAGAACATAAAACTATTTGATAAAACTGAGGCTAAATTTGTTTGTCATGCCAAAAGCTTTGGCTTAATCTATCAAAACAAAGAAGATAATTTTCATATTGGCTAACAAAACAAAATCTGGTAGTATGACATATAATAGACACACTAAACACAAAGAGATTCAGAAAATTAAAAACAACAACCACCACAACAGTAGGCCTGGTTATACTAGACAAAAGCAAGTAAGAAGAAAGGAAGGTAATCTAGAATCTAGAAGACTGACAAGATTTGGGTTAAATAAAAAAGGAGTTAGGGAAGCAACGAGTAACAATTTATATTACTACAGGCTTAAATTCATAACGAGGATCTAACACAAAGGCAACTTTTGTAGAGTGGAAACCAAAGCCAAGGCATGGAGAGAGAGAAAGTGTCTTAGATTGGGTTAAACAAGAAACACACTCTTTGACAATAACTTGAGGCCAAGTGGTTTGGAGGTGATCCACAGAGGTGTGTAAACATAGGAAAAGTAAGAAAGTCAATAAAGGGTCTGGTAATCGGTGCTTATTGTGGGCAACTGGCGTGTATTCCTATTGAGAGGGAAAACTGTAGAGCACAACTTAGAGTTAGGCCACGACAAGAGTAAGGTACCTGGGGCACTTTTACTCCAACTCACATGTGGCATTACCCTGAGGGCTGCTTATTTGGTATAAGTCTCTCATAAAGGAAGAAAGTCTTCAGTCAGAAAGTCACAAGAATGTCACTGGTATGTATCTGGAATAGTGGGTCATGAAGGGACATAGTCACAACAACAATATTCATAATAAGACACGTATCTCTGTCCCAGAAATACTAACAGCAACAGTAACAACAACAACAACAACAACAAAATGAGCCTTAAATAAGTGCACATATATATAATATATATGTCTATCTACCTATATATTCATCCATCCATCCATACATACATACACACACATATCTATCTATCACCTATCTATATTTAAATGTAAGGCTGGAGGATAGAAAATATGGTAACTGACCATAAAAGACACTGAGGTCACAAAGACACCTTCAATAAATCTAAATCCAAAGCTTAAAAGTAATATAAACACATAATACAAATAGTATCTCTGTAAATATAATAAAATAGAAATAACTAATTTAAAAACCATGGAATCTATCAATTTACTGTATTGAAGGACATAAGATAAAATTTAGACAAATACATGTTTATGAATCAAAAGACTTAATATCTTAACAAATTCAATTAGTCTCTAAATGGGTAAACTTAATGCATTGCCAAGCACAATCCCAAGAGAGATTTTTCTTAGTTGTTCAGAAGAATTTTTAGTGGCATGTGGTTACATTAAAAATATGACCATAATGGGGTGACTGGGTGGCTCAGTTGGTTAAGCATCCGACTTCGGCTCAGGTCATGATCTCACTGCTTGTGGGTTCAAGCCCCGCGTCCGGCTCTATGCTAACAGCTTGAGCCTGGAGCCTGCTTCGGATTCTGTCTCTATCTCTCTGCCCCTCCCCTGCTCACTCTCTGTCTCTATGTCTCTCTGTCTCTCTGTCTCAAATATAAACTAAAACATAAAATCTAAAAAAATGACCATAGCAAGAACATACAAAGATATGTCAATCTTAAAATATATGGAAAAGTCTCTACTACCAAAGAAAGTATCCCACTGACTAGTATTAGAACATAGATGAATGTGCCAGTGACATAGAGAGCACATTCATAGATTTCTTTATATATGTATATTTGAGAAAATATACGTAATGAATTCAAAATTTCACATGAAAAAGTAGCATTTCAATTCAGTGGAGGAAATCAATTTATTTGATAAGTATATCTGGCCAACTTCATCTAAAGGAAAATACAATGTGTGTATCTGTTTGCTAAGGCTGTCATAACAACGTACCACAAACTCGGTGTCTTAAACAACAGAAATGTATTGTCACAATTCTGAAGGCTAGAAGTCTGAGATCAGTGTCAACAGCGTTGATTTCTTCTGAGGACTGTGAGGAACAATCTGTTCCAGACCCTTCTCCTAGCTTCTGGTGGTTTGCTGGCAATCATTGGTGCTCCTTGGCTTTTAGATGCATCATGCTGACCTTTGTCTTAATGTTCCCATGTCATGCTCACTGTCATTGAGTTAAGGATCCTCTCTCCTCAAATACAACCTCATGTTAACTTAGTACATCTGCAACATCATAATTTTAAGTGCACATCCTTCTAAAAATGTGATCCATGGGAATCTATTCCTAGAAATGGAAACAATAATATACAGCAACATATGCTGTTGGATGTTGATGTCTTTGTACTGTTTGTAGTGGCAATCAATCAATGTAAAGTGACTATTTTGTAATAAGAGTGTGCTTAAATATTTTGTAGTCTTGTCATACTATGGTATAGTGAGATCATTACAATAAATGACATCGATCAATAATAGCTTAGATACAGAGTTGAGGGAGGAAAACAAGGAGCAGAGAACTATTATATAAAAAATTACATTTTTATGAAACAAATGGAAAATATGTACCATACATGTAAATGCACATTTATATATTATGTGTAGATAGTATATATTATACTTGAACCTATAATTTCTTTATAAGAATACAGAGAAACATACAAACGAAAGCATCCCAAGTTGTGAATTTTTTCATACATAAGTTGGATAAAGGATAGATCTGGCACAGCTAAGGCTGAGAGAGATAAGAGGTAATAGATAAGACATAAATAGATAAAGGTGAAGAGGAAGAGGAAAAACATCCGATTTATTATTATAAATGAAATTTTAAACAAGTGCATATCTTAAAAACTATGAATTCAGCAGTAATGGCCTTGAAGCTCGAAACAGACACCCAAGTAGAATTTGGTCTAAAACTGAACAAGAACTCTTTCCTTAGCTATGCTCCCTAAGAGTTTTAGCCCAATATTCTAGGGAACAATTGAAAACTAATATGAAGATAGCTTGTGCAAAATGTGTTTTATGCAACCGTCCCAGACCTTTTGGTCAGCTGGGCACCACCCCACCACACTGATCTAAGGCTGCAAACCATGTTGGCTAGAATCTCTTTTCCTACGAGGGGGTTTGAGTTGATCAAGAGGAACTTGTCTGATAGTTGAAGCAGAAAGTTAGGGGATCCATCTTTCTCAGCATGCTGTGTGGATCACACAAAGTAGCTTCACCAGACAGTCATGGCTTCTCTCAGGAATCACCTCATCCGCCTTTACTTTCGAGTCATATGCATCTCTGCAGGCTCTTATCTGCACTCAGGTTCCTCCACACACATTCTAGTCTTCTGGATGGGATCTCCACAGTTGACCCTCTGACCTTCATGTCAGCTTTCCCGACCTTCAGTGGTAACTTCTCTGACTCCCTCTATTCTTCCTAGAGTTGCATAAACCCCTAATTCTGTATGAAACCATTGATACCCCAAATGCATAAAGTGACTTCTCTTTCCTGACAGAACCCTGGCTGATAGTTATCTATGAATAGTATGGTAAAATAAGAAGCGTTCTCATAAAGAAAAGAGAGGTAGTTAAAAATAGTAATAATAATAGAAGAATCAGCTAGTGGAGTAGTAAGGTCAGGGTGAAGGGAGCAGCCATCTCAGAATGAGGCGATGAGAATATAGTGTATTGCCTGTAAAGAAGTGACAAATAATGATAAAACCAGCTATATTTCATTACATTTTTTATTATCATGAGCCCCATGATTATAAACTGTCAGTTATTAAAAAGAAAACTTTCTTATACTGTAGGCCTTTCTTAACTGTCTCCCCCCTTGGTTCATCCCTTGAATAAAAAAATGACAAATAAAAGCACACAGATGCAATTTATCTCAGAATATACAGAAGCGCTTTGGCAATTAGAAGTTCACTATAAGTTGTTTACATGAATTTTGATATCTACATAAAACATGTATCGATGAGATGTGGTTATTAAGGGATTTTTAGCCAGGGGACTTGAAAAGGCTGGACATCGAGATAAACAATATTTATCCTTGGGGGAATCCTAGTCACTTGACTGTTATTATTTTGATAACAAGGTCAAACTTCATGAGGGAGTAGATTCATAGGACTTTAGTAAATTTTAAGGAAATGCTTCACCTTGAATGACAAGACTGTCCAGATTGTGAGAGGGATGTTGGGTCATCTCAGCACAATGTCATTGTGGGTCCCATTCAACTTGCTTTCCTTATTTCATGCTTAACAAGAAACCTACTGACTATAATTTATCCAAATACATTTGACCAAATGTAGAAAAGTCACTGGCCATTCAGACTTAGAATATTCTGGGCTTGAGTAAGTAATTTCTCATTGTAAATAAAAAAATGCTATCTTTATTGTTTTAGTTAGCAATAATCACTGACCTATGCCAGATTATTTCTGGAAATTTTAAGGACAAAGGTGTGGAAATTCAGCATTATGACCTTACTTTTAGAAATGTTTCAGAGGTGCCTGGGTGGATCAGTTGGTTGAGCACCCAACTTATTATTTCAGCTCAGATCGTGATCCCAGGGTTATGGGATTGAGCCCCATGTTCGGCTCTGTGCTGATAGGATTCTCTCACATACACACACACACACACACACACACACACACACTCACTCTCTCTCTCTCTCTCTCTGTCTCCCTCTCACATCTGCCCTCCTCCCCAGCTCACGCTCTCTCTCTTAAAAGAAAGAAAAGAGGGGCACCTGGGTGGCTCAGTCGGTTGAGTGTCCGACTTCGGCTCAGGTCATGATCTCACAGTCTGTGAGTTCAAGCCCCGCATCGGGCTCTGTGCTGATGGCTCAGAGCCTGGAGCCTGCTTCCGATTCTGTGTCTCCCTCTCTCTCTGCCCCTTCCCTGCTCATGCTCTGTCTCTCTCTGTCTCAAAAATAAATAAAAACATTTAAAAAAAAAAAGAAAGAAAAGAGAAACAAATGTTTCTGCTAGTTTTTGAAAAAAATGCTTTCCAAGATAGAATCTGGGTTTGCCAACCACTAATTCTGTACACTTTCAATTACATTAGGTTGCTATTTATTATTCTGACATGTTCTATGAAAAAAGGTGATATTGTTAATTTACACATTTTACACCTTAATATGCAGTTAAGTATGAAAAATGACCAGGTATGTATTTTGAAGGAAGAAGAAAGAAAAAAAACCAGTATTTGATTAAATTCACTCATTATATTAGATTCTTTTAAATGAAAGGTCATATCTGGTTTATTTAGCAAATTTAACAAAGTCTTTAAGCCGAGCACTACACTAGCTTCTGGTTCCAAAGACGAAGGGGATATGAGTAAGAAAAATAAAATAAAATGTTTTCATATCTTTGATCACTTACAAATGCTGAGTACTTCCTTTTAGGCTTACCAAATTTTAGGATATAAATAAAATCTGCCCTGCTCAAGGAGTGTTTTTAATCAGTCTTCCTTTGTCTATATTATCAATTACTTTGTATTCTTTAATTATAATTTGGTCACTCTCCTTTTTTTTTTCCCCTTCCCATTCCTGTTCTCTGGCACATAATATTGCCTAGCCTCAGTGGGTAAGTATTTTGGAAAACAACCCTGAGATCTGTTTCACCAATGACATTTCTCATTTATTTCTGTATGTATGTATGTATGCATTCATAGATGCATGTGTTTTCAGTTAGGACTTTATTTGGTCAGGAAAAAGAGACCAAACCAAATGTATACAGAAGGAATATTTAGCATACGTTTACTAGAAATGGAAGAAGGTACAAAGACATGGGGGTAAGGTGTCTATGCCTTACTCGAACTGATGAAATTGAACAACAGTAGACCACAGATAAATTGCATTTTGTAGTAGGTAAAATAACGATCCCCAATGATATCTATGCCCTAATCTCCATAACCTGCATGTTAGGTTATACGGAAAAGGAAGAGAGGTAACAGAATTAAGACTGATAATCAACTCACCTTAAAATAGGGAGATATACCTATTATTCAGGTGGGCCTTATGTAATGGTAAAGTCTTTAGAAGGGGAGAAGGAGGTAGAAGAGAAGATCAGATTGAAAGAAGAGCTATGAGAAGAAATCCATCTGCCATTGCTGGCTTTGAACATGGAAGAATGCAGGTGGGCTTAAGAATCAAGTAATGCAGGTGGACTTTAGAGACTGGAAAATGCAAGGAAACAGATTCTTTAGGGGTTGCAGAAGAGAGCACAGTTTTTCCAACCCCTTAATTTTAGCCCTGTGTGACCCGTTTCAGACTTCTGACTTAGAAAACTGGAAGGTAATAAATTTGTGTTGTTTTAAGTCACTACATTTTTGGTAGTTTCTTACTACCTTCGTGAATCTAGATTTCTGTATTCAGTAAAAATACATTTGAAAAATAATCAAGCATACTATCAAACAAATATACGTAAAAAACAATGGAGGCCAGAAAACAATGATAAGACACCTCTGACATAAATTAAAAAAACAAACACTGTAAACCAGGTTCGTATGGACAGTAAAAAATACTCCAAAAGTAAAGGCAAAGGATTTATATTTATACATAAATAAAAGATACACTTTGTTGAGAAAATTTGTTTTCAGGACCTGCTGTACAAAAAAAGTTAAAAAAGTTAAAAACAAAAAGGGAAAAAACAAAAAAACAAAAAAACAACAAATGGAGCATTTGGGTCTGAAAGAAAATGTTCCTAGGACTATAGAAAGGAATGAAGAGCTTGAGAAGTGGAGAAGTGATGCTTTTATGGGTAAAAATATATGTATGTATGTGTTTGAGAGACAGAGACAATGAGAGTGGGGGAGAGGCAGAGGGAGAGAGAGAATCTTAAGCAGACTGGGTGTGGAATCTGCTTAAGATTCTCTCTCTCTCTCTCTCTCTCTCTCTCTCTCTCTGCCCCTGGGGCTCAATCTCACAACTGTGAGATCATGACCTGGGCCAAAATCCAGATTCAGATGCTTAACTAACTGAGTCAGCCAGTCAGCCTGGGTAAATTACCCAGCCCTGGGTAAATATTTAAAACCATTGTTTCTTCTCTTCATTTATTTAAAAGGCAATTGACTGCTTAAATTAAAAACAACAATATGTATTGGGGCACCTGGGTGGCTCAGTCAGTTAAGTGTCTGACTTCAGCTCAGGTCATGATCTCACACTCCGTGAGTTTGAGCCCTGCGTCAGGCTCTGTGCTGACAGCTCAGAGCCTGAAGCCTGCTTCAGATTCTGTGTCTCCCCCTCTCTCTGCCCCTCCCCTGCTCATGCTCTGTCTCTCTCTGTCTCAAAAATAAATAAAAACATTTAAAAAAATTTTAAATAACAATATGTATTAACTGGAATTTAAATAAAAAATTAAAAAATAAATTTAAAATAATGGCATTGTATTGTTGAATTGAATACACCTGTAAAAATAAACTATTTTAAACCAATAGCACAAGAAAAGGAGAGAAGGAAAATGGAATTTTAGTGTTATAAATTTCTTAATTTTATATAAGGTAGTAAAATATTAAGTATACTTTTATAAGTTATTTTGGACAGTTTTATAGACATTAAAGTATAATATGCCAACAGTTTTAATGAACACTAAATATTATATCATGAAAAAGTTATGCCAATAAATTTGACAACTTTTATGTGAAACAGAAAAAATACTTTACAAAAGACTAAAAGTATAAATAGAAGAAACAGAAAATCTGAATTTATATTCAGTATATTCTGATACTGAATTTATAACAAAATTCCCCAGATGGTTTACCCACAAATTCTATTAAACACTTAATGATGAAATGATACCAAAATTGCACAATTTTTCAGAAAACAAACGAGACAACATTTCTTAACACATTTTATTAGGCTACCATAAACTTTTTTTTGTTTTTTGTTTTTTTTTTTTTTTTTTTTTTAACGTTTATTTATTTTTGAGACAGAGAGAGACAGAGCATGAACGGGGGAGGGGCAGAGAGAGAGGGAGACACAGAATCGGAAGCAGGCTCCAGGCTCTGAGCCATCAGCCCAGAGCCAGACGTGGGGCTCGAACTCACGGACCGCGAGATCGTGACCTGAGCCGAAGTCGGACGCTTAACCGACTGAGCCACCCAGGCGCCCCAGGCTACCATAAACTTAATATCAAAACTTGATGGCAATACTTGATTAGAAAAAAAATACAGACACATAGTAGCAAACGTTTTCAACAAAAAATTAGCAAATTAATTCCAGCAACACATAGGATAATATGTCATGTTCAAGTGGAATCTATCTCAAAACAAGGTTAATTAATCACTTGAAAATATTCAATGCAATTGGACATACTTAGATTATAAAGGGAAAAGAATTTAGGACATCTTAAGAGGTGGAAAAAACAATACCAACCTCAATTCATGATATACATTTCAGTAACATCGGAATAGAAGAGAACTTCCTCAAAAGGTATATGCAAAAATCATATCATATTAAATACTGAGAGATTAAAAACTTTCCCACTTTTATCAGGAACAAAACAAACAAACAAAAGTTTGTTCTTATCACCTTTATTAAATATTGTTCTGGAGTTCCTAGTAATAAGCCAGAATAGTAAGACAAGAAAAAGAAAAGAATGGCATAAAGATTTCAGATGTCATTATATATAGATGATTTATATGTAAAAAGTCCTAAGGAATCTATAAAAGATATTAAAACAAATAAGTGAAATCAGCAAGCGCATAGAATACAACATACATAAGAATGTTTTATATACTAGCAAATAAAGATGTAATAATGTCTTTATGAAAATATCAAAAACGGGCGCCTGGGTGGCTCAGCCTGTTGAGCATCCGACTTCGGTTCAGGTCACGATCTCACGGTTCGTGAGTTCGAGCCCCGCGTCGGGCTCTGTGCAGACAGCTCAGAGCCTGGAACCTGCTTCAGATTCTGTGTCTCCCTCTCTCTCTGCCCCTCCCCTGCTCATGCTCTGTCTCTCTCTGTCTCAAAAATTAATAAAACATTAAAAAAAAGAAAATATCAAAAACAAAAAATAATAAAATTAACAAAGTGCTACACTCACACTACCAAAATATTGGCTGAGAAAAAATTAAGTTATGACCTAAATGGAGAGATATATATTTTAATGCACTGACCGACTCAATATTGTCACATTTTCAACTCTCCCCAAATTTATTATTCTATTAAAAATAATACCAATTAATATTTAACCAACAATTTTTGGGTAGAAAACAAAGAATCATATCTCAAATTTTAGAAATAGCAAAATAATCACAGAAATAACAAAGTTGGAGAACACACACGCAAACTATCTGAATTAAAAACAAAGCTGGGATAACCTAGCCAAGGTGGTTCATGTAAGAAAATAGAATCATGGAACAAGATAGAGAGTGTAGAAATAGACCCTCACATAAACTGTCAACTGGTTTTTTACAATGACTAAATTGAAATTTGATGGAGAAAGAAAGTATTTTCAACAAACGGTATAGGGCAAATGGGATAAGTATATGGGGAAAAAATGAAACTCAAACTTTACCTCATATGACAGGTAAAAACTCATTCAAAATGGATCATCTTTCATCAGAAAAAAATAAATCTATAAAGAATCTGAAGAAAATGTAACAAAAATATCTTTGTGAATCGCACAGGCAAAGATTTCTTAGCAAGGACGCAAAAAGCACTACCATAACAGAAACGATCAATTACAAACTGGACTTCATAAAAAATAAATACTTCTTTTCACTAAAAGTCATTGTTACAAAATGAAAAGGTAACAGTTTGGGTGAAAATATTCCCAGTGTATATACCCGACTCAAGACTCTAATCTAGAATATTTAAAGAACCCGCTGAATCAAGAATGGCCAACATCCAGTAAAAAAGGGCAAAGTTCTTCGTCAGTCACTTCACAGAAGAAATCACGTAAGAATGGATGAAAGCCTATCAAAGATTGCTCAGTATCATTAGCTGTCAGGGAAATGAAAATTATAGCTGCAGTAATATATGACTCAATGTGGTAGTTACAATTTCAAAAATTTTGCAATGTCAACTGTTGGCACGAATAAGAAGCAACCTAGTGCAAGTTGGTGAGTGTGTAAGAGTCCACAACCACTTTAAAAATTATTTGGCAGATTCTCCTTAAGATAAATATGAAGTTATCTTGTTACCCCATAATTTCACACTTAAGTATTAACACAAGAGCAACGAAAAACATACATCCACAGATAGATCTTGTACAAGAAGATTTTTTTAGCAGCTTTATTCTTTATAGCCTCAAACTGGAAACAACCCAAATGTCTATTAATAGGAAAATGAGCTAAACATAAAAAAAAAAAAATGTTGTAATCTATTATAAAGTGCAATACTATACATCAATTAAAAAAAAAAGAACAAATGACTGATTCCTAAAACAACTTGTATTAATTTAAAAACATTATGTAATTTATGTGGAGGGAACAAATACAGAAACAACTGAATACATGCTGCTTGATTTCATTTATAAAAAATTCAGGACAAGTAAATTCATCTCTGGTGATAAAAATCAAATCAATGGTTGCATATGAGAGGTATGACTGGAAGGAGTCAGGAGTTTTCTGTGTGGTGGAAATTTTTTAGATCTTGACTGTGATGTTGATTTCACTACTGTGTATCTTTATCCTTTAATCTTATGAAATGTTACAGTAAAATTTGTGCTTTGCAGTGTATGAAAACTTTGCCTTGGTAAAAAGACAATGAAAATGTATAATATGGCACAAGTTCAGGTTTATATATTTCTTAGAAATTGTAAAGATCTTAGAAATTGTTAATTTTACTTTTCAGCCTCTCAGTCAAATACACTCTTACATATAAACACAGACAGGGGCGCCTGGGTGGCGCAGTCGGTTAAGCGTCCGACTTCAGCCAGGTCACAATCTCGTGGTCCGTGAGTTCGAGCCCCGCGTCGGGCTCTGGGCTGATGGCTCAGAGCCTGGAGCCTGTTTCCGATTCTGTGTCTCCCTCTTTCTCTGCCCCTCCCCCGTTCATGCTATGTCTCTCTCTGTCCCAAAAATAAATAAAAAACGTTGAAAAAATATTAAAAAAAAAAAAAAACACAGACACACACACACACGTTACAGACTGGTATTTGGACACAAAGGGAAATTAAAGGAATCTTCCTAACTCAGCTAGTTTCAGAACTGGGATGATTTGGACTTTCTGATTCCTGCCTATTCAATCATACCAGATTTCATCTCTATAATACCAAACACCACACATAAAGCAGTCTACATCTTTCTTACACATTGCAAATAATAAAATAAAACAAACCAAGAAACTATTAATGAGTGCGTATCATTCCCTGGGTTATATAACTATTTTATTCTTGACTATATATATATATATATATATATATATATATATATATATATATAAACAAGACTTTTTTTTTATCGTGTGTTCCATGGGTTTGTATGTAGCTTGTGAATGGACTTTGGGAGGCCTACAATTTTTTGAAATTATATGCAAAATGTTGTGTTCATATACTTGTGTTCATTTTTCTGATAACTCCCACAGATTCATATGGATCCTGTGACCTCACCCTTCCACATAAAAATCACTGAAACATGAAGGCTCATTTTCCATCTAAAAATTAAATATGAATGAAACTTCGTATAATCATGGAGTGATAATACCACCCTAAGCAAGATTCCAAAAGATGAAACTACAAAAGAAAATATTCATCTGACTATTCGAAATCTTAAAAATACTCTGGATATTCAGAAAAGACGTGAAGAAAAAGATAATACATTAACTAAACACATCAATCAATGAGTTGATAATTCTTGGAACAAATTCTTGGAATAGTGCCTATGGTAGTAAGAATTATATCCACTATTATTATATCTATACAACATAAAAATTCTGATTTCAAGAATTGTTGATGATATGGATTTTTTTTATCATATATTGGGTTAAAAGTAACCCTTTAAAGTTAGAGAGGGATAGAGCCAAACCATAAGAGACTCTTAAAAACTGAGAATAAACTGAGGGTTGATGGGGGGTTGGAGGGAGCGGAGGGTGGGTGATGGGCATTGAGGAGGGCACCTGTTGGGATGAGCACTGGGCGTTGTATGGAAACCAATTTGACAATAAATTTCATATTAAAAAAATAAAATTAACCCTATAATAAAAACTAAAAACATTTGAAGGAAATATACCAAAATGCTACTAAATAACTGAGTCGTAAAATTACTAATTTTTTTTCATTTTTATCCCTTGCTGTATTTGTTATCTATCATATAAATTGTCTTACAAATTGGGAAAAGTAAAATTACCTAATCAGAAAAAAATAAGCAAAGGATATGAACGTACATTTAAAAAGAAAGAAATGCGAATTATAAAACACATGAAAATATCTTCAACCTCTCCAGTAATCCAAATGATGGCAATTTAAACCAAAATTGTAGTTTAAAAATAATGTTAGGGGCACCTGGGTGGCTCCGTTGGTTAAGCGTTCGACTAAGTTCAGGTCATGATCTCACGGTTTGTGGGTTTGAGCCCGTGTTGGGCTCTGTGCTGAAAGCTCAGAGTCTGGAGCCTGCTTGGGATTCTGCGTCTGCCTCTCTCTCTGCCCCTCTCCTGCTTGCACTCTATCTCTCTCTCAAAAATAAATGAACATAAAAAAAATTAAAAAATGTTTTATGTTACATAGTGTTAAAGATACAAAAATTGTTGCCATCTGAAACCATTTTACATTTCAAGTAATTTGAATGCTCCCCCCATCTCTCTTATCTGAGGACTATTAACTTTGTGAAATCACATGGTATTGTTTTACTCTGGTGCTAATTTATTTTAATAAAAATGAGCAGTAGTGTCCACTCTTGAGTCTTACCACGTACCGTATACATATTGTTTTCTCCCATAGCTATTTTGATAAAATAAATTATTTGGAGTGCCAATCAAGTATTGAGGTATTAAGGCTCAGGCACGACTGTCCAGAAAATCACAGTAAATGATACTGTCGGACATGAGACTTCTAGGGTTGATGCTGTTCTGTTTCATAAGCAACCAGCCAAACATCAGCCTGAGGGACAGTGTAACAATAGTAAGGCCTTCCCGAGAGCAGCTGCAGTGGTTAAGAATTAGATTTCTTCCCTTGTGCTCTTTTGTTTAATTCTCAAAATATCTTTTAATTAAAGAGATTTATATACTCTTTTACAAATAACAGAATTGAACACAAGAGAAGAAAAATGACTTAGTCAAAGTTGTTTAGTTACTGAGGGGCAGAACCTCAAATCAATTCAGGTCTTATCATTCTCCTACTAAGAAGGAGAGAATGCTATATCCCCAAGGATATCCTTAGCAAGAGCTAAATATAAAAATATAATCACTGGGAGTTTCAGCCTCTTGAAAATGGACAACTGTATTATACATGTACATTAAACGCATATGCCAAACTTCCAAAGCCTTAATAGCTAGTGGAAACGGGAGATATTCAAGAACCAACCATCAAATCGCACTTAGAATTGAAAGATTTGTTCAACTTTCTGTGAACTTCAGTCTATCAATTTCTTTCTTCTTGTTGAGGTTTTTCCCTAAGGGCACTGAAAACTGATGTTAATTGGGTGTTCTCTCTGCTTGTGAGAGTAGACTAGAATTACCTGAATCCCAAATGCAGACAGTTCAATTTCCTACCCCCAGTCCCCCACAGGGCTTTTTAGCTGCCATGTAAGTCAGCTGATTAAGGTATAAATTCTGGAAAAGCCCGGGTCTTTTTCTAGTGCCTCCTGCCAGCCTGAAATTGCATTCTTGGTTGCTGACATCAAACATACACTTTTTTGTTTTATTTTGAACGTTGTGTTTGTAATGAAAGAACATTGATATTGAGAAAATAAAATGACTCTAACATTAGTGTACTTAAGTGACTGGAATGGTAATGATACCAGTTGGTACACAGGGGTCATGTTAGAACCACAGTTTAATTGGATCATGACTTCTGCGTGGAACACTTGATTATCACCACAAGTAGGAAAAGGTAAGCCCTTGAATAGTTTCTCCTCTTTCTAAATATATTTTTGAGCTTTATAACCTATTAGGACTTATGAAATATAGGAAATAAATAGCTCTTAGGAGACCTATATTATAGTTTATTTTTTACCTAATTAGATTTTAGACCAGTCACTTGATCATTGGCCTTCAGTTTTCTCAATTACAAAGGCCCGTATGCCCTGAATCTTCCTTACCTTTCAAATAGCATCTCCACCCAGTTTCTCTAACCTTCAGTCACGTAGAAATAGTCCCATCTTCAAGAACATCCCAAACCTCTTCCCACCTAAAGCTTTTTCACACCTTTTTTGTCTGTGTGTTCAATACGCTTTGACTGGAGTTCTTACATGGCTCTGCCTCCTTTTCATAATTCCTGATTAAATGTAATCTCTTCAAATAGGCCTTAGGATCAACTCATCTAAGTAGGTCCCTCCTCCTACCTCATCCTTATAATCCTCTATTGCAAGATCTTGCAACATGTTTCTATATTTTTTGTTATATACTTGTTTGTTTATCCCATTATTTACTTTCTTCTCCAACAAAACTTATTTCCACAAGTACAGGATCTGAGGTCTTATGTGTGTTCACTCACCTACTCAGTTCTGCCTTGAACTTCTTTTTATGGAGCAAGGTTTCAGATGGGGCTGTTCAGGAAATGTGAAGGCAGAACTCAAGTCCAACCCTCTTGGTATCACATCCCTGTCTACCATTCCACTGTTGTCCCCAGAGTTGGCACCCTTCATATTAAAATTGCATGACTCTGAATACGAATTAATTTATTTGTATAAATAAATTTTATATATATATATATATTCTACTTTAATTTATTCTGATTATAGGAGGAAGTCTGGGGTCAGAGTAAACAAGGAAGGCACTTGGACATTGGAATTCAGCTATATTCTCTGCTCCCTTTGGTTGAATTTCAAAAGTAATATTTGGCTATCCCATAAAAATAATAATCAGAAGATAAGTGTGTTTTAGTTTCCTTATACTTTATTAGTTGGTTATTTATTTTGCCTTCTAATATTTTGCTGACTTACACAGTTTTATCTGATTCATTGAGTTTATTAGTTTTACTGCTACTAATAAACCCTAATTCTTTATTACCTTCCATGCAATACTTTGCCCTGATGATCAACACAATCTAAACTACTACGCATCACTAGAAAGCATTTGTTGACTGAATACCTAAATGAAGAAATGGGAGAATAGAACAAGATTCTTCCTGTCATCTGATTTGAACTTCTAATTCTATTTTTGTCTTACTTGTCAGTTCTCTTTTCTTAAATTTACCAATCAATAGTTCTGAAAGAAGAGAAATGAAAGATACTTCTTTTTTTTTAATATATGAAATTTATTGTCAGATTGGTTTCCATACAACACCCAGTGCTCATCCCAAAAGGTGCCCTCCTCAATACCCATCCCCCACCCTCCACTCCCTCCCACCCCCCATCAACCCACAGTTTGTTCTCAGTTTTTAAGAGTCTCTTATGCTTTGGCTCTTAATAATTCCTTTGTTTATTATCACCCACAGCAGAATACTTATCTCCTTAATTGCCTGTCTTTTACATACATGGGGCTGATACATTTAACCTACCAGTTTTATTAGTATTCATTAACTCATCTTTTTCCACTTAACCATAGGATACTTATTTTTTGTTCAGTTTGGTATTATAAGACCCGAATGGACTTGAGATTCTGCCCTTCAGTAACTAAAATAACTTGAATAAATCACTTCTTTTTCTCAAAGTTTCGTATACTATATGGTATTATATTCTTCATGGTTGTTCTGAAGATTAAATAAAAGAGCACAGGCGAAGGAACCTAACCCAGTACTTAACACATAGTGTTATATTCACTATTTTGGTGTTGTTGCTTTGAAGTGTCCTCTTTCGTAAACAAAGCTTTTCTGGGTCTTTTAGGCTTCCCCTCCGAAGTTTATGTTTTATTCCTATTAGAACTCCTGTAAATATTACTTTTCTCTGAGTGTCTCCATCTCTTGTATACTTCCCTTTAGTTTGCTGTCTTAGTAGGGACCAGATTATGTAAAGCGCATAAAATGTAGCTTTAAAAACATTTGCTTTTTATATTTCTGTCTTTTTTTTCTGGATAACTTCATCATTGTGGTGATTCTAAAGTAGGAAACAGTGTTTTTCTCTATCCTGTTTGACGTATGTTATTTTTGTGCATAGATTTGGGGGAAAAAACAAGCGTTATGGAAATAGATAAACAACAGAACCAGTGCTGACCACAGAACTATTTTGAGTCCTAGTGAATTGAGAAGAAGAATTTTGTGCTTTAAAATAGAATCTCTCCCTTGTTCTCAGCCCTTGGGAATGACTTCTTGACAAGCTAACCCACTCCATGCCAATCTTCATATTAATTCAATTTTACTTCACTCAACACACTTCACCTGCAAACACTAGTGAATCATAAACACGGCTCATCTTGTATCAGAATGTTTTTTGGTATTCCTAACATTAACCCAGTTAGTTATAAAATTGATTCTTCTATTATCCACAAACAATACCACTCTGTATTTTCTAATGTGGAAAACAACAGTTTTATACATTTGAACAAGAGCATGATTTTGTCCTCCAAAGAGATAAAATGGATCATGCAAGAAATTCTTTCTAACAACCTGCTGCACTTAGTTCTTCATGTTTATGTAGGTAGTTATTTTTAGGATTCAGAAAAAAGGTATATGTTTTAAGATCAGCTGCTCAAGAAGCAGTATCTTCCATTGCGTGCAAAATCAAACCAAATGAGGACTGGCACTGAAAGGATTGTTTATCTTTATTCTGACAAGTTCCAAGTATTTTTCCTTCGTTAAAAAACATAATCATCAGTAATAGATTCTTTTACACTCTATTTCTCTAAAAGAGTTGGGAGAAATAAAATAAAATCATTTGGGAAACGAACTAAATTGCACAAGTAAAACAATGTTATTTTTTGGAAAGACCATGACATCTTTACTAATGTTTAAAAAAATTTGTAATTGGGACAGCAGGACCTCCTGTTTACATGTGGTGATACTTACAAATGCATTTTAGACAGTAATTTCAAGGAAAGCAGAGGAGTGCTCCACAATGTAATATTCACCTAAGATGATTTCTCTGTTTTGATCCAGTCTAATGTTCAGACTCTGGAATACTTGCTTTACAGATTAAAACTCTTTCTAAAAAAATGATTCTGCAAATACATTCAAGAAACAGTAAATGATTTTATTCCCTCTGGTTGTGATTATTTGAATACGTTTTCTGTAAAAACCGTGTTGGCATTTTTACCACACACACTTGAATAATGTAACTTATTTTCATTTTTCTTTCAACAGCTGCGCATGTCGATAAATAGGGAGTTTGTAAAGCTGGCTCAGACAAAAATCGTGTGTATTTATTATCAGTAATGAGGATTTTTTTTTAGATATAAAGGGGAATTATGTTGAATTTATCTTTTTAGCTAATATTTTAAATTTGTGCAGGTTATCATATTCAGTCAGCAAAAGCAAAGTTATTTGGTTGCAAATTAATGTACTTAGATGTACTGTAGGGTAAGATCAAGTTCCACTAGTATTTAATTTTTGAAACATGTTTGAGGACATAACTCCATCAAACAATTTGCAATTATTTTTAATGGGGTTTTATTATAAATTGGTTATGATAAAGGAAATGCTCTTAAGACAATTGGAAAGGGGTGAAGGGTTACAATTTTAATTAAAGAGTAATCTTCAGTATTGTAGGCAAAACAATTTTTGGAGTGACATTGAGGCTGGGAATAAATCAGGGTGGCGAATTTGAGTCAGTGATTTGGTTGTCAAGGTAACTCTTTCAGATTGGAAAATAGCACCCAGTAATGTGACATATAGAAACACAGGGATTGCTCTCTATATCTCAGAATTGAGGTTTAGAGATTGGGAATTAAGCTTGCAGATGACCAAACTCTTCTAATAATTAGGATTTTTGATTTAGAATGAAACAGCATATCTTTGAGGCATGTCTTTAGTTTTTTTGTAAACCCTGGAGAAGTATCAGCTTCTGTGTAAATCAAGTGCAAAAGAACTCACTTATGTGCATGAGGGTTGTTGTTGATGCTGTTTTTGACATCCAAGCATAAATTTAAAAATAAAGTTTTTCTTAAAGATAGTAGTTCCTGCAGTCCATCAATTCTTAAACCAGTAAAGGACAAATGATGATATTTTGTGTGTGTTTGTACATCATGTATGTATGTATGCATTTATGTATATAGGTATGTGTATATATATATATAGTTAATGGTAGGGCCTATATTTTTAATGTCAAAGTAATTTCTCAAAGGAATAAAGGATACACAATAAACACTTGAGCTGCCTTCATTGTTCTGAAGAAATAGAACATAACAGGGTCATTGAAACCCATTGTGTGTTCTTCTTTTTTCCCTCATGGAGATTACTAATATTGAATTTTTTATCTTTTTCAATATCGTTTCTTTTCCTAATATTTTCCTTCATTTATGTAGTTTACTACAGGTTATGTGCATAATAAACCAAATGACTTATTCTACATTTTTAAACTTATCTAAATGGTATTATTATCTGAAAATTACTTTTTTGCTCAATATGTTATTTTTGAGATACATCAGAGTTGATATTATAACTGTGAATTCAATGTATTTATTTCTAAATAATAAAAGTATCTTTTAGATTTTTTATTTTGAAGATCTGTTAGGTCTAAAATAATATATTTTTGGTATATTTGTGCTGTTTTCTCAATTCTGCTGCTTGAATTTCTGTTCATTTGTTTAATGGCTATTCCTCTTTCCTCTATGAAAAGGCTATTCTTAATTTTAACCCAATTATATAATGGATTGCTTTCCTTTTCCATTTGATTTTTAATAGTTTTTATGTATTCTAGATCTCAATAATTATTTGTTTATATTGCTTTTCACATGGTATGTTTATATCAGTGTAAATGCTAAATCAACCTTCCATTCTTGTTTTATACCACATTTGGCCATAATATATTTTCCTACTCATATATTGTTCAGTTTGAATTACTAAAATTTTGTTGGGAATTTTTGCATCCTGTTTTATGAAGGATATTGTTTTACAGTTTTATTTTCTTATAATATCTTTACCAGTTTTTGGCATCAGGGTAATAATGCTAACCTCATAGAATGACTTGGGAAGTATTCTTTTGCTTTTTAATTTTTATTTCTTGCATAACTTCCATTACCGGCTCGAATTCTTCACTAAAGCTATATGAGCTAAGTGTTTTCTTTGTGGGAAGATTTTTAAACTACAAAGATAAATTATTTCATAGATATTGGGCTAATCAGGTTATCTTTTTCTTCTTGAATGAACTTTGATAGTTTGTAACTTTAAAGGAATTCGTCCATTTCATCTGAGCTGCCAAATTTATTAGCATAAATTCATTTGAAATATTTACATATTATCTTTTTAATATCTTTAGAATTCTAGTAATATAATTTCTGTCATTCCTGTATTTATGCTCTGTTCCATCTGAATGAGAGGAAATTATTTCATCAGTATTTCTTAATTTGCACTGCCATCGAAATTAAATTGGATAGCGTACATGGCTCAAGATTTTGCTGCTGGAACCACGGTTGAGGAGAGAGAAGCCAGAACAAGGAATATTACAGCTCAGAGAAAAGATCAAGTCAATTTTTTCCCTCAGAAATTTTGTTTACCCATGAAATCTGTTTTTAGGCAAATTGAAAACCTCTTGTGGGAAGGAAAGAAATAATAAGAACCATAATCTTGCCAGTACATTCTTTTAAAAAAAATTACACTTTTCTCAAGAACCTTTTAATGGGGACACATTAATGGACTATTATCAGATGTGTGTGTATATGTTCCATGCATATATTTAGGTGTGTGTGCGTTTAATGATTTTTACTGCATGAAACTATAAAGCCATACAAAATAAATTCTTTGGGTTTTAGTATTTGGTATTTTTGTTCATTTGGGAACATAACTCTGTGCTACCATGGATGTACCTGCCTATTTTTACATAAGACTAGGACTAATATTTCTGTAGGAAATCAGAATTGCAAATCAATTTGTATTCTAAATTCAGGCCAGATGTCCACACTAGAGTTGCATCATAGTAAAATAAATAGCTGGGACTCACTGTGGCTGGAGTGAATGAACAGCACTTAACCCCACAGCATCTGGTTGAGTTATGAGCCATATTGAGTCTCAAGCCTACAATGAACTACAGTATTTTTTCCCATCATGGTCATCGGTGGGTAGCTAAAGAACAAAAGATAGCCCAATTATCCTACGTGCACTTTCTACATGCATGAATATGCTGTAAACATGGAATTTAACTAGAATGTTGGCACTGAGTAATTCTTTTTCTCTTTGGCCCCATGTTGTGGGATCCTGCTCAGAATTTTATGTGTCACTGAAGTACTGTTAGAATAGGGAGTTTAAAAGTAAAGTCCTTTGGGGTGTGCAATAAATGATCAGTGTAGATTTCTATTTAACACCAAAGCCTGTTGTCTAAGATTGGTTATAACACTTATTTTTCCTTCCCAGGAGATTTTTTTCTTAACTTTCTTGTAATTTCTGTTTTTTTAAAGCAATGTTAATGTATATCACTGATTAATACATAGACAGGAAGCGAGACATGATAAAACAAGTAATAGGTTTTAGAATTATGTCTCACTTGACATATCAATATAGTGTTAGGGTCTGCACTTTGATGTAAGTAATACCTGTATACCTGTCATAACTGGCATTATATTCCGTCATTTATGGACATGAACTCTGTTCCACACTATGTCCATTTGCCTCACAATCAGCTCCAATATTTCTCTCCTATCTCCCCTACATTTTCTCCAATGTTTCCATCTCACTGACTTTTTGCTATAATCCCCTTACTGAGCTTGCATCTTCCAACTAATCCCTCCTTCTAAAAGATCTTCCGATTTATCAAAATTTATAGATGTGATCATATCACTCCCTCTCTTCAAACGTCTTCAACTATTCCTCTTCCTACAGAGCAAACCCCACCTGGATTTAGAATTCCTCACAATCCCGTACAAGCCAGTCTCATCTTTAAAATCCTTCAGTTTTCTGTGCCTTTCTTCTTGGCACTCCTTTACCTTTCTTGTCCTTTGCTCATTTATCTTTTGGAAATCTGGTCATCTTTTAGGTCCGTATTCACATGTAATTTCAAACTTTTAAATTTCTTTATATATTTTATTTTATTTTGCCATTCAATTCATTTTAAAGTCTACAATTCAGTGGTTTTAATGACATTCCCAAATGCACAACCATCACCACTCTCTATTTGCTACAACTTTTTCATAATCCCAAACAGAAATTCTGTCACCGGGAAGCAGTATAGTCAGCAACCCCCACTCTCTCCCAGCCCCTGCTCAACTTTAACCTATTTTCTCTCTATATTCTCTCCCATTTTTCTAGACTTTTCACGGAAGTGAAGTCATAATATTTGTCCTTTTTGACTTGCTTTTCCCTCAGCATGATATTTTTGAGGACTACCCTCAAAAATGTGTGTGTGATGGGTATAAAATTTCATTATTGTATACGCCTTAATGATATTCCATTGCACGTACTTGTCACGTTTTATTCATCCATTCATTTGTTGATGGACACTTGAATTCTTTCTGGTTTTTGGCTCTTGTGAATAATGGTGCAATGAACATGGGTGTACAGGTGTCTATTTAAGACACTACCTTCGCTTCTTTTGAGTATGTACCTAGAAGTGGAATTGCTGGGTTATAAGGTAATGTCATGTTTAGTTTTCTAAGGAGTTGCCAAACTTTTCTCCAGTGGTTACATTCTGACCAGCCTCCAGACTGCTGCCACACTGGAGGAGGGTCAAAAAAAGGTTAAGTATAAACCCAAGCTTTCTTGCCATTGTCAAGTGGCCTTTTTTTTTTTTTTTTCAATATACACTTGTCTGCTGTCAACCTTTGACTGTTTTAGGGTCCTGACAAAGTTGGTCTAACAGTTTCTGCTTGCTTTTCAATTTTTCTGTGAGGAAACAGGAGCTCAGAGCTGCCTGCTCCACCATTTAGTGGATCTCTTTCTCAACTTACTTCTTTAATTTGAGATATTTAAGACTCCCTCTTTTCATCCATGATGAATTAATTGCTTTGCTTTCTCCTGCTATATATTTTATACATCTACACAATGTATTGAGACTTAATCATGTATTGAGTTTCCTTCTAAAATTATGAACTCCTTGGGGCACAGGATTGTATTTGATTCTTTTCTTCCACTTACTTGATGTTTGTTTGGCTTAATTAATTATAGTTTTCATTTAATTTCTGCAAAAATGAGTTGAAGTAAAATATTTAGGGAGTAATAGGAACCATCTTAGACTGAACAATTCCGTTTAGCTAGTGCCTTAAGCGTAGTCGAAGGAGAAGAAAATTATTTCAAATTAGAGAAGTCATGTTTTACACGTGGCTTTGGAGCATTAACAAATACTTGCAAAGGAGAGACAGTTCAGTTGTTATGCAAAGAGAAATGAGTACTCTGTTTGGGAAGCTGGTTCCACTTTTATCTCTAGGAGTCCATGACCTCTAGCCCTCCGTCTTTTGTTTGTTTGTTTGTTTTTACCTGAACATTCAGAGATTATAGTAGAAATCTCTTGGTTACATAGCATAGAGAAGATATGTGAGAAAAATAACTATACTAAAAGTTCTGTTGTAAAGTGAAAATTTTATCCTTTGCGCACAATATTTAAGCACACACAAACAGTATACACTGCTTAGAGATGACATTCTAAAGATTGCAGTCAAGCTTTTATACTTAAGGGACATCTACATAGGTGCCCTAGATACATTGTGTCATAGGTACATTGAAAATAGTATCTCCTCAATTATCAAGGATTCTTTTTTGTTCTAAATTGATAGATTTTATTTTCACTTGCTGCGCATTTCCCCAAAATTTCTCTTAATCTCAGAAACAGCTAATAATCATTTCTGTCGTTTTCTGTGAAATTAGCCCTGGAAGTGGGTAAAGGCTCCAGGAAATTATAAACCAGTGGTTTGATTCTTTCAGGTCATGTAGCTTCCCTCTAGCAGTGCCAAAGACAGAGGTTTCAAATTGATCTGACAGACAAATAAACGAGCAAACACACTTTGAATTATGTCTTTTGAGTGGATTCCCTAGCAGTTCAGAGAAAAAACTGTAACAGTTTTCCTCAGCAACAGATTCTGTTGGTTACCATAGCTTCCGCATTTCTTAGTGCATAAAATATGCTTTATAATTCCCTTATTAAAGAAAACACAACAATTAATATGTCACTATCTGGGACTAGAATTTCTTCATTTGCTAATTGGGGGATTGGTTATGTCATTTACATGATCCTATTTATCCTTAAGGTACTATAATTATCATTTTAATTTGTTACTTTTCTCATTTTACTTTACTATTTGTAACATACCTATCAAATTTTATAGAGGACTTTTAATGACACAGTTCATGTGAAATCACTTTGGTTAGCTATATTAATAAGGCAAAGTTCATAAAACTTTTTTATTTTAAGAGGTTCAGAGTACCTTAAAACGAAAGATCAAGAGATTCAACTTACAGTAGACCTACCCTGGGGTGCCTGGGTGGCTCAGTTGGTTAAGTTTCAGACTTCAGCTCAGGTCCTGGTCTTGCGGTTTGTGAGTTAGAGCCCCATGTCAGGCTTTGTGCTGACAGCTCAGAACCTGGAGCCTGCTTCAATTTCCATGTCTCCCTCTCTCTTTGTCCCTCCCCCACTCTCACTGTGTCTTTCTGTCTCTCAAAAATAAATAAACATAAAAATAAAAAGCGGACTTACCCACTTCTTGATTTGTTTTTAAGCAGAAGCAATGAACTCGGGTCAGGTGGACCACATGTATGTCTTATTTGCTCTTTTCAGTCTTCAAACATTTAAGGATTTTGCATTAATTTAATTTAATTTGCATTAATTTAATCTAGATAAAAAAAAAAAAAGAAAGAAAGACAACTGAGCTCACATTCATGTGTGCCCCAAATCAGCAGAAGCTGGGGAACAATGTCTTTTCCGTGAAATCTCATTCACAAATTCCATACGGGTAGCACCATTTTCTACTGAGACTTACCCCAGCCACTCTACTGAGCATCCTGTTCTCTGCACAATTTTAGGTTTGCAAACCTTGTTTCAAAGGCATGCTGGATTGGAGTAATAAAATGGACAGCTTGTGGCATCTCGTTCCTTTCCCCTATGGAAGATGGAAAAGATGAAGATATTTCAAAACTACCTTTCTAATATTTATATTTGCGGCTGCTTAGAAAAATTGTAGCCCTATATTACTATTGACTAAGGAAAAACTAAATACAGAGATTTTTTTTATTGACAACTATGCATGTGCTTGTGTGTGGACACGCCCACAGTCTGCCTATAGTCCTCGGAAGAGGACAAAAATGAAAAAGAATAAAATTCTAATATGGTAACGAGTTATCAGTCCAAATCTCATGATGAACGTTTCAAGACAGGAATCCAATGTTTGCTCATAAATTCCTGTTCTAACACAACGTACAATGAACTGTATTACAGAGGACACTCCATTTTGAAAAGATGAGGAATCTTATTGTCTGACTGAAATTCATATCTCTTTGTTCAATTTATCTGCTTAAAGTGGTTATAAAATAGCTTAAAGCAATCAAGATCCTGGTGGTTTGCCAGCTTTCAACAGATAAGCTGTTTTTCAAATAATTATTTTCCAATAGTGTCATTGGACTTGAGCACATTTTAGTTCCTCCTACTCTTTCAACTTTCCTTTTAATTAAACATGTGTCTTTTTTTCCTGTTAAAAATTTCTACCGCCTAGGCTGTGAGTATGAAATGTGAATATTAACTCTTTGATTCTTTTCAAGTGTTCCCATGAGGAATCAGAAATATCATGTAAAATTTGTCAGGGGTCTCATTTTGAACAGAATGATTTTCTGTTCACATAATCAGCTGTGAATTCCTCAGTTAAAAACATGCATACTCCTACTGATGTTTCGGGAAAACACTGAGAGTAAGTAGACGATTCGCATCCTAGATATTTTTATTCTTATATATTTAAATGCATTCCAAATATTACAGGTTTTTTTTAAAGTTTATTTATTTATTTTGAGAAAGAAAGAGAGAGAGCATGAGCAGGGGACGGGCAGACAGAAGGGGAGAGAGAGAATCCCAAGCAGAGAATCCCATGATCCCGAACTGTGAGATCATGACCTGAGCCAAGATCATGAGTCGGATGCTTAACCAACCTCCCAGGTGCTCCCAAATCTTACAGTTTTGTTCATAGTTTTAGTACAGGAAAGACCATTCTTCCAAGTGTAAGTACAAATCACAAAACATTTTCTAAGAAATATATTCTCAGTCTGTGAATATTTTTTTCTTATTTTTTAGGAGGCAGGCTTCATGAGCATGGGAACTACATCTCTCTTTGTCATTTCTTCCCCAATGCTTAACACATGGTATTTGCTTAATAAATATTTGTAAATGGTTATTAATAGGAAACCGATCAGTATTTTTTTTTAATTTTTTTTAACGTTTATTTATTTTTGAGACAGAGACACAGCATGAACGGGGGAGGGGCAGAGAGAGAGGGAGACACAGAATCGAAAGCAAGCTCCAGGCTCTGAGTCATCAGCCCAGAGCCCGACGCGGCGCTCGAACTCACAGACCGCGAGATCGTGACCTGAGCTGAAGTGGGACGCTTAACCAACTGAGCCACCCAGGCACCCCGAAACTGATCAGTATTAAAAAGGATATGCTTCTTTTCTTTATAGATGTCTTGTCTTGTTATAGCTGAGGTTTTTTAAAGAGCCAATTTAACATATTTCCATTTCAAATAGCAAACTGAGAAAAGAGAACCAATATATGTCAAAGAGTAAATATACCAGATATATTGAGAGAAGTCTTATGAATCAATTAAATAAAAAAATGGAAGTGAGTAACAGACATGACAAGACAAGCCACAAAAAGAGAAACATAAATAAGTCATGCCTTACTGGGGTGACCTTCTAGTTAGGCAGGCGTAAAGCTTTTTATCACTTATAAGGCTTTATCAATCCTGCCCTTGGGAACACAGATTGCTACAACATAAAAGTCTGAACTGAAATGGCAAAATAAAATAACTGCTCTTTTTGAAATTTTCAGGGAGTGTGACCCCCATGTCTGCCAGTTAATATGTATCAAAATCTGGTTTGACAGACATAATATTTATGGGGGATTTTCTGAATGGTGAGCACTCCTGTCTACTGCTGGTCTCTTTTTCTTTCATAAATAATAGACTTGTACCATCCATTTATTCAACAGTATTTATTACTAAATATTTATTAAACATTAAACATCTATTAAATGCATATTAAATACCATGTAAGTAAAACAAATTAGTTAACCTAAATTTTTTTTGGGGGGGGCATTCAAAATACTATCACTGAACAAGTTTAGGAGTTTATGGAAAAATTTGTGCTTAATTAAAGTAAACTAAAATGCTTACTCAAACAAAACTGGGGCTTCAGGGAAAGCTTTGCTGGATATGTGTCACCTTAAAGAGGTCCCCAGGAAAAAGAATGATAGTAACTAGGGCCTGGAAGTGAATAAGTACATTGCATTTTTGATAAAATGTAAATGTTTCAGTATTTCTTTCTATTTACTCTATAATTAGTTACTTATTACATGAGTGTTGTATACTCACTGTTCAAAAATTAGATAATACATATACACAAAAATCATATAAATCATTAATTCAGGGTTCCTGGGTGGCTCAGTTGGTTAAGCATCTGACTTTGGCTTGGGTAATGGTCTCATGGTTTGTGGGTTCAAGCCCCGCATTGGGCTCTGTGCTGACAGCTCAGAGCCTGGAGCCTGCTTCCGATTCTGTGTCTCCCTCTCTCTCTGCCCCTCCCCCACTCTCATTGTGTCTGTCTCTGTCTCTCTCTCTCTCTCAAACATAAATAAAAGATTAAAAAATAAAAAAAATCATTAATTCAACTATGATGGATTAATATTTTAGTGAATAAATATCTGATAGCAGGATTATGCATAAGGGTGGGCAAACATTTTTTACAGTCAGATAATTTATGTGTATCACATAAATTATTATTCATCTACACAAACAGGTAAATGTTAAGTATATCAGTTTCCTTTGATTCCTGTTTTATCGTATATTTAACCAATCTCTCATTAAAGAATACATAATTTAATTAAAAAATATTATTAGTTACTGCTTCTGGCTAGTGGAATAATTTGTATAAAACCAATAGTCCAGGGGGCCTAGGTGGCTCAGTCGGTTAAGTGTCTGACTTTGGCTCAGGTCATGATCTCACGGTTCATGGTCTTGAGCCCTGGCATTGGGCTGTGCACTTGTGCGGAACCCGCTTGAGATTCTTCCTCTCTCCTCTGCTGCTCCCCAGCTCATGCTTTCTCCCTCTCTCAAAATAAATAAAAAAATTTAAAAACAACAACAACAACAACAATCCCCAATACCCCTGCAATATCACATTGCCCAAAATGTCTACCGGAAAGGGAACGTAAAATTAACAAGCAAAACAGAAAACAGCATTGGTTTGATGGCATCAGAGAACTTCTGACGCAGCTGTGTCTTTTGAAGCCAGATCCTAGAGCGAAGGGTTGTACACTAAGATAGGGTTGTCAGATCTAGCAAAATTGAAACATTGGATGACCCATTAAATTTGAGCTTGAGATAAACATCAGACAATTTTTAGGGTTAAGTATGTCCAAAATATTGTATCCATTCTGAGTTTTATCTGGCATTCCCAAATCTAATGTTGTGAATGTGGTTATTCTGTCAAGGCATTTGCAACTTCATGGCAAAGGAAGAAAAAAAAAGCCTGCAAATGTGGACAGGGTAAGGAAGCTAAGAAGCAGAAAAGCTGGAAGAGATTCCGATAATATCACAGGCCTAGAGAATAAAATATTTGTATTTGTGATTGCTAAAGGATCCAAGACTTAAGGGGCCAAGATTTTGGAGAGACGGCAGGTGCAGAGAGAACTCATTTGTCACTGTTAATTTTCCTTTCTACATATTTGCTGACTTAGCAAGGCAGAGCAGGTGACTATGAAGTCAAAGAGAATAAAAAACATAGTTTTATGCACTGTCAGAGGGCTGAGAGACAAACATTGAAGGGCAGGAATGCCAGGCTCTCCAGAATATGCTCATTTGGGGACCTTGGAGAGTTGGAGAATTGCATACAAGAAGTGGGGCAAAGTAGAGTCAGATGGAGAGAAACATCGCAAACCCAGCCCTAAATCAGTTCAGTCCCTGACAAGATTGGACTGATCAGTGCCTCTTCCATTTTCAGAGGATAAGGCAAACCTTCTATGGAGAAACATCACATTGCCCCAAATCTCTACAATGTTTCAAATGAAATATTTAGAATTTGGTAAAAATTTATCTGACATACACACAAAGGCACTAAGAGAAAATAGAACAGAGGATAGAAATAGAGCCACAGATGATCTAGACATTAATTTTTTTTTAACATTTATTTATTTTTGAGACAGAGAGAGACAGAGCATGAATGGGGGAGGGTCAGAGAGAGAGGGAGACACAGAATCTGAAACAGGCTCCAGGCTCTGAGCAGTCAGCACAGAGCCCGACGCGGGGCTCGAACTAACCGGGAGATCGTGACCTGAGCGGAAGTCGGACGCTTAACCGACTGAGCCACCCAGGCGCCCCAGACGTTAAAATTTTTAGACACAAATTTTTAAAAATTATGATTAATGTATACAATAGATAACATAATTAATCATTGATGGTTAATGTATAGAGTATATAGATTAATCAATTATGATTAATGTATAGAATAGATAAATTGATTAACAATTTTACTTAACAATAAATTTCATAAGTAACATAAAAAAACACTCTACAAAAAAAAATCATTTACTTAAATTTGAAGATAGTTCAAATAAATGGAGATATGTACTGTGTGATTGGATTACTTGATATTATAAAGTTGATTCTCCTCAAAATGTATTATAAGTTCAATGTAATCCTACCTAAGACTCAAGCAGTTTCTGCTGGGTGTGTATGGAAGTTGATAGGCTGACTCTAAAATTTACATGAAAATGCAAAAAGTCGGGGCACCTGGGTGGCTCAGTCGGTTAAGCGCCGACTTCGGCTCAGGTCATGATTTTGCGCTCTGTGAGTTCGAGCCCGCGTCAGGCTCTGTGCTGACAGCTCAGAGCCTGGAGCCTGTTTCAGATTCTGTGCCTCCCTCTCTCTCTGACATCCCCCGTTCATGCTCTGTCTCTCTCTGTCTCAAAAATAAATAAATGTTTAAAAAAAAAATTGAAAATGCAAAAAGTTAAGAATAATCAAAATAATTCTGAACAAACCCTGAGGTTTTACACTACCACATATCAGGAATTATTGTAACTATAATATATTTATATATATTATATATTTATACATTATATATATTTGTGTATATGTATATATTATATATGCTTATATATTATATATTATATATTTATATAATTATTATAATAAAGGTCACTAAGATAATGCACTATTTCGAACAATGGAATGCAGAAAAAGTCTGTATCTGCATCTCTCTATTTCTATCTGTACCTCTGTCTCTAGATGTATCTCTAGATATAATTGGTGGAAGATGAATTACCATGACTGCCCACATTTGTGACATTATAAAAATATATAGCTATCAAACTCAGTGTTTACGCGTAAACAGAGTTTAACACTTCAGTGTTAAACCTGAGTTTTAGTTTGTTTTCATAATTGATTGAGACAGCAAGAGTTTTATTTAGCCCTCTCCTTCAGTGGTTTTCTTGATGTGAAAAGATTTGGATCTTAACTGTATCTCTAGAAAAGTGTGGTCTTCTGGGCCGACTGGAAAATCAACTTGTTTACTTAGAATAGAGGGTGGGCAGACACAAGAGAAGTTACAGAGGTGTCTAATTTGTTCACGCATACCATTCGTGGATTGTTTTTATTACCTAGATTCTTTTGGGGCAAAGGGAACAGGAAACACTTATGAAAGGACAGCAAATATAGTACGTGACAACTGTTACTGTACAGATTGTGTTGTGAAGGTAGTGGAACCACATTGACCATTCAGGTACAGAGAGGGTTGTGCAGCATAAAGAAACATGGGGCATGTTAAAGAACTAGATGTTCAGGTTTGGGCAGCGTAGGTGTTGGGCAGAGGTCCTTGTTAAATGCTTGAAAAGATAGTGTTTTCATCAGAAGAAGGTTTTGCATCTTGTGATGTTTTGAGTTATTTGGGTTTTTTTTTTTTGTTTTAACTTTTAATGTTTATTTGTGAGAGAGTGAGACAGAGAGAGAGAAAGAGATAGAGTATGAGCTGGTGAGGGGCAGAGAGAGGGAGGCACAGAATTCAAAGTAGGCTCCAGGCTCCGAGCTGTCAGCACTGAGCTGGACACAGGGCTCAAGGTCACGAACCGTGAGATCATGACCTAAGCTAAACTCTGACGCTTAACTGACTGAGCCACCCAGGCGCCCCTTGAGTTATTTGCTTAATGTGACCTTCTTAGGCGCTGATACTACATGCAGTGTTAGGAACTGAGGCAATTATAAAGATGAATTGTTTTCCATGACGGCTGCACAAATTTACATTCTTGCCAACAGGGTACTGTATCGAATACTGGAAATTTGCTAAAAGAGTAGATTTCAGATGCTCTCATCACACACACACACACACACACACACAGGAACCATGTGAAGCTATATTAGCTCTACTATAGTAATCATTTTACTATGTGTGTGTGTATATACATGTTATACCCTTTAAATATCTATGTAATTTTTATTTTAAAAATTAAGCAAAAGATTTGTTTTTTAATGAAAGATTAGTTGGATATGATCTTCACCACAGAGTGACTCACTATTGAAGAAGACACAAATGGACAAGTGGCTTTCAGATTACCGCTGGGGAATCGATTAATTAGGCTTAATAAGAAGTCTTCTGAGAGGAGGTGCCCTGTGAGCTCATTAATGAAGTCTCAGGTAGATAATGCACATTGATTCTATGCATTATTTCGAGAAATCCTTAAAAAACTCATACAGCTGTTACCAAGAATAAAATCATTTGCAACACCCAATTCTTTGACACCCCCATAGAGATCTTTTAAAGAAGCTCCTTCCTATATTAGGGATTAATTTTTCAACAAATGTCCCATTGATCATCTCATCTATGCCAGGCATTAGTATAAGATAGCATGGGGAGACTGAGCTGGAATCATGACAAACATTTTATCCTCATGAAACTTATACTCTAGTAGAAGAGACGTACAACCAAAACAAAATGCACCACGATACGGTTTCAGAATCTGATAAATACTATGAGTGAGAGAAGGAAGAGTAAAGAGTTAGGGTCTAACTCACCAAGGATGATCAGGGAACCCCTCTGAGGGAAGGCATTTGTAAATAAACCCGAATGATGACGAGACAGGCACGTTACGATGTGGGGAAATTTTCCACCCTGTGCGAACCAGGCATTGAAGGGTGTACTTACACTGCCTTAGTTTTTACTTTTGTGCTGGTAGTTTTGAACTTTTAATTTTGGAATCAATTAACCTTAAAACTTTAGACTTCAAAAAAGTTTTCTCCGAAGTCTTCTTTTTCTGGACTGGCAGGTCTTATACAAACAAAGGCAATTCTCTTTTGTACTAATTACTCTCTGTCTCTTAATCACTGACTAATTACCTCTATTTGAAACAGAATTTTTCAGTGTTCATGTAGAAGTCAGTAGGAGTTCTGTCTGAATTATAGGTGCTGTTTTTTTAGTGAATAATGTGCAGCAGAAGAATTCAAGAAATGTCTGCCTTTCTTTTGTCCGAACTCAAGTATTTTGACAATTTTCTATTTTGTTATTCATTTTGACTGATTCCATATTGAAACTACTAGAATCATTATATTAAAATAATTCTCCTTAATTTGAATCTGAAGCATGAAAATCTAGCATTGCGTTTAAAATTAATGGTGACTATTTGTGATTTTTCACAAGTTAGAAAACCAGCTATGTGGGGAATGGAAAATCTGATCCTTTGTATAAGAAAATGAACAAAAATAATAGATGGAGGAATTTGAAGTGGAAAGTAATGCGTTTCTAAAACAGTTATTATTTATATTTAATCATAGCTTTTTCATTTCCAAGGTAAACATACGAATGCTCTGGATAAACACATACCTTGCCTGTAAATAAAATGTAATACTTAAAATATATATATATAAGGACTGCTGTTCCAATAGAATATTAGCATGTTAAGTGAAATCAAGTATCAGCAAAATACATAGCCATTGCCATAATCATAAAATTATGAAATAATGCATATCTATGAATTGAAAAAATGCATATAATAAAAAATATGTTTCTAATAACGAATTTATCTTCCTTTCCCCCATCTTACTAGACCTAGAATGCTCTTTGAACTGATAATAGCATTAGGCCAGATCAAGTTTAAAATTCTGTGTTGTTATTTAAAAACCACCTCTAAATAAATCCTTTGTGTTTTCTCAGAGATGAGCCAACAATATTACCTCAGAAACTTTGAAAACTTCTTAAATGAGATGGAAGGGTCAGGAGTCCTTAAAGAAAGCTATCCTGTTACCTTCCCAGGAATCTCATATGGTATTTCCTAAGCCTGTTCGTATTTGTGATTTATTCGTAAAACGATATTCTTAAAAATATTTTTTAAAGTTTATTTATTTATTTTTTTTGAGAAAGAGAGAGAGGGAGAGCTCAAGCTGGAGAGGTGCAGAGAAAGAGGGAGAAAGAGAAAAAATCCCAAGCAGGCTCCACGCTGCCAGCCCGAGCTGGAGGTGGGGCTACAACTCACAAACTGTGAGATCATGACCCGAGCCAAAATCCAGAGTCAGATGCTTAAACAACTGAACCACCCGGACACTCCTATAAAACTATCATTTTGATAGAAGGAAGATCCTAGCAGAGGGCATTTGTTAGAGGGGCAATCGGGATTTAGAAACGAATCGCCTTAAGTAGAGAAAAGGGTGTGGTGGACCGTTCTCAGTGTCGTGGCCTGGAGAGTTCCCTGGAAATAAACTGGTCAATTCTGCTGAAGCATACCTTGGCCCCTCCTGTGACCATAATTTAATAAGCTCGTGACCAAGGGATAGCCCACTTCTATTCTGGGAAAAAAAAAAAAAGAGGTTTCTGATATAAAGGAAAATGTCCTATCATTAAAGGCTCTGCCTGTTAAAAATATTCTTGGCGGCAACAGATAGAAAAATCGGACAAACAAGGAAGGGGTTATTAGTTGCACACAGTGAGTAGTCTCGGGTTAACAGAGTCCAGGACTGAAACAGTGGCTTATTGATGTCTTTAGGGATCGTTTTGCTTCTCCATCCCATATGGAAAAACATGCTAATTTGGGATTCAAAGACTTGTGAAGGCTTGGAGTGAGCATTCGTGGGTTTTTTGAAAACATCATAAGAAAACAGGTGGAGATTCTGGAAAAAACACTTGTCTTTCTGTCACTTGAGCTCGAGATGGCTTATTGGTTTGGTATCTGAGGTATTATTCAAAATGTAGCATATTCATGCTTCTAGGCAGGTAAGTCCTGGGGCATTCTACTTCATCTGTGCATTTTATTCCCTTTTAAGTGTTTTTATACCTAAAAAAGGAAAAACTTAAAAAGTGGGCAAAACTGTTCCAGTAGGATGATTATAACATGCAAAATGTCCCTGAGGTTTTCTTTGCTTACAAGATTCTCTCTCTTTACCTTGTCCATTCTGCCTTTGTATAAAACTGGAAAATAGAAAGCAAAAACCCCCGACTGCTGTAAATCATGCAATTAAAGTTGATTACACATAAAAATGAACATTGAGTCACTTCAGAGCCTTAAATTTGATTTATTACCTCTTGTTAACTAAACTGTATGCGAGAGAAAAAAAATCAGGGTTTCGTTAGTCTTTCAGCTTTACCACAATTTCTTTTCCCTCCGTATCAAAGATGTGGGCATTTTTCATATGTAGTGATTACATTCCTAGAGAAGTAAAGAGAACTGATTTAATATCATTTCAAAAGTTATAAAGAACCAATCATGCTGTTAATATTAGCTAACATTCATTAAGCAATTACCGTGTTCCACATATTATGGTAAATACGTCGCATATATTTTTATGTGATCTTTGTAACAACTCTCAGAAGTATGTATTATCATTCACATTGTTTTACAGAGGAGAAAATTTAGGTTTGGAGTGACAACATAATGTGCCATAATTATGCAACTGCCAAGATTTGGACTCGGATTTGAACCCAGGCATCTGATCACAGAGCTCTGACTTCTGAGATGAGTGGCTAGTTCCATGCTTATTAGATGGTCCCCCCCACCCCCCACTGCTGATACTGGTGCCCTGTCTCCAGCAATTTGTAGCACAAATGTGTTTCATTCTACCTTTGTTCAATTCATTTAGCCAGAAAAATTATTAGCAAAGCATTTTATTCTTCCTCAACAACTTGTTACTTAAATTTTTTTTCAATTAACTTAGTTAATACAATATTGAGTCATTCCACAGCCAGAATGATAGATCACTAGAGCAATGCCTGGGTTAAAGGTGTTTTGCTGAGTTTTAAAGTCATTGTGTCATATGTGATAGATGCACTGAAACAATTTCTCTTTCTCCTTCTCCTTCTCCTTCTCCTTCTCCTTCTCCTTCTCCTTCTCCTTCTCCTTCTCCTTCTCCTTCTCCTTCTCCTCCTCCACTTCTTCCTCCTCCTCCTCCTTCTTTTGCATGGATTTGCATTGAAATCAACTTACCATAGTTTTATTTTCTTCTTTTTTGAACATGAGCAGAACCGAAGTAAGGAGGACTTTAAGTGTAGTGCCAACGTAACTTGTAGCATATTACTGGCATGGTGGCTGTCTTAGACCTTTGGGGCTGCTGCTATAGCAAATTACCATAAGCTGGGTGGTTTAAACAACAACTTTTATTTCTCAGAGTTCTAGAGACCGAGAAGTCCAAGATCAAGGTGCTAGAAGATTTGGTGTCCAGTGGGCCCTGCTTCCTTGTGCAGGATTGTGCACCTTACACGGCAGACAGAGGGCTAGCTAGCTCTCAGGTCTCTTTTATAACAGGACTAACCTCATTAAATGAGGACTTCACGCTTATGATGTAACCGCCTCCCAAAGCACCCCGCCCGTTCTTATATCATCACATGGGGGGTTAGGATGTCAACATATGAATTTGGTGAGGGGGAGTCCACAGATATTCAGTCCATTACATTAGTTTTAGAATTTCTTTGGAAGAGATGGGTATTTATTTTATTTGTGATAATATATAAATAAAAATCAGTGTTTCGTTCTTGGGACTTGGTGTTGTTTGTTTTGCCTGAAATTCGGATTTCTCCTTTGGCTTAAGTTATCACAGAAGCAGTTTTGTGATAGAGAAATGCCACACTTATATGAGAAACACAGTGAGTAGGTGCTGGGGGAAGGAGATGGCCTTGGTTTCAGAACTACTCAGCTTTTAATGGTTGTGTCACATAGGGCAGTTTTTAAATCATGTTGTATCTTCAACAGAGTCATTTGTAAAACAGAGATTACAATGGCAACTACCAAATGTGTTGTTGCAAAAATTAAATTCTTTAATCAATGCAGAATATTTGGAAGGGTATCAGGCAATAATTGTGCAATAAATCCTCTCTATAATTATATCTAGAAAACCCAGTTATTGGCCTCTTAATAAAGGTTAAGCTTCCTGCCCTCCAGCAGCTTCCTGAGGTCATGTCATAGGTCAGGAGGATATGACAGCCTTCCTGTTGGCTTATAGTTTACCATGAATCCCAATGCCTTTGTTGTCCACTGATTTACTTGGAAGGAATGGTACTTGTAATCCAGAGTTCTCAAAATCTTGCTTGAAATGTTCTTGGACTGCATTCCTATAAACATATAATGTGTTGGATTAAGACAAAAATAGATCTTTCGAAGGTAACTTTGACTAAGGGAATGTTAGAATTCAAGCGCTCAAAAACAAACAAACAAACAAACAAACAAACAAAACAGAGAGGGGGGAAACCATAAGAGACTTCTAAATCCAGAGAACAAACTGAAGGTTGCTGGAGGGGAGGTGGGTGGGAGGATTGGCTAAATGAGTGATAGGCATTAAGGCAGGTACTTGTGATAAGCACTGGGTGTTATATGTAAGTGATGAATCACTGGGTTTTGACTCCTGAAACCAATACTACACTGTATGTTAACTAACTTGAATATAAATAAATACATTTTAAAAAAATGAATTCAAGGCACTCTCACACACACTCTTCTTTCTGTACATTTACATCTGCTTCATTCTTCTTAAGCAAACTGGCTTTCTCTGGGTTCACGGTTCCCTGATAGAGGGTAGGTGGTTACCCATGATTCCAGAGTTTATAATCTGGACATACAGTGTAACTGTAGTAGTGTTTCTTTACCTAATTCTAAATTCCCAGAGAAGGCACTCTGATGGGTGCAGCTGGGTCTGGAATCCAATCAACTGGGTCAGGAGACAGTCACATTGGGGGTGAGGAGGGAGGTTGCTTTAAACTACCCTTATAGAACTTTGAGGGAGAGTAAAATTAAGGCACCTGTGTTGAGCTTAGCAAATAATATGAAAGTGCTCTACATCATATATTCAATAAATTACCACCAGGTTCTGGTACAATAGAACTTCTCATCATGAAATGGTGGGAAATCTTAGCTTACAGTAGCTGAGAACATATAATCAATCTATTCTGAGTCAGACTGAATTTCTTCTGGTAAGTTCTGCTTATCTTCTGTTTGCCTTAAACTTTTATTATTTTCTGCTGTGTCATTAAAAATCAAACCAAAACAAAACAAAAAACAACACAGGGCCCCATGGTATCATTTGCAGAAATTTCATATTTTATGTATATGTGTTTATTCAAAGTTTATTATAAGTACTATGTCTTTATTAACAGCAATTATTTGGAGGTTTTGCTCCAATACAATTGACAAAATGCCCACTGCTAGTTACTTCCATAATGTTTAACGATTCCTTAATCTCATTCTAAATGGATGATTCTTTTTTTTTTTTTTTTTAACTTGCATGATTCTACTCTTTCTGTCTGTATCTTTACTCTCAATATTCCTTGGCGGCTATTTCTGAGTTGGGCCTATGCTTGTATTAAAGGAAAAATACTTGATATTATTTTTGGTAGAAAGATGAGCTGTTTGGAGTCTTTGTCAGGATATTGGTGAGGAGATAAAACACTAAAAGTAGGTAATTGAACACTTAAATGAAGGAGCTATTTTCACAGGTAGAAAACAAGAGAGGAGTGCCTGGGTGGCTCAGTCAGTTAAGTGTCAGACTCTTGGTTTCAGCTCAGATCATTATCTGGGGGTTAGTGAGTTTGAGCCCTGCACTGAGCTCCTCACTGACAATACAGAGCCTGCTTGGGATTCTCTCTCTCTCTCTCTCTCTCTCTCTCTCTCTCTCACTCTCACTCTCTCTCTCTCTGCCCCTCATCTGCTTGTGCTCTCTCTCTCTCAAAATAAATAAACTTAAAAAAATTTAAAAAAATAGAAAACAAGAGATTGTGCAGCTCCTGGTAGCAAGGACATTTTTACCTGCAGGCATGGAGTGATAAGAGGAGGGAAGAGTTACTGTAACCTGGTGAGAAAACTTTATGAAGAGGGCCACCTAACCCTGGTGACCTGGCAGGAAGGGGGTCAGGGGAATAAGCAGACCTTTACTCCCCTCCTGCATCCTGATCTCATGCTAGTGTGACCATTGGAACCAAGTGGAACCTAGAGAGTGGGTGAGGCAGTTGATACAGGTCCTACAGGTCAGCCTTTCTGGGTACAAAACAGGGTGGAGAAGGGTGAAGGGGATCTAGAGGGGCACGGAAAATATATTCCACCCAAAGTCTCGCCAAAGCCACTTGTGTTCTTCTCTTTCATCCTTCCTTTCCTCACTCCATTAAGTTGGCATAAACGTGGGTTATGGTACTTGTAACCTACACAGACAGATATTAGCCTCCTTCCATAAATTACATGACTATATAAGATAATTCTTAGCTCACGATGTTAACTTGAGGCATCTGAATCCTCGCGTGTAGGATCTGCCCAATTGAGATCTTTCTAGATATATTTCCTGGAATGAACCTCTTAACTTCAGGATGCATGCATTTGGCAAAACGAAGACTGAACCTGCACTCCGTGCTCGTCCATCGCCACGGAGCACTGTTGACTCTGTCTTCAGATTAGGCTGAAGGCTCTGTGACTCTGCTCCTGAGCTAACTTCTCTGAGTCACCATTCTTGCTGAGGTAATGGAAGGGTCATTGAAAATCTTGTTTTTCCTGGGTGAGCAGATTAGTTTCTTTTTGGTGTTTAAGTTGAAAACAGATCTACATCACGAGGCACCATAGCACTTTCTGAGTAATGCAGAAGGTGGGGATATTGCTGTTTAATCAATTCAAGCCCATAGTGTTTCTATGTATGGAGCACTATTAAACATTTCCTACTCCTTCCACCTTTCCCTATTAAGCAGATCAGGGGAAGCCGTATTTAATCATTCTTATGCTGAATACTGTTTGAACTCTGCAAGAATTCTCAACAGTGTTTTACCTTGCTAAGTTCAGGTTGACTAGGAGATACAGTTTCAGGAGTTGTCCTGGTGTTTATTGCTTCCGTTTATAATTAAATTATGACCTCCAGTTATGGACATATGGCCACTTGAAGAATTATTTCCGGAGTCCCTGTTGGGGGGTAGATGGCTCATATCTCTAGGAATTATGAGTGTCATATTCTACTCTATAGACTTCTGCTGTTTTGTTATTAATTTGTGCTCACTGACTTTATATTGATAGGAGAAACTCGTGCAGCATGCTGATCTTGTTCTCTCTAGAAGAAAATGAACACATCCTTTATCCTAAGACCAAGGCTCAATTTTTCATGATCTGCTGATCACAAGTTGTTTCAGGGTGTTCCCTATGACAAGCACACTTAGTGAATTAAGCACAAAGAAAAGTAAACTGCAATATTTTTAATGAATATATAAGGTAAAAGAGAGAGAATGTTAAATGTAAATTAAATCAATAATATTAAAATCCTATATCGGTAAATTTCCAACCATATGAAAGTCCATTATTTTTAAACTACCACAGATTTTTAAAAATTTAACACTTAAACATTGGCATTATATATATTTTTCCCCTTAAAAATTCATAGTAATAATCTGTGATCTCTTCTCAATCCCATTGCTCTCCTTGCTTACCCACTGGTCATGACTCACATGAGTGCAGTTTCAAGAATGGCATGTTTTGTACCTTACAAATTAGGGAAGTGATGTCATACTCCATGCATTCTTTGAGGTTGTTTTTTTCTCTTCCTCCTTCCCTCCCTCCCTCTCTCCCTTCTTTCCTTTCTTCCTTCCTTCCTTCCTTCCCTTCCTTGCTTCTTCCTTTCTTTTTAACTCAGCATTAAGCTTTTGAAATCAATCCATGTTCATACATGTAGCTCTAACTCAAGCATTTTGATTGTTGTATATTTTTTAGTTATATCATAGTATCACGATTTATCCATTCTCTAATTAATAGACATGTAGGTGGTTTTTGGCATTTCATATTTCCTTTAAAAATTTCATATTTTCCTTTAAAATTCCTTTAAAAATTAAACTTGGACAAATGTATACATCTGTGTAACCATTACCTAGATTAAGATGAGGAACATTTTTAACTCCCCAAAGAATTTCCTTACATGTTTTCCTGGTTAATACTCCTCCCATCCACCCACCCGGAGCAACCACTTTCTGATTTCTATAACTATGATTTTTTTTTTTTTTTTACTATTTTGAGAATTCATATAAGTGAACTATATAGTATGTATTCTCTGGTATCTACTCCCTATACTCTACATGTTTTTGGGATTTGTCTGTGTTATCACATGTTAAATGTCTGTCATATTTTCTTTATATTCATTTTCCTATTGATGGACATTTGGGTTGTTACCAGTTTGGGGCTATTGTGGCCATTTAAAAATTTTTTTTAAATGTTTATTTTTGAGAAAGAGAGACAGACAGACAGACAAAGAGTGAGGGGATAAGGGGCAAAGAGAGAGGAAGACAGAATTCGAAGCAGGCTCCAGGCTCTGAGCTGTCAGCACAGAGCCCAATATGGGGTTTGAACCCACAAACGGTGAGATCAGGACCTGAGCTGAAATCGGTCATTTAACCGACTGAGCCACCCAGGTGTCCCTGTGACCATTTTTATTTGATTATTAGTGTGTTTGTTGATTTGTAGAATTATATATGTATATTTTGTATATAACTGCTTTCTCACACAATGTGAGGAAAATATTTTTCCCATAATGTAGTTTCTATATATTTTCTAATGTGCTTCTTGAAAAGAAGATTTTTAAAAACACAGTTCAATTTATGTATTTTTGTCTTCTTTTGATTAGTGCTTTTTGAGTTTGTTGTAAGAAATCTTTCTTTAGAGTACTTTATTGTTCCTATCAAGTCTGTAGAATTTATAGTGAGTTACACAGTATTTTATTCCTGATCTCAGTAATTTGTTTCTTTTCTTCCTTAACAATTTATCTAGTTAGAGATTTATGAATTTTATTAACTTTATCAAAATAGTCATTGATTTCATTGACTTTTCTCCACTATTTGTCTATTTTGCTGAGTAAATAATTCATTTGCACTATTTCCTTTATCCTTCTTACTTTGCTTTTAATTTGCTTCTCTCTTTTCTTGAAGTAGGAACATAGGTAGTAAATACTTTTTTCATATTTTCTAAATTTAAAATATTTAAGTATTTTAAAGCTATGTATTTTCTTCTAAGTGCTTTAGCTCTATTCCATGAATATTATGATTCATTTTATTATTCAATTAAATGTATATTTTTAATTTTTTAATGTATTCTTCTTTTATCCATGAATTATTTAGAAGGCTGTGGTTTAATTTCTAAATATTTGGGATTGAGTAGCTATCTTATTGTTATTGATATCTAATACAGTTGTGATAAGATTTCAATGTGATTTCAAGATCTTGATAATTCAATATCTTGATAATTATTGGCACTTTTAAAAAAATGAATATATAGTTTACCTTGATGACTGTTCCTGAGTAGCTGAAAGAGGTATGCGTTGTAGAGTTTGTTGTGTATAGTGATCTATAAAAGACAATTAGCTCTAGTTGATAATAGTGTTCAATTTTTAAATTCACATTGAGCTTTTTTGTACATGTCCTATCAATTGCTGAAATATATATACTAAAACCTCCAGCTATAAATGTGGAGCTGTCTACTTTTCCCTTTAATTTTGTCAAGTTTTGCTTCATATATTTGAAGTTCTGTTAGGCATATATATACATTGAGTCTTATGATGTGTTCTTGATGAATTTATCTTCTGCTATTAAAAATGTACATTTCTATGTCTGTATCTTTATATTGGATTCTATCTTGTCTTATATTAATGTAACTAAGCCAGTTTTCCTCTACTTAATCATTTCATCATATATGTTTTTTTCTGCCTTCATCTTTTCAACCTGTCAATACCTAAATTCAAAGTATTTCTAAGTTAAAACACACTTTCTAAGCCAGTCTGGTAGTTTTGGAATTTTTTTTAAATGTTTATTTTTATTTATTTTTGAGAGAGAGAGACAGAGTGCTAGCAGGGGAGGAGCAGAGAGATGAAGACACAGAATCTGAAGCAGGCTCCAAGCTCTGAGCTGTCAGCAAATACTTGACATGGGGCTCAAAGTCACACGGTGAGAGATCATGACTTGAGCTGAAGTCAGATGTCCAAACAACTGAGCCACCTAGGCACCCCATGGTAGTCCTGGAATTTTACTTGGAATGTTTATTCCATTTATTTTTAGTGTATTTGATGTTCTGAGTTCAAGTCTCCCAACTTAGTATTGATTGTGTATTTATCTTTATTTCTGTTCTTCTGTTTTTTTTTATTTTGCACTTTTCTTGGATGGTTTGAATATTATCATATATTATTTCGTCTTCTCTATTGCCTTTTAGCAATGTGTGTGTGTGTGTGTGTGTGTTTAGGAGCTGGTTGTATCTTTAAGTTAAAGTAATCTACCATTAAATAATAATATACATAGTGTATAGTATATAATATAGTATTATGTACAATAGTACATAAACAGTTTAGAATCTTTCAGCAGTATAATTTCATTTACCCTCTTTTCTTATTTCTTTTTACACAATTTGGTTCCATCAGGTATGATTTATCCTCAGACATTTTGCAAACCATATTTTAGTACAAGTCTACTGAACATGAATCCTATCAATTTTGTCATTCTGAGATTTACTTTTGAATGATACTTTCAGTGGATATAAAAGTTTAGATTGACATTTTCTTTTTTCTAGCACTTTGAAAATTTCCATTGTCTTATCTTCTTGCCTCCATTATTTTGAATAAATAAGTTATTATTCATACTAAATTTCCTCTTGTAGATAATGTGCCATTTACCTCTAGGTGCTTTTAAGTTCTACATTTTATCTTTGTTTTTTGGTGTTTTCATTATGACATGCCTAAGTGTGTGTGTGTGTGTGTGTGTGTGTGTGTGTGTGTTTATTTGCTTTGATTAAGATTTTCTGAGATTCTTGAATTTGACGGTTGATATCAAGTGTCAATATTTTAATGTTGATAGATATTATCTCTTCAGATATTTCTTTCACATTCTTTCTTTTCTTTATGGTATTTTAATTAAAATATTTTGTTCAATTGTTTGATTTTACACTACATATCTCAGATCTGTATTTGTTACAATAAAAAGTAAATGACAATAGAGATTGAAAAAAGTTATATTTACCTCCCCCAAAATGCACTCCTCTTGTAAGTTGGGCTGAGGTCTAGAAAAAGATGATCTAAAGTTTGGCAGTTCTTTGGATGTTTTAGTTTGATTTATTTCAACACTGACTTCAAATATTTTGAGACTAGGATCAGGACTTTCCCATACATAAACTTTAGGTTCTGAGCACTGATGAGATTCCAGAGATCTGTTTGAGTTTCACAGAGAAAGTGCTGATTTTTGAAACTATGGGATGTTGCTCCATTTGTGATAGATCAGCTGCCAGGTTCTTATTTGCTGAGATGGTCTCTTTGTTCTCCCATCATGTTCCCTATTTCCTGTATTTCAGGATTCTCTTTAGCACTATTGCTACTCCTTCTGTATTGAGCATGTAGTGGCCCTGTGGTCTATAAAAACCTTGAATGTTTACGAGAGGTTTTTCTTGGCTGACTTGCCTTGGCATTTGGATTTTCTCAATGAGTTTCTCTAATATCGTTTACCTGTCTTGGGCCTGCTAAAGTTGAATGCTTAGTGTTCTGTTAATGGATCTCCTTCAACTCTGTGTTGTCCTGTGTCCTCTTGCTGCTGGTAAACATTTGCCTTTGGAAGACACTCCACATAGCTTAGGGGAATGTCTTTCAGTTCTCTATCTCCAGCTTTACATTTAAAAACAACTTTATTGACATATAATTGACATACACTAAAATTTACATATTTAGAATATATCATTTGATAAGCTGTGATATATGCATGTGGGAGTAAAACTATTACCATCACCACAATCAAGATAATAAACATATCTATCACTCCAAAGTTTTCCTTGTACTCTTTGATTTTTTTTATCTTGTGCCTTTCCTTGCCTCTCTACCCCATGTATAGCTTTTGATTTACTTTTTGTCACTATAGATTAGCTTATGCTTTATACAGATACTTTATAGAGAATGTATACATTCATACATCATGTACTCTTCTTTTTATTTTTTGAGTCTAGCCTCTTTCAATCAGCAATATTATTTTTAAGACTTATCCATGTTATTCCATGTATAAAAAGTTCTTTCTCTATAATTATTGATTGGTATGTAAATCAGCATATTAATTGTATGTTGTATGGAAGCGTATAGAAACACCAAAATTTGCTTCAGTTGTATAGAAATACCAAAATTTGTATAAACAAGTACATTCATCTGTTGTTGGAGATTTGAGTTGTTTGCAGTTTCTGGCTAACAGAAGTAAATCTGCTCTGCATATTTGTACACATATCTTTCATATCTTTGTGTTGTCATATTCTTGGATAGAGATACCTACACACATATGTTGGAGTCATTTGGTGGGTGGCTAGGTTTTATGAAGCTGCCAAATTGTTTTTCAAAGAGGTTGTACCATTTTACATTTCCATCATCAGTGTATGAGATTTTCTGCTTTTCTACATCCATCCTCAATAAATGTAGCATGATCAGTCTTTTTAATTTCGGTCTATTCAATAGATATGTAGTTACATCTCACTGTGGTTTGAGTGTACATTTCCCTAAAGACTAATAATGTTGAACATCTTTTCATGTGCCTATTTGTTTACCTTTTTTTGTTTTTGGTAAAGTATCTTTTATTAATTTTATTTTTCTGCTTTCTTATTATTGGGTTTTACAGATTGTTACATATAATCTGGGAAGAAGTAATTTAGAAGAGATATGATTTGAAAATATTTTCTTCAAATTTGTGCCTTATCTTTTCTTTCTCCTAAGAGTGTATTTTTGAGTAGTTCTTAGTTTTGATGTTCAGTTCCTCAAAATTTTCCTTTCTGGATTATAGTTTTGTTGTCATATATAAGAAATTTTAACCTATTGAAAGGTCAAAGATTTTCTCCAATATTTTCTCTTAGAAATGTTATAGTTTTAGGTATTAAATGTCGGTCAATGATTGATTTGAAATATACTCTTGTATCTGGTATGAGATATAAATGGAAGTTTATATTTTTGCATATTTATATCCAATTCTTTCGGTACCATCTATTGAAAAGACAATCTCTTCTCCTCTTAATTACCTAACAAAGATCATTTGAGCATATATGTGTAGGTCAATTTCTGGGCTCTCTATATTTTCTTTCATTTATTTTCTTCTCTTTTTTTTTCACAATGATGTTGGCTTGATTACTGTAGGTTTTTAGTAAGTCTTAATATTGAGTCATTATCTTAGAAATGTTCTATAATTTTTATTGTACAGGTTTTATATGTTTTATAATTTATTTATTCAATAATTTTTATCTTATTGTAAGTGGTAATATTTTCCACACTTTGATTCTAATTGTTTATTCTCAGTATTAGAAATAAAATAATTTTTCATATATTGATCTTGTATCCTCTTGCATTACTAAACTAACTTGTTTCTTTCTTATTTTTTGTAGATTTTTTTATACTTTTCTAAACATGATAATGTTGTAGGCTAATAAATTTTACTTTAAAAAAATTGAGTTGAAGTTGGTATGTAACATATTAGTTTTAGGTATAGAACATAATAATTTGATATTTGTCCACATTACAATATTAAGTATAGTTACCATCCCCCACTGTACAATTGACTCCTTTCATCCATTTGTCCACCTCCCAATCTCCTGCTCTTATAACCACCAGTCTGTCTTCTATATCTCTGAGTTTTGTTTTGTTTCACAGGTAAGTGAAATCATACAGTATTTGTCTTTCTCTGACTTATTTTCCTTAGCATAATATTCTCAAGTTTCATCCATATTGTCACAAATGGCAAGATTCCCTTCTGTTTTATGGCTGAATAGTATTCTGTTGTATATATACCACATCTCCTCTATCCTTTCAAACACTATCCTCCATACGCTGGTGGACACTTAGATGGTTTCCATATCTCGGATATTGTAAATAGTGCTGTAATAAACATAGGAGTGACTATATATTTTTTCCCAATTAGCGTTTTCCCTTTCACTGGATAAATAACAATAAGTGGAATTGCTAAGTCATATAATAGTTCTATTTTTAATTTTTTGAGGAACCTCCATACTGTTTTCCACAGTGGCTGCACCAATATATATTCCCACCAAAAGGGTACATGTTTCCTTTTTTCTTCATATCCTTTCTGGAATTTGCTACTTGTTATCTTTTTGATAATATCTGATGTGGTTTTGATTTACATTTCTCTGATGATTAGTGATGTTGAATCTTTTCATGTGCTGGTCATCCACATGTCTTCTTTGGGAAAATGTCTATTTAGATTCTCTGCTCAGTTTTTAGTCAGATTTTATGTATGTATTTATGTATGTATGTATGTATGTACGCATCTATGTATGTATTGCTTTTGAGTTGTTTGAGTTTTTTATGTATTTTGGATATTAACCCCTTATTGGATATATCATTTACAATTATTTTCTCCCATTCAGTAGGTTCCCTTTTCATTTTGTTGATGCTATCCTTTCCTACGCAGACATTTTTAGTTTGATATTGTCTCACTTGTTTCTTTTTGCTTATGTTGACTTTGTTTTTGGAATTGGGTCCAAAAATTTAACTTTAAGGTTGATGTCAAGGAAGTTACTGCCTGTTTTCTTCTAGGAGTTTTATGGTTTCAAGTCTTACATTCAAGTCTTCAATCCATTTTGGTTATTTTTGTGCATGGTGTAAGATAGTGGTCTAGTGTCATTCTTTTCGATGACCATTTTTCCCCAACACTATTCATTGAAGACATTATCTTTTCCCCATTCTATATGTTTGGCTTCTTTGTCATAAATTAATTGACTATATATATATGGATTTATTTTGGGGCTATCATGCAAGTGTGCGGTTTTATGCCAATACTACACTATTTTTCATTACTATAGCTTTGTGGTATACTTTGAAATCAGGCAATGTCTATATCTCCAGCTTTGTTCTTCTTTACAAGATTGTTTGACTATCCAGGATCTTTTGTGGAAATCAAGAAATACCTTGAAACGCATGTTCTCATTAGGTATTATATTTTAAGATACTTTTAGATTACATTTGTTATTATTTTGTTGAAAAATGTATCTAATCATGTGGTCTGTTGTTTTCTTTTCTCTCAATGTCTTTTTCTGGTTTTAGTATTAGATTGATAGTGATCATATGAAATGATTAAGGAAGTGTTTCTTTCACTTCAATATTCTGTATTTGATTGTGTAGAATTGGTATTGATTTCTCCTTAAGGGATGTTTGGTAGAATTGGCAATGAAATGTTTTGTTCTGAAATTTTCATAGTTAAAAGGTTTTTACTTAAAAATTTTATTTGTTTCGAGGTTATCTAGCCTGGATGCTTTTAAGATTTTTCTTCATTTACACTTTTTTTTTGTCATTTGTCGTAAGAAATACCTTTATGATGTGCGGTGTGTATTTTTTTCATATTTCTTATACTTGGAGTTTATTGAATTCTTTAGATATTTGGGTTTATGGTTTTCATCAAATTAACCCAGTATTTGTTAAAGATTATTTCTCTTTCTTCTCCTCCCTTTTTTCTCCATTGAGGATTTCAATTACTTACATATTATGATGCTTGCAAGAGTTATCCTACAATACACTAAAGAGATGTTTTTTTTTAAGTCTTTCCTCTGTCTCATTTTTGGATAGCTTATTTTACTGTTTTCCAACACTAAGGAACTTCACTAAGATGAAGAAGATAAAAAACTGAGTGTGTGCCTATATATTTACTTTTGCCAGGCCCCATGCTATCAGTTCATTTAAATTCAATGCATCAGGAAAGAGGTTATCATAGAAGCAGCCCATTCATTCAACAATTATTTATTGAATGTTTGTTGTGTGATTTGTGATATGCAAAAAATGTACAATGCCTCATCCTTACTCTCTAGAAACTTGTATTTAAGAAAGGGAAAAATCAATATACGTCTCAGAGAAATAAGTAGATGAATGCTAAGATGTCCCTTAACAGTCCCCAGCTCTTGGTGTACATGCCCTGAATAATCCTCAGAATTATTAATTTAATGGATTTTGCTCCCATTATGCTTCATATAATAAAAGAATTGTATGACACAATTGACCTTAAGAAGGTGATTATCCAGGTGGGCTTGACCTGGAGGTAAACCTTTAAAAGCAGATAGTTTTCTCCAAGTAGTAAAAGAAGAGAAAGTCAGAGATACTAGAATAGTGATATGGATTCCACATGAAGGAGAATCGCTATTGCTGAGATGGAAAGAACTATGGTACAAGGACCAAACTGCATCCTCTAGGACCTGAGAGTGTTCCTGGCTAATAGCCAGCAAAAAAAATGGGGACTTCAGTACTAAAATGCAAGGAACTGAGTTCTCCCAATAACATGAATACACTTGAAAGTGGACCCTGAGCTCCAGATGACATCTTGATTGCAGCCTGACCAGAGAACCCAACCACACTGTGCTAGACTTCTGACCCCTATAGAACTGTAACATATAAGTGGGTGTTTTGAGCTGCTAAAGCTGTGGCCAGCTTTTATGTAGTAATAGAAAACTATGCAGGCAGTTTATAATGAATGTCATATGAAACCAAATCTCAACTATACAACAGAGATAGATTACTTTAGGCTTGGGATAATCAGAAGATAACATCTTCTCAGATGTTAGAGTACATATGAAAAGGGATAGTGATTGAGATTGGCAGGGGATTAGGAAATGTAGAAAGTAAGACCTAGGCAAATGGACTAGCATAGTAGAAGAGTCAGAAAATCAAGATACATTTGTATTAGCTAAAGAAGATTTTTCACAAAACTGAAAAGTGAGAAGACTTAGAATTAAGTTTCTCAGTGTAGTCTAGGGCCAGCTGTGTTGGAATCACTTAAAATATTTGCTGAAGTAGATTCCTATGATCTTCACTAGACCAATTTAATGAGAGTCTCTGATTCTGGATTTTTAAAACATCTTCAGGTAATTCTTATGCTTATTAAATTTGATTTAGATTAAGGACTTAAACTACCAGAGTGAAAATTGTGGGAGAATTTTTTGTTTATATTTTTCTCTTTATTTGTTTTTTTTTTCCTTCTTTTTCTTTAAAATGTAAAGATTATGTGACCAAAGGGTATTGTCAAAGTTTATTCAGAAGATCGTATTTTAGACAGTTGGAGGATGAAGAATATGAACAGGTGGTATTCTGTAATAGGAAAGTTAAATTGACAATAGTCTAAACAACATAATGCCGGTAGGAATGAAGAGAATGGGATGCCTCTAACCAAAGTTACCTAAGAAAGGTTAACAGCACTTACTGGTTAATTTAGTGTTTGCTCATGTTCTGAGGAAAGGAAGTAAAGGAGGGGAAACAAAATTCATCAAGTTCCCACTTTGGTACCTTTCACATTAGACTATAGAATTGAATAGATGAGGATTGGTATTTGGGAAATGAGGGTTGTGATAAGACTGGAATGCACATTAATTTTCATTATTGTAAATACAATGAATGAATTTATTGGATATGATTTTACTTTACTTAGTTCTTATTTGGGGAGGATTGATTTTTGCAGTGTTAATTCTGTGTTTCTGTGTGTGTGTGTGTGTGTGTGTGTGTGTGTTTACGTATTTTTACCCCTGATGAGTATCCAAACTATTATTATTCCAGTAGTTTCTTAGGGTTAACTTCAGAGTGGAACTCACACTACAGGTATTGATTAATGGACAAAAACACTTTATATGACTGGAATGGTATCAGTGATTGTGTTTAAACTAATTGTTATTTGAAAGAAATATCTCTAAACTTAAAGTCAATGATTAATCAATATTGTATTACATTGATAGAGTCCTAATGGTAAAATCTATCTTTTATTTGGTTTCTTTACTGAGGAAGGTGAGAGAATAAATGGAAAAAATGTGAGTAAAATGGAAGATATTCATGTGACACATTAATGGGTCATTTGCTATTATATGAATTAACTAGAATGTCAGTATAATGCATTAGTGATTTTTTAAAAAATTTTTTTTAATGTTTATTCATTTTTGAGACAGAGAGAGACAGAGCATGAACGGGGGAGGGGCAGAGAGAGAGGGAGACACAGAACCAGAAGCAGGCTCCAGGCTCTGAGCCGTCAGCCCAGAGCAGGACGCGGGGCTCGAACTCACAGAACCGCGAGATCGTGACCCGAGCTGAAGTCGGACGCTCAACCGACTGAGCCACCCAGGTGCCCCCATTAGTGCTTTTTAATGTAATTTTTGAAGTGATACCCCTACATCTTTAAGGAGAAACTTCCTCATCCTGCAATTCTCTCCTCTGATTAATAGAGAAATGTATTTTGTAATTCTAGACCTGGCTGGTCAACCACCACTGTGCTTTGATCTATATTCTGCACCCCAGGAAGCTGATCTAAACAGAAAACTGCTCTTGCTTCCAAATGAGGTGTGTGTCCCAGATGTTTATGCCAGATTTATAGTCTCTATGTAAGAAAAAAAAAGTAAGAAAGAAAGGGAAAAGAAAGTTAAAAAAAAAAAGCTTTCACTGGGGAAAGCTATCAGAGAAAGTATTTCTGAACCAGTTAAGAAGTCATGATGGCCACTAACCTGGTTCTGGAGATTCAGTCTATGTATTTATAAGGCAAATGTTGGTGTCATAGCTCAAGGAATATGGAAAAGCCTGCTACTGTAAAATGTACATGCAGATTGCTTGTGAGAAAACATTTCCAATGACATCAAATTGTCCATTAATTAAACTGCTGTATATTTGAAGTATACACATTTATGTCTTTTTCAATCTCTTTTAATATTAATAGTGTCTAAGAAGATCTTCATGGAGATAGAAATTGACAACAGAGTAAATTGATAAATCTTAATATTCACACACACACACACACACACACACACAATCAGAACTTATTTTATTTAACACCAAGAATGTTCTATAAAACATTATTTTATAAATCTCTGAAATTACTTGGTTATTTTGTGATAACATATTGTTTACTTTTATTCTTCAATATTGTATCAAAATCCATCCTCTTTTTTAAATGTTGACTTATTTATTATAAGAGAGAAAGAAAGAGAGATAATGAGTGGGGAGGGGGAAGGAGAGAGAGAGAGAAAAAGAGAGAGAGAGAGAGAGAGAATCCCAAGTAGGCTCTGTGCTGACAGTTCAAATGCAGGGCTCAAATTCACAAACTGTGAGATCATGATCTGAGCTGAAATCAGGAGTCAGACACTTGACCAACTGAGCCACCCAGGTACCCCATCCACTTTTTCAAATCCTTTCCTCAACCTATAATCAAAACCATCCTCATGTTTTGTCAGTTTTATATGTAACTATTTCTCCCTTGTATTGGGTACCATTATTACTTCCTTAGACCCCTCTAATAACTTCCAAAAATATCCCCTCCTGACTTCCTTCTAATAGTTCTCCATACTATAGACTTTTGTCTTTGAAACAAAAATAAGAGCATGTCAACACCTTTGTTTCTTTTTTTTTTTTTTTAATATTTTTTTAATCTTTATTTTTGAGAGAGAGGGAGACACAGAATCCAAAGCAGGTTCCAGGCTCCGAGCTGTCAGCAGGGCTCCAATTCACAAACTGCAAGATCATGACCTGAGCCAAAGTCAGATGCTTAACCAACTGAGCCACACAGGCACTCCTCAACACCTCTGTTTCTGACCTTTTAAGAGTCCCATTGTTCTTGAGACGAAGACAAAAATATTGTATTTTCTTATAGGAGACTTCATGAATTTCTTCTGAACAAAGTTGTTGCATGTTATACCAAATTAGCCTTCACCGTCCATTCTTGGACCAGGTCAGCTTGTTGGAAGCTTCATCTTTCCTTCTACCCCATGACCTATGTGTTTATCCATGTCTATACCATATGGCCTGGAATCCAGTAGACTTTCCTTTCTGTCTTCATCCCACTTCCATCCTCTAACACACACATACGTCTAGTTTAACACCGTTCATACATATTTCATAGATTAGGTAAAATGCCCTTATTACCTTCACCAGGTTATATCCCTATGTTCCAGGTGTTTATAGTATCCTGTCTTATGAGTCTTACCACCGGTTTTAATTGCATATTTACTTGTCTGAATAGTTGATTTTTATCTTTTCCATTAGACTGTGTATTGATAATGGAGAGTATGCCCGCTTTTCTCAATATTTTATTAGCAGCATTTAACACAGGGTCTGGCATAATTAATAGTTGACAGATGAATAGATGAGTAGTTCTGGCAGTAGGTTGTTTATCAGTGATGTAAATAAGACATGTCTTAATAAAATAAAATATATAATATTTTAAATCCATAATAAATATGTACATATAAATACAGATACTATTGTGTTTGCTTATATTTTAGTTCTTATTGAATCTTTGTCTATCCATGAAATACTTAATTATTTGTGCTCTTCTTTATTCCAAAATGAAATAAAATAGCTATGTTTCTGTTTAAAGTTTCTTATTCGTATCTTGGTACACCAGACTTATTCAACTTTCTGTAAGAAATGTGAGGGCATGAATTTTTCATTTTTTGATGCAGCCCTGATCCACTAGAGAATAAATGCTCTCCAAAAGGATAAGGAAGAAAATGTAATTATGGAAATAGAAAAAAAGAAAGAAAGGAGAAACTAGATCAGAAATAGTGGTCTCCCTTGCATTTTTTGGGAATACATGTGGTAGCAGCATTTAGGGAAACTGAGGACTTGTCCAGAGCAATAGCCTCAATTTACAGATGATATTTTAAGGTAGAAAGGCCAAGTGACAAGTTGACAGCGTGATCTAGTGCAGAAGCTAACTTCCAGGTTTCACGCTTTTTCACTCTACCAATTTAACAACACGAAAAACATTGGCAACAACACAAAAACAACAAAGACTTCATTTACGAATTCCTTCACGGTAACAAAATAAGAATGAGTTCCTGAGTAATCACCAGCTTTCCATGTCGTCATTGGAAAGGCCTTGGTTTAGTGGACTAAATAACCGTAGTACTTAATAAAGAATTAATAATAAATAACAGTGGTAGTAGTAGAAGTAGTAACAGTAGTAGCCGTAGTAGTAATAAAAGAGTTAATAAAGAAGCAATCATGGCATGTGCTTTCATACGTGCTTTTAAATAAGCCATTATATATTAATTAGACTTCATCTTTCTTTACAAACATTTGGGGTTAATTAATGTACATAAACTCACGTCCTGTTCACCACTGATCTGATTTTATTTTTTATTTTTCTTCCAAGTTTTAAGTTCCAGTTGGTTAACATACAGTGTGGTAGTAGTTTCAGGTGGACTCATCCCAACAAGCGCCCTCCTTAATACCCAACACCAATCTAGACCACCCCCCCCCACCCTTCTCCCCTCTAACTACTCTCAGTTTGTTCTCTAGAGCTAAGAATAGTGTTTTGCTTCTCTCTCATCCTCCCTCCACATGTCCACCTGTTACTTTTGAAATTCTGTATATGAGTGAAATCATATGGTATTTGTCTTTCTCTGACTGACTTATTTCATTTAGCATTCTTCTCTCGAGCTCCAGCCACATCGTTGTAAATGGGAAGATTTCATTCTTTTTGATGGCTGGGTAATAGTCCATCGTAGATATATACCACATCTTCTTTATCCATTCATCAGTTGATGGACATTTGGGCTCTTTCCGTAATTTGGCTATTGATGATGCTGCTAAAAAAATCGGGGATATAAAGACACTGACATCTTTAGCTGGTTACACCAGAAATTGGTGTACAAATTTAAATTTACAATGCTACATAGATTGTATGAATATTATTGCAAAGCTATTTTTAACGTTTGGGAAAACAATTATCAGAAGTGATCACCTTCGTAATTGAGAAACCAGGTGATGCGCTATCACTTTGTGGGTAAGTATACTTGGTTAAATTAATACTTAAGCCACAAATGAGATTACAATAAGAGAAAATATTTAAAAATATCAAAGTAATTTATCACTATAGAATTCAACCAGGTGTTAGCTGCCCAATTCAGCTTTAATTATTTTATTCCTCTAGTTAAAATGTAGGTTTATATAACTAACTTCATTGAGACAATATTTTGATCTCTTAATAGTCTATGAACCCATGTAATGAGATAATTATTTCTGGGGATCTGACATCTTGAATTGGCAATTTCTTTACCAAGACCTCATTTGAATTAAATGTGTCCATAGAGAATTTTCTCGTACAGATTATTTCTCTAGAAAAAAATATATTTTTTTCTAACAGGATATCAGCATAAACTTGTATTGTCATTCAAAGTATAAGATAGTGACATCATAGCTATTACACCAGGACTTGCCCATACTACAGGCTTTGTTGAATATTCAGAAATATATGAATAAGCACAAAGTGGTTTTGACCATGTGCTTGTGTATTTAATGTGGAAAATAATAAGAACCATTAAGAATATCTAATTAAGGGCTCCTGGGTGGCTCAGTCAGTTAAGCATCCAACTTCAGCTCAGGTCATGATCTCCCAGTTTATGGGTTCAAGCCCTGTGTTGGGCCCTATGCCGACAGCTTAGAGCCTGGAGCCTGCTTCAAATTCTGCCTCCCTCTCTCTCTCTCTCTCTGCCCCTCCTCCACTCATGCTCTGTCTCTCTCTCTCTCTCTCTCTCTCTGCCCCTCCTCCACTCATGCTCTGTCTCTCTCTCTCTCTCTCCCTCTCTCTCTCTGCCCCTCCTCCACTCATGCTCTGTCTCTCTCTCTCTCTCTCTCTCTCTCTCAAAAATAAATAAAATATTTAAAAATTGTTAAAAAATAAAAATAAAAAAGAATATCTAATTAAATTTAAGGTGAAGACTTATTTAGTGCTTTAAAAAATAATTTAATAATTCTAAGTGACAACACACTACTTTGATTTAGTAAAATAATTCTTTATTTTTTACTTCAAGAGGTAGTGTTAACAGGATGCACCATCATCACCTCCTAATTCACTGCCATCTTTGAGTGAAATATTTTGCATTGTGCTGAAAGTTATAATTTCAATACCATTTTAGCTGTTGGCATAAAATATATTTAGATTAGAGAGATTAAGGTATTAATTTAGCTGGGATATATTGAAAAGTTTTCTGATTCTATAAGCAAACTTCTATTGTATGAAGACCCTTCATAATTCCATCTTGACTGCCTCAGGAAAGAAATACTTTTTCCATTGTATCTTATCAACAGTTTATTATCTGTATTAAATATCTCATGTTTGGGCAAATGTGAGCCATGCTCTTTAGGGTTTCAAGCTTACTAAAGAACACTGGGAAGCAGGGACGCCTGGGTGGCTCAGTTGGTTGAATGTCTGACTACAGCTCAGGTCATGATCTCGTGGTCTATGAGTTCGAGCCCAGCGTCAGGCTCTGTGCTGACAGCTCAGAGCCTGGAGCCTGCTTCCAATTCTGTGACTCCCTCTCTCTCTGCCCCTTCCCTGCTTGCTCTCTGTCTCTGTCTCTCTCTCCAAAAAATAATAAACAATAAAAAATAAATTCAAAAAAGAACACTGGGAAGCAAAGATAAATAAGCAAATGAAAACAAACAGCTAAAATGTATAAACAAAACCTCAACTAGGTTAACAAGGCAGAATATAAAATGGAATACAGAAAAGACAGTTAAGGAAACTGTCAGCATATATTTAGCACCTGTTCTCAAATGTTTAGTTGCCTGTATTTTGCAGAGAAAAAAACCAAGAAAACAAACATGTACATACATTCTTCTGTGAGACAATTCACTGAATTACTAAAAACAGAGTCTAAAGTATATACCAAAGCCATACAAAGACTTAATTCATGCTTTTCAGGTTAATGATGTTCATGTAAAAATTAGTGTTTAAGAAAGCAAGAGAAAATTTTTAAAATATTTATGAAATTATTTATCATCCTTGATGTTTACAAATAAATAATAGTAACTTTTATTGCATATTTACTACCAGGCACTGTAGAAGGTACAATATTATTCTTTCCATAAGAATATAGGCATATTTTGGAAATTTTGCAAGGTTTTTTTCCAGACCACTGAGATAAAGTGAACTAATGGAATTTTTGGGTTTCTCAGTGCATATAAAAGAGGCGTTTACACTATACTGTAGTCTATTAAGTTTGCAATAGCACTATGTCTAAAACAAATTAACTTAATTAAAAAACTTGATTAAAAATACTTTATTGCCAAAAAATGGTAATCATCATGCGAGCTTTCAATGAGTCAAATGTTTTTGCAGTGGAGAGTCTTGCTTCAAAGTTGATGGCTGCTGACTATCAGGATGGTGGTTGCAGAAGATCAGGTGGCTGTGACAGTTTCTTAAAATGAGACATCAATGGTGGTGGGTGAAGATAAGATGGCAGAGGAGTAGGAGGACCCTAGGCTTGTCTCATCCCACGAACACAGCTAGATAACTATCAAATCACTTTAAATACACCAGAAATCAACCTGAAGACTGACAGAACAAACTCCAAAACTAAATGGAGCGAAGCCTGAAGAAGGTAGGAAGTGTGGGAATGTTTCGGGAGAAATGGATTGTGGATGTTGCAGAGGGGAGGGATCCATGGTCGCAGAGCAAGGCAAAAGAGAGGAACACAGAGGGGAACATACAAGGGGAGTATTCCTCTAAAGCTGTTGACTAGGAAAACAAGAGGGGCTGATTTTTGTGAGTTCTTGCAACCAACAGGGTTTATAGCCTGGAGTTTTAAAGTTCAGTGGGCTTGGCTGGCATAGAGCCCTGAGGGCACTGCACTACTTCTGGAGAGAAGGCAGGCAGACAACTGAAGGACAGAAAGCATGGAAACAGAGATCTGAAGAGAGCATTGGGTACACAGGGAGAGATTATTTGCTCTTCTTGGAGTTTTCTCTAAGAGGCAATAGTCACAAAGATAACTCTCTGGGGACAAAGCAGCTGGCTGGTATCATCCCCCTCCCCTGATTTTCAACATAAATACAGAGCCATTTGTGGAAACCAACATAGCACCCACACTGGCTATTGAACCTGCTTACACCAAGTCCTGTTGCAGGATTGGCCCTCTGAGTCAAGCTTGCCTCAGTCCCAGTGTGACAAGTCCAACCCTACAAGAGCAGCAGAAACCTCTGCCCACAACACGTCTCCAGACCAGAAAATTCTGCAGGGCTTCAGTTCTAGTGGAAGTCGTATCAGGTCTCATTTCACAAGCAGATGAGAGCAAACCTAGTTAAAACTCGCCACATTCTTACCAAGGACCAAACACTTCCCAGAGCAAACAACAAGAGCCACTGCAGATAACTGACCCGAAGGATAGAGCAGCAGCCAAAAAATAACAGCAGAACTTATTGAACAAACATCAGAGACAGTCCCTTAAGTGCCAGAACCCGAACACTCTAAGACATCTTCTTCATAAGCCATTATTCTCAAGAGTAGGAAACATAATGGTATTTTCTAATACAAAGAAGAAGACAGAGATGTACACAACCTTCCAAGACAGAAGAATTCATCCCAGGTGAAAGAACAACATAAGGTCACAGCCAGAGATCTGAGCAGAACAGATATAAGTAGCACGCCTGATGGAGAATTTAAAGCAACAATCATAAGGATACTTCACCGGGCATGAGAAAGAATGGAAGTCTTCAGGGAGACCCTTACCACAGAGATAAAAAGAGTTAAAAAAGAATCAGTTGGAAATGAAAAATGTAATAACTGAGATTAGAAACAGGCTTGATGTAATGAACACAAGGCTAGAAGAAGCAGAGGAACAAATAAGTGATATAGGAGACAAAATCATGGAAAATAATGAAGTTGAATGAAAGAGAGAATTATGGAACATGAAAATAAAGTTAGGGACTCAGTGACTCTATCAAATGTAATAACATTTGTATTATAGGAATCCCACAGGAAGAGAGAGAAGAAGGGGAAGATCATTTATTTGAGGAAATAATAGCTGAAAACTTCTCTAATCTATGGAAGGAAACAGACTTCCAGATCCAGGAGACACAGAGAATTCCCATCAAAATCAGCAAAAGCAGGCCAACACCCAGACTTTTGTAATTAAATTTGCAAAATATAGTGATAAAGAAAAAAATCCTAAAATCAGTAAGACAAAAGTCCTTAACTTACAAAGGAATACCCATAAGGCTAGCTTCAGATTTCTCAATAGTCATGAGTAAGCCAGAAGGGAGTGGCATGATATACTAAGAGTACTGAATAAGAAAAATCTGCAGCCAAGAATACTGTATTCAGCAAAGCTATCATTCAGAATAGAAAGAGAAATAAAGAGTTGCCCAAACAAAAAATAAAGGAATTCATGACCACTAAACCAGCCCTGCAAGAAATATTAAAGGGAACTCTTTGAAAGGAAAGGAGAGACCAAAAGTGATAAAAACAGAAAATCTCCGGGAATAATGACAAAACAAGTAACAAAATGGCACTAAATACATACTTACCAATAATTACTCTGAATGTAAATGGACTAAATACTCCAATCAAAAGGCATAAGGTGTCAGAGTGCATAAAAAAACAAGACCCATCTATATGTTGTCTATAAGAGACTCATTTTAGACCTAAAGACACCTGCAGATTGAAAGTGAGGGAATGGAGAGACACTTAATCATGCTAATGGATGTCAGAAAAAAGCTGGAGTAGCAATACTTAAATAAGACAAACTAGATTTTAAAACAAACAGTGTAACAAGAGATGAAGAAGAGTACATTATCACAATAAAGAGGACAATACAATAAGAAGATCAAACAATTGTAAATATTCACACACCCAACATGAAAGCACCCAAATATATAAAACAATAACAAACATAAATAAACTAATTTATATTAATAGAATAATAACAGGGGACTTTAAAAACACACTTACTACCACGGACAGATCATAGACCCAGAAAATAAACAAGGAAACAATGGCTTTGAATGATACACTGGAGCAGATGGACCTACAGATATATTCAGAACATTCCATTCTAAAATAGCAGAATACACATTCCTTTGAAGTGCATATGGGGCACTCTCCAGAATAGATCACATACTAGGTCACAACTCAGGCTTCAATAAGTATAAAAAGACTGAGACCAAACCATGAATATTTTCTGACCACAAAACTATAAAACTTAAAGTAAACCAAAAGAAAAAAATAAGGAAAGATCACAAATAAGTGGAGGTTAAACAATATGTTACTAAACAATGAATGGGTCAACCAGAAAATCAAAAAAAAGAAAAAATGCATGAAAACAAATGAAAATGAAAATACAATAGTCCAAAACCTTGGAATGCAGCAAAAGTGATCCTAAGAAGGAAGTATATAGCAATAAAGGACTACCGTAAGAAGCAAGAAAACTCCCAAATAAACAACCTAACCTTACATCTAAAGGAGCTAGAAAAAGAACAAGTGAAACCTAAAGCCTACAGTAGGAAGGAAATAATGAAGATTAGGACAAAAATAAATGATACAGAAAATAAAAACAGCAACAAAAACAATAATAAAATAGGTCAATGAAACTAGGTCCTTTGAAAAAATTTAAAAAATTGATAAACCCCAATCCAGACTTATCAAAAGTAGAGAAAGAACTCAAATAAAGTCAGAAATGAAGAGAATAAATAACAACCAACATCAAAGAAATACAAATAATTACAAGTATAAGAGAATAGTATGAAAAACTATGTGTCAATGAATTGGACAACCTGGAAGAAATAGATAATTTCCTAGAAATACATAAGCTACCAAAATCGAAACAGAAAGAAATAGAAAACATAAACAGCCTGATAACCATCAAAGAAATTGAATGAGTAATAAAAAATCTCCCAACAAACAAAACTCCAGGGCCAGATGGCTTCACAAGTAATTCTACCAAAATTTTAAAGAAGAGAGTTAATACCTATTCTTCACAAAATATTCCAAAAAAAATTGAAAGGAAGAAAAACTTCCAAATTCATTCAATGAGGCTGGCATTACTCTGATACCGAACCCAGATAAAGACTCCACTAAAAAATAAAACTACAGGCCAATATCTCTGATGAACATGGATGTAGAAATTCTCAATAATATACTAACAAACTGAATCCAACAATACATTAAAAAATCATTCACCACAATTAAGTGGGATTTATTTCTGGGCTTCAAGATGATTCAGTATTCACAGATCAACCAATGTGATACACCACATTAATAAAAGAAGGATAAGAACCATATGATCCTTTCAATAAATGCAGAAAAAGCATTTGACGAAGAACAACATTTATTCATGCTAAAAACCCTCAACAAAGTAGGTTTAGAGGGAACATACCTCAACATAATAAAAACCATTTATGAAAAACTCATAGTTAATATCATTGCCAATGGGAAAAACCTGAGAACTTTTATTTTATGGTCAAGGATGTCCACTCTCACCACTGTTATTTAACATAGTAATGAAAATCCTAGTCTCAGCAATGGGGCAACAAAAAGAAATAAAGCACATCCAAATCAGCAGGGAAGGAGTCAAACTTTCACTATTTGCAAATGACATGAGACTCTATACAGAATACCTGAAAGACTCTGTCAAAATATTGCTAGAACTGATACACAAATTCAGTAAAGTTGCAGGATAAAAAAATCAACATACAGAAATCTGTCACATTTCTATACACCAATAATGAAGCAACAGAAAGAGAAATCAAGGAATTAATCTCATTTACAATTGCACCCAAAACCAAAACCATAAGATACCTAGGACTAAACCTAACCAAAATGGTAAAAATCTATACTCTGAAAACTATAAAACACTGCCGTTTTTTATTGAAGACCACAGAAAGAAATGGAAATACATTTCATGCTCATGGACTGGAAGAATAAATATTGTTAAAATGTCTATACTACAAAAAGAAATCTACACATTTAGTGCAATCCTTATCAAAATACCAATAGCATTTTTTACTGAAATACCAAAACAGTTCTAAAATTTGTATGGAACTGCAAAAGGCCACAAACAGCCAAAGTAATATTGAAAAGGCACAGCCAAGCTGGGGCTTCTTAATTCTGGACTTCAAGTTATATTACAAAGCTGTACTGATCAAGATAGTATGATGCTGGTACATAGATCAATAGAAGAGAATAGAAAACTCAGAAATGAACTCACAACTATCTGGTCAATTAATCTTTGACAAAGCAGTGAGAAGTAATCAATGGAAAAAAAAGACAAGTCATTTCAACAAAAGGTGTTGGGAAAACTGGGCAGCAACATGCAGAATGAAACTGTACCACTGGCTTACATTATACACAAAAGTAAATTCGAAATGAATGAAAGACCTAAATGTGAGATGGGAAATCATCAAAACCTTAGAAGAGAACACAGGCAGCAACCTCTTTGACCTCGGCTGGAGCAACTTCTTACTAGACACATCTCTGGAGGCAAGGGAAACAAAAGCAAAAATGACTATTGGGACTTCATCAAGATAAAAAACTTCTGCACAGCAAAGGAGACAATCAACGTAACTAAAAGGCAGCCGACAGAATGGGAGAAGATATTTGTAAAGGACATATCTGATACAGGGTTAGTATCCAAAATACATAAAAAACCTATAAAACTCAAAAGTAATCTAATTAAAAAAATAAGCAGAAGACATGAGTAGACATTTTTCCAAAGAAGACATACAGATGGCCAAAAGACTTATGAAATAGTGTTCAATATCGCTCTTCCTTAGGGAAATACAAATTGAAACTGCAATGAGATATCCCCTCACTCCTGTCAGAATTAACAACTCAGGAAATGACAGGTGTTGGTGAGGATGCCAACATTCCTTGGTGGCAATGCAAACTGGTGTGGCCACTCTAGTAAACGGTATAGAGATTTCTCAAAAAGTTAAAAATAATACTTCCTAAGATCCACCAATTGCACTACTAGGTATTTATCCAATGAATACAAAAATACTAATTCAAAAGGATACATGCATCCCTGTGTTTGTAGCAGCATTATCTACAATAGCCAAATTATAGAAAGATCCCAAATGTTCATTGACTGATGAGTGGATAAAGAATATGTGGTATATTCATACCATGTAATATTACTCAAGCATAGAATAGTATGAAATTTTGCCATTTGTAATGACATGGATGGAGCTAGAGAATATTATGCTAAGTGAAACGAGTCAGAGAAACCAAAATAATATATGATTTCACTTATATGTGGAGTTTAAGAAGCAAAAGAATGATCATGGGGAAAAAAAGAGAGAGAGGAAAATAAAGAAGTCGAGTCTTAACTATAGAGAACAAACTGATGGTTACCAGAGGGGAAGTTGGTAAGGTGATGGGTTACATAGGTGATTTACACTGGATGTTGTATGTAAGTGCTGAATCATTAAATTGTATACCTGAATGTAATAATACGCTATATATTAGCTATTGGAATTTAAATAAATACTTAAAAAGAAAAGAAAATATGACAGCAATGAACTTTGTTGTATCAATCGACTATTATTTGCATGAATGATTTCTCTGTAGCATGTGATGCCGTTGAATACCATTTACCCACAGTAGACTTCTCCCAGAATTGGAGTCAATCCTCTCAAATCCTGCTACTGCTTTATCAACTAAGTTTATGAAATATTCTAAATCCCTAGTTGTCATTTCAACAATCTTAATAGCATCCTCACAAGAAGTAGATCCCATCTCAAGAAATCATTTTCCTTGCTCACCATGAAATGCAACTGCTTATCTCTTGAAGTTTTATCATAATATTGCAACAATTCAGTCACACCTTTAGGCTCCACTTCTAATTCTAGTTCTCTTGCTATTTCCACCCATCTGCATTTATTTCCTCCACTTTAGTCTTGAGCCCCTCAAAGTCACACATGAGATTTGGAATCAACTTCTTTCCAAATCTGTTAATGTTGGTGTGTTGACCTCTTCACATGAATCACAAACAGTCTTAATTACATTAGAGTGGTGAATCTTTTTCAGAAGATTTTCCATTTATTTTTCCCAGATTCATCAGAAGAATCACTATCCATGACACTTATAGCCTTAAGGAATGTATTTCTTAAATAATAAGACTTGAAAATTGAAATGACTCCCTGATACATGGGCTGCAGAATGGATGTTGTGTTAGCAGGCATGAAAACAACATTGATCACACTGTATATTTCCATCAGAGCTTTAAGTTGACCAGGTGTATTGACAAATGAGCAGTAATATTCTGAAATAAACCTTTTTTTTTCTAAACAGTAGGTCTTAACAGTAGGCTTAAAATATTCAGCAAACCATGTTATAAACAGATATGCTGTCATCCATGCCTTGATTTTCTATTTATAGAGTATAGACAGAGTAGACTTTGCATAATTCTTAGGGGCCTTAGGTTTTTCAGAATAATAAATGAGCATTGCCTTCAACTCAACTCACCAGCTGCATTGGCCCCTAACAAGAATGTCAGTTTGTGTTTTGAAGCTTTGAAGCCAGTCATTGATGTCTCTTCTCTACCTAGGAAAGTCCTAGATGACAACTTCTGCCAAGAGGAGGCTGTTTCATCAACATTGAAAATCTGTTGTTGAGTGTACCACCTTCAATAATGACCATAACTAGATCTGGATAACTTGCTGCAGCTTCTACATAAGCACTTGCTTCTTCACCTTGCAGCAAATTTTATGTTATGAAGACGGCATCTTTCTTTAAACCTCATGAACCACCTCTGCAAGCTTCAAATTTTCTTGGGCAGCTTCCTCACCTCTCTCTGTCTTCACGGAATTGAAGAGAGTTAGCGCCTTGCTCTGGTTTGTGTTTTGGCTTAAGCGCATGTTATGACTGGGTTTGTCTTCTAGCCAGACCACACAAACTTTCTCCACACGAGCAGTAAGGCTGTTTTTCTTTCTCGTCATTTATGCATTCACTGGAATAGCACTTTTAATTTCCTTTAAGAATTTTCCTTTTCATTCACAAACTTGGCTAGCCATTTGGCATAAGAGGCCTTGCTTTTGCCTAATCTTGGCTTTTGACAAGGATTCTTCACTAAGCACATTCATTTATAGCTTTTGATTTAAAGGGAGGGATATGCAACTCTTCCTTTCACTTGAACATTTAGAGGCCATTGTGGAGTCGTTAATTGGCCTAATTCAATATTGTTGTGTCTCAGGGAACAGGGAGGCCTGAGTAGAGAAAGAAGGTGGGGAACCACCAATCAGTGGGTCAGTCAGGACACACACATTTATTGACAAAATTCACAAAATATGGACACTGTGGAACCCCAAAACAATTATAATAGTACATCAAAGATCACTGAACACAGATCATAAAAACAAATACAGTAATAATAAAATAGTTTGAGATATTGGCACTATTTCCAAAATGTGACACAGAGAGAAGTGAGCAAATGCTGTTGGAAAAATGGTGCCAACAGACCATCTTGACACATGGTTACCAGAAGCCTTCAATTCATAAAAAAGGCAATATCTGTGAAGCACAGTAAAGCACAATAGAATGAGCTATATGCCTGTACATGGTAAATAATGAATACTCTTGCTTTCCTACTTTATAATGAGTAAACTGTGTAGACAGCAGAATTCTCAGGTAAAGCCAACAATACCTGCCTCATGGCATAAACACCCTGCAAATTGGCTGGGACTGTGGATATGATAAATTTTACTCATGTGATTAGATTATATGAAGAAGTGACTTTAAGAAAGAGAGATTATCTAAGTTACTTCAACTATTGCTTTCATAAAAGTTTCTCTTCTTCCTACCATTAGGAAAGGTTTAGGAAACTTTTAGATGCTTTTATCTTTATCTATCACGAACCATGCATTAGGCCATGGATGCTGTAGAATAAACACGAAAGGCTGCCCACTGCTGAGTTACAGCATTAGTGCATTGTGACATTTAATGTAAACAGATAATCTAATATGTAGAGTTTTCCCAGGAACCCCGAATCATTTCACTAATATCGCATCTTTCCTTTCTGAACTTCGTTGTCCTTTCTTTTCTACAAATCTAACAATTGTAGAGAGATATTTTTAATGCTTAAGTCCCCTGATGCGATCGCTACTTTAAACATTTTTTATTATAGAGAAATCTCTCTCCAGGGGCAATTAGACTGATGATGTTGGCTCAGATTACTGGTGAAATTATTTGGGAAAAGTTGATAATGAATATTGCCACACAGATGGGGGAAATCTATAGTTGTAGGAAATAAAATATTTGTATATCTATAAATGTTCTCTGTCAAAAGATAAAAAGAGCAAAATGAAGTGAAATAAAATAGATGAGAATAATTAACAACTTTGAAATTTGTACTCTGCATAAGGAAGAAATAGCCTGGCTTCTAAGTGAGGAGATTGACAAACATAATGACAATATTAAAATGAACCATTCTTAAATTTTTATATCTTTCTCAGATAGGAACATGAAGAAGAGGAATCTGTATAATTAAAATATAATAAAAGCCTTGCCAGCTGTCTGTTGTAAGAAATAGGTTAAAGAATACTTGGAACATTTAAGCACGTGCAAATTTAAAAGGCAGGATAATCATAGGAGAAAAACCACAATGAATTCACTTAATCATTTGTAATTGCTTTTGAAAGATTGTTCAGGACTAAAGAACTAGTACAAACTTGAAATAAAGGGCATGTCACTGATCCTATAAAATGCAATCTAAGCAAAATTATTCTACTTTTTCTAACAAAGTGATAATTGAAAAAATTATGAACAGAAGTATTTAAAAACATAGTGAGAAACTTTTTAAACACTGTAAAGGATTATTTAAAGTATGAATTCATTTTATTACTATATTGTACACCTGAAACTAATATTGTACCATATGTTCACTAATTGGAATTTAAGTAAAAACTTACAAAAAATATTCATTTTATGAATAAATATATTCATAAAAACAAATATTAAGTAAAAACAAAAAATATCCATTAACCACATCACATTTGGTTTTTAAATTTATTATTTACTTATTTATTTATTATTTATATTAATGTTTATTTATTTTTGAGAGAGAGAGAGCAAGTGAGCAGGGGAGAGGCATAGAGAGAGAGAGGCACAGAACCCGGAGTAGTCTCCAGAGTGAGCGGTCAGCACAGAGCCTGATGTGGGACTCGAATTCATGAACCGTGAGATCATGACCTGAGCCAAAGTTGGAGGCTTAATCAACTAAGGCCCATAAGATTTCAAAATCCATTCTGCTTTCAGCCCAAACTCCTTCCATGAAGTAATAAAACACAAAATTATTTTCTTGAGTGGAGACAAACAGAAGGGAAAACGCAAAAAGAAATTAATACCTAAAATAAAAATCAACAACACATTTAAGATGTTTTCATTTACATTTTAATGTTTGTTTTTTTTGTTGTTGTTGTTGTTTTTTTGTTTTTTTTTTTGAGACAGAGAGAGACAGAGCATGAACAGGGGAGGGGCAGAGAGAGAGGGAGACACAGAATCTGAAACAGGCTCCAGGCTCTGAGCAGTCAGCACAGAGCCCGATGGGGGGGCTCGAACTCACGGAGGGTGAGATCATGACCTGAGCCGAAGTCGGACGCTTAATCGACCAAGCCACCCAGGCGCCCCTTCATTTACATTTTAAACTTCAACTGCATGATCCCCATCGTGAGTAACTGGAAAAATACAAATTAAAAATTTGATATCACTATATATGTATTAGAATGGCTGACTTCAAGAAAAAGAATAAACTGATAATACCAAGAACCGGCAAGATGCAGAGCAACTGGAATTCTCATGCACTGTGGGTAAGAATAACAAATAATAATACAGCAATGTTAGAAAGGAGTTTGGAATTTCTTATAAGGTTAGGGATGAACTGACCCAATGGATCAGCACCCTCAATCCAGGACATTTACTCAAGTGTAATGAAAACCTATGTTCATCCTGAAACTGTACACAAATATTTACAATGGCCTTATTCATAATTACAAAAGACTGCAAGCAATCAATCCAGTTGTCCTTCTGCCTGGGAATGAATGCAAAAAGTAGAAATCCATACAGCGAATCGCTACACTGAAATAAATATTCTCTTTCTCCCTCTCCCTCTGCCTCTCCTCCACTCTTTTTCTCTTCAAGAACAAAACAAAACACAATCAAGAAGGAAGGAAGGAAGGAAGGAAGGAAGGAAGGAAGGAAGGAAGGAAAGGAGGGAGGGAGGGAGGGAGGGAGGGAAGCAGGAGGGAAAAATGTTACCTGGTGCCAAGAATCTATGCAGATTTTTTTTTTTTTCTCTTGAGGCATCCACCTCAAACTTAAAGAAGATTCCAGATGCTGGGAGACTAGTGTATAAAAACATTAACACTGGAGAGCTTGGGTGGCTTAGTTGGTTGAGCATCCAACTCTTGATTTTGGCTCAGGTCGTGAACCCCAGGGCTGTGGGATTGAGCCCTGTATCCAGCTCTATACTGAGCATGAAGCTTGCCTAAGATTCTCTCTCTCCCTCTGCCCTTCTTCTCTTCTTGTGCACTTTCTCTCTCTCAAAAATAAAAAATAATAATAATAAATAAATAAATAAATAACATATTTGCTTTTCGTGGTCAGGACCTATTAAAATATTTGAATAAGTGTATTTTGCTCTGTTCAAACACTAGTCAAACTCAAATATACTATGAGTCACTGTCTAAGGTCTAAGTACCATATAGGTAAAATCAAAGGTTTGTTTTTTTTTTTTTTTTCCAGTAGTGATCTTTTAAAGGTGAAACTAATTATTAAATAAAAATTAGAAATTAAAATATTTAAAATCATTTATTTATTTAATATTTAAATAATGAGGTAAATAACAGGTGATTAAAATAGTCATTAAATTAAATAAGTAAACTTAAAAACAAATAAAAGAAGGGGTGCCCGGGCAGCTCGTCACTTTAACATCTTACTCTTGGTTTCAGCTCAGGTCATGATCTCAAGGTTTGTGGGTTGAGCCCTGCATCATGCTCAGTGCTGACAGTGTGGAGCCTGCTTAGGATTCTCTCTCTGCACCCCCTTCTCAAAATAAATAAATAAACTTAAAAATATAGTCATTAAATTACATACATGATGATTTCATTATGATTTTATTCAACTAATATGCCATTGCATCAAGAATCTAATTATATCCTCCTAAACGGGTGTAAATAAAGTTAAAAATCAGGGTGCCCAGGTGGCTCAGTTGGTTGAGTGTCTGACTCTTGATTTCAGCTCAGGTCATGATCCCAAGGTTGTGGGATTGAGCCTTGCATCAGGCTCTTTGCTGAGCACGCAGTCTGCTTAAGAGTCTTTCTCCTCTGCCCCTCTCCCTGGTTCATTCTCTCTCTCTCTCTTTCAAATAATAACAATAAGAGGCACCTTGCCACACACTTAAGACTCTTGAAAAGAATACATTCTGAGAAAGAAAGGTGTTTCTTTCACTGCAGAGGATTTCCTTGGGATGAAGGGAAGAGAGTTTCGTGGTATTCTGAATAGAGAGAACTGTACTACCTTCCCACAAAACATCCAAAGAAGATGCTTGACTTGAAAGAGGACCATCTCTGTGATATATTTAAAGAGGAGGTTCTATAAGCACCAGCCTTCTCAATCTTGTAACAGATTGCACTTTCCCCAGCGGCATAAACCTTCTGAACTGTTGGACCTGAAGACATCAATATTAACTTGGACCCATGTGTCTTAGCTGTACCTTGGTGACATATATGCATGGATGACTAAGGAAAAAACAGGCTCCTTCTCAGACACTTGGTATATCATAAGATTCCAGAATATTGACAATACATAGTGGGTGTGGAATGGGTGTGTTCCATGAAAGAATCTGGTTGAATTGTTCACCAACCTGGAGGTAAAAAATTAAGCTTATTTTTTCCAAGTTACATTTTTATACTGTGATTTATACCCAAAATGTATATCAGTAAGACACTTATTCTTACTTTAGCCAATGGTCTCAATTTTTTGTTCTTTTTTAAAGAGAAATTTGCTGATTAATTATATTCTGCCCACTTTGGTGAAGTGGCAAATACAGTCACAAAAGTATAAGACAGTCATGCATGGACTTTGTAGATTGTAATTAGTGTTGGTTTATTTGGCATTATCTTCAATATACTTTCCTCTTTCTGTGTCAGATTTGAAACTGTCAGATATGTTCACAAGAGGGAGGGAGAGCCAAAGGGCTAAAGTAGTAATTTCTGGTACTTAGTATGCATCTTAAAACAGTGGTTAATTATCAAGGTGTGACTACTTTAGATTATGAAGATAGTCTATTGAAGAATACGCTTATTGAAAATAGTATAAGAAACTTCTTTGTTTTGACAGCATAAATGTTTATTTCATGTTGATGAAATCAGAAATCACACTCCTTTCCTTAAATAAAAAAAAAAAATTCTGAAATACTCTATGCCTAAACAACTATTTTTGGTTAAGTATTTAATCTATCTTTGATAATAAGGATTTTTAGTTGAAAGTTTCACAGAGTTATGAAGAACACTTTGCATCCTAGTCTTTCATATTTCCTTACTCTTTTATAAGCTATTACTTTTAATTAAAAAATAATGTTTATTTATTTTTGAGAGAGAGAGAGCAGGATAGGGCAGAGAGAAAGGGAGACGCAGAATGAAGTAGGCTCCAGGCTCTGAGCTGTCAATACAGAGGTTGACGTGGGGCTTGAACTCACACACTGTGAGATCATGACCTGAGCCAAAGTCGGTCACTTAACTGACTGAGTCACCTAGGGGCCCCTAAACTATTATTTAAATACAAAATTTATTTTTATATAAAAGCAAGTTTTGTGTACCTAAACTGCTCTAAAAATATTAAAAAGAAAATAATCTTTGGTGATATAGAAAATTTTCCTATGTATAAATTGGATTTTACTGACAATTCATTTTGTCATCTCGTTTTAATTTACATTAATAATATTCAATGTTATGATGCATTTATAACATTTCTACATGTTCTGCTCTTTTCTTGGATAGTAACACACATAATTAACTGTTTTATGGCAAGGTGAATGATCAAAGTGAATCTCCCTTTAACACAAATATTTGGGCAAAATAGACAGTGAAATAGAGTCATTTGAATTACATGAACTTAGATGTTTTCCTATTATAATGGTGAATTATTTGTTGGACTTTCAACTGCCAGTTCAGACAGGTGTCAGACTGGCCACATAAGAATCATGAAAAGAAGTTGCTAAATTAAAAGATTTCTGCTCTCTATATCTGTTGTTGTGATTCAACAGTGAGTACTGAGAATTCCAAGTTTAATAACTTTCTAGAGTCTTTAAGTTCTTTGGGTGGAATTGATAAATTATCTGTTTACTTTGTAAAATATTTTTATTTTTATGTTTTCATTATTTTTTAATTTGAAGATTTCTTTTTAAAAATGTATTTAAATCCAAGTTAGTTAACATATAGTGTAGTAATGGATTAGTTTTAGGACTAGAATTTAGTGATTCATCACTTACATGTAACACCCAGTGCTCACACCAGCAAGTCCCCTCCTTAATGGCCATCTCACCCATTTATCCCATCCCCCACCAACTACCCCCAGCAACCCTCAGTTTGTTCTGGTTTTAAGAGTCTCTTATGATTTGCCCCCCTCTGTGTTTTTATCTTATTTTTCCTTCCCTTCGCCTATGTTCATCTGCTTTGTTCCTTAAATTCCACATATGAGTGAAATCATATGGTATTTGCCTTTCTCTGACTGACTTAATTGCTTGGCATACTACACTCTAGTTCCGTCCATGTTGTTGCAAATGGCAAGATTTCATTCTTTTTGATTGCTGAGTAATACTTTAGTGTGTGTGCACGCGCGCACACACACACACGCGCGCGCGGAAGCACATGCGCACGCACATCTTCTTTATCCGCACATCCATCGATGGAGGTTGGGCTCTTTCCATACTTTGGCTATTGTTGATAGGGCTGCTGTAAACATGGGCGTGCATGTGCCTTTTTATCCTGTACATGTAAGGAATGCCTTAAAGCAGGCAGGTTCCCAAAGTTGTATGTGATGCGGTGTCTATTTTGGGTAGTAACTTGAATAAAATATACTTTTTGAAATGGAAAATAGGGAGAACATCTCCCTCTTCATTTATTTTTTTAAAAGACTAAACTCTCATCTATCTATTTGCTAGAAATTAGCTTTCCGTAAAGGTCTCCCAATTGCTTCTGAGAATTTCACAGCTTTTGTTGCCTGTGTGCTACTGAACAAGTCTGGTTTTTCAGTTCGGGTGTGTTTTCTTCCCTCGTTCCTCCCTTCCTTCCTTCCCTCCCTCCCTTCCTCCCTCTCTCTTCACCACAGCCCCCGTTGCTTCTGTGTCAGTGGCCGACATTGAAGCCTCACTTTGTTCCTGTTGAGGTGACTCTGGATTTATTGGTTTTGTCTTAGTGCTTCTTATTAACCCAGTTCTCTGGAAGACCCCACGGTGCCATCCTAGACTCTTCCTGCCCCAGAACCTCACTACCTCTATGCTAATGATGCTGCCCCTTGCTCACTGTGAATGAGTGGAAGCTTGGAATGGTGCCTGCATTTCTTCAGATGGCCAAGAGCAGAAATCCTACCCTCATCAGAATTGCATCTGTAGGGCATACACTCTTCCCAGGAACACCAGCTCTTGGGCTATTCATTTCTTTAGATGAAGACCCCACAGATTTTAGTACTTTGCTTTAAGTCTGAGTCAGTAAATCACGACTGGGGATACATTGTTATCCAGTAGCCCAGTAATAAGGGGGAAAAGCCGTCAACCATGTAACATATTTGTGGAGAATTTTTTTTAAATTTTTAAATGGTTATTTATTTTGGGGAGAGAGAGAGACAGAGCATGAGCGGGTGAAAGGCAGAGAGAGAGGGAGACACAGAATCGGAAGCAGGCTCCAGGCTCTGAGCTGTCAGCACAGAACTCAACGTGGGGTTCGAACTCATAAACTGTGAGATCATGACCTGAGCTGAAGTCAGTAGCTTAATCTACTGAGCCACCCAGGTGCCCCAGAGATGGTTTTAACACATGAAAGTTAATAAAAGAACTTATGAGACCTAGATCTTGGACCTCCCAGCATCCAAAGCTGAGAAAATACGTTTCTGTTGTTTAGTCCACCCAATCTATGGTATTTGTTATGGCAGTAGGAGCTAATACAATCCTCACAAGTCAAGTTTTTACTCCTTCCATACAATCTTTATATATTAACTCTTAGCAGTAATTCCCTCTAAGGAATACAATAAAATGACTCTAGCCAGTCAGCAAATAATCACAGTTTCAGAGAAGCATAATATTCATGTTTGGTACCTTTTTCTTCCTCATTATGTTTTTCCATTCGACTTTCATTATGTTTCTTTCTTATGTTATTTAGAAGATCTGAGGGTGATGAGGCTCTGGGAAATTTCTCCCCACCAATCTTTTTTAGAGAAAGTCCTTCAGAAAAATATTAAGACATTGGAAAAATTTTTATTGGGATGGAATGTGACAGATTCCGAAGTGATGATAAATGATAGATAATGCCATCTCATACCCAAATAATTTGCTCTTTGAACCAGAAATATGATTTCAGAAAGTATATTGGGAAGATGATAGTGTAAACATGGGGTGAAATTCTATTGTGTATAGAAACTGGAAATAAAATAATAGTTATTAAAGTTAAATGGAATTAAAACAAATTAGAACTCTTTCTATGATACTAGAACTGAACCTTTAAATGCTTCTCTTATTTTTGTGGTAGTAGGTAGCCCTCAAGTTACTATCTAGTTATACATTTTTATGTTATTTTAATAGTACAATTATTGTTCTTCTTAGTCATTTAGAACACAATTGAACAATTATTTAATTTACTCTCATATTTATAAACCTACTTTTTTAAAGATAAGAGAAAATTACAGAATGATTAAAAAACTCACAAACAGTCCTCAGTAAAACTAAAATCATGATATCTGAGGGAAAATTTCAAAGAGAAAAATTTTTGATGTTTAATCTTATTTCAGATATGAATATTGCTGAAGTCACAGGTTATTTTAGTACTGGTTTTAGATTATTTATCTGACTCTAGACATTTTCAATTGTTAATCTGATTTACCATAAAGAATGCTACATTGAAAAATCTTTTAATTTTTAAAGAAAATTTGAAAGTGTTAACTGATAAAGCTAATTACCTGCTTGAGGACAATCTATGACACTAAAACAATACCACTTTGATTGCAAAAACAAAAATGAGTATTGAATATTGTCTCTACTCCTTTTTCTTTTTTTAAACTTTTTTTAGACATTTATTTATTTTGTAGAGAGAGAGAAAGAAACAGAGCATGAGCAGGGGAGGAGCAGAGAGAGAGGGAGACACAGAATCCAAAGCAGGCTCCAGGTTCTGAGCTGTTAGCACAGAGCTGGATGCAGGGCTTGAACTCACAGATCATGAGATCATGACCTGAGCCGAAGTCGGATACTTAACCGACAGAGCCACCTAGAAGCCCCTTTTTCTCTTTTTCTTAATCAAACATCAAAACTATTAAAAGCGAAACTTTATTTACTCAAAGAAAACACTGACAAATTTTCAAAAAGTATCTTTGATGGTGTTTATTTGTTTTACCTACCTTTCTATGTTGGAACAAATATATGCTCATGAATCTTAGTGTTGCAAATTCATTTCTAGAAAAGAAGGGCTTATGACTGAAAGGGAGTAGCTATCAAAAACATGGGCTTTGGGTTAGAACTCAGTATTTTCCCACACTTCTAAGTGAGTCAAGTCTCAGAGTAACTTGTATAACCTCTCCAAGCCTCATTGTCCTTAAATGGTACAGTGTTTTGAGAATTACATTAGATGATGTGTTAAAGCATTTGGCACAATATTTTACAAATAGTTCACCTTAGATTAGTAAGAAGCATTAATATAAGCCATTTTCATTAGACAATTATGTTTTTCATGACAGAAAATAATTATCTTCCTGCCCCCCCCCAAAAAAAATAGTTTAATTGGCAGAAATGACATTTGAAACATTGCTTTAAAAGTTTCTCCCAAAAGAGGTAGCCATAGGATCATGTGGAAAGCAGAGGTGTTAAAATCTGGGGAGGCAAAGGGAGTTTCAGTGCAGACCTACTTTCTCCAACCTCCCCCATTCATTCCACCTTCTAACTGCATGTCATTACCGTTGGTGTCTTCTCAGATCATTGTCAACAGAAAGGCATGCGGGAGCTTGAACACACACCTGGTTTATTTTTAAACTTGTCAACCTAATGTCGACATGACTACTTTTGCTCTCTTGTAAAGACGAATTCAAAAACTTGTCCTACATCAGGTCGGACTGCGGCCCCACCCACCAACTCCAGTTATACACCACAGCACAGGGGAAGTGCCCTGCAGGTCCTCACCACTCCAGGGACTATCCAAAATGACCAAACGGAAGAATTCCCCTCAGAAGGATCTCCAGGAAATAACAACAGCCAATGAACTGATCAAAAAGGATTTAAATAATATAACAGAAAGTGAATTTAGAATAATAGTCATAAAATTAATCGCTGGTCTTGAAAACAGTATAGAGGACAGCAGAGAATCTCTTGCTACAGAGATCAAGGGACTAAGGAACAGTCGCAAGGAGCTGAAAAGCGCTTTAAACGAAATGCAAAACAAAATGGAAACAACGACAGCTCGGATTGAAGAGGCAGAGGAGAGATTAGGTGAACTAGAAGATAAAGTTATGGAAAAAGAGGAAGCTGAGAGAAAGAGAGATAAAAACATCCAGGAGTATGAGGGGAAAATTAGAGAACTAAGTGATACACTAAAAAGAAATAATATACGCATAATTGGTATCCCAGAGGAGGAAGAGAGAGGGAAAGGTGCTGAAGGGGTACTTGAAGAAATTATAGCTGAGAACTTCCCTGAACTGGGGAAGGAAAAAGGCATTGAAATCCAAGAGGCACAGAGAACTCCCTTCAGACGTAACTTGAATTGATGTTCTGCACGACATATCATAGTGAAACTGGCAAAATACAAGGATAAAGAGAAAATTCTGAAAGCAGCAAGGGATAAACGTGCCCTCACATATAAAGGGAGACCTATAAGAGTTGTGACTGATCTCTCTTTTGAAACTTGGCAGGCCAGAAAGGCTTGGCACGATATCTTCAGTGTGCTAAACAGAAAAAATATGCAGCCGAGAATCCTTTATCCAGCAAGTCTGTCATTTAGAATAGAAGGAGTGATAAAGGTCTTCCCAAACAAACAAAAACTGAAGGAATTTGTCACCACTAAACCAGCCCTACAAGAGATCCTAAGGGGGATCCTGTGAGACAAAGTACCAGAGACATCACTACAAGCATAAAACATACAGACATCACAATGACTCTAAACCCGTATCTTTCTATAATAACACTGAATGTAAATGGATTAAATGCACCAACCAAAAGACATAGGGTATCACAATGGATAAAAAAACAAGACCCATCTATTTGCTGTCTACAAGACACTCATTTTAGATCTGAGGACACCTTTAGATTGAGAGTGAGGGGATGGAGAACTATTTATCATGCTACTGGAAGCCAAAAGAAAGCTGGAGTAGCCATACTTATATCAGACAAAGTAGACTTTCAATTAAAGGCTGTAACAAGAGATGAAGAAGGGCATATAATAATTACAAGGTCTATCCATCAGGAAGAGCTAACAATTATAAATGTCTATGCGCCGAATACCGGAGCCCCCAAATATGTAAAACAATTACTCGTAAACATAAGCAACCTTATTGACAAGAATGTGGTCATTGCAGGGGACTTTAACACCCCACTTACAGAAATGGATCATCCAGACACACGGTCAATAAAGAAACAAGGGCCCTGAATGATACATTGGATCAGATGGACTTGACAGATATATTTAGAACTCTGCATCCCAAAGCAACAGAATATACTTTCTTCTCGAGTGCACATGGAACATTCTCCAAGATAGATCATATAATGGGTCACAAAACAGCCCTTCCTAAGTTTACAAGAATTGAAATTATACCATGCATACTTTCAGACCACAATGCTATGAAGCTTGAAATCAACCACAGGAAAAAGTCTGGAAAACCTCCAAAAGCATGGAGGTTAAAGAACACCCTACTAACGAATGAATGGGTCAACCAGGCAATTAGAGAAGGAATTAAAAAAAATATGGAAACAAACGAAAATGAAAATACAACAATCCAAACGCTTTGGGATGCAGAGAAGGCAGTCCTGAGAGGAAAATACATTGCCATCCAGGCCTATCTCAAGAAACAAGAAAAATCCCAAATACAAAATCTAACAGCACACCTAAAGGAAATAGAAGCAGAACAGCAAAGGCAGCCTAAACCCAGCAGAAGAAGAGAAATAATAAAGATCAGAGCAGAAATAAACAATATAGAATCTAAAAAAACTGTAGAGCAGATCAATGAAACCAAGAGTTGGTTTTTTGAAAAAATAAACAAAATTGACAAACCTCTAGCCAGGCTTCTCAAAAAGAAAAGGGAGATGACCCAAATAGATAAAATCATGAATGAAAATGGAATTATTACAACCAATCCCTCAGAGATACAAACAATTATCAGGGAATACTATGAAAAATTATATGCCATCAAATTGGACAACCTGGAAGAAATGGACAAATTCCTAAACACCCACACTCTTCCAAAACTCAATCAGGAAGAAATAGAAAACTTGAACAGACCCATAACCAGCGAAGAAATTGAATCGGTTATCAAAAATCTCCCAACAAATAAGAGTCCAGGACCAGATGGCTTCCCAGGGGAGTTCTACCAGACGTTTAAAGCAGAGATAATACCTATCCTTCTCACTATATCAAGAAATAGAAAGGGAAGGAAAACTTCCAGACTCATTCTATGAAGCCAGTATTACTTTAATTCCTAAACCAGACAGAGACCCAGTAAAAAAAGAGAACTACAGGCCAATATCCCTGATGAATATGGATGCAAAAACTCTCATAAGATACTAGCAAATCGAATTCAACGGCATATAAAAAGAATTATTCACCATGATCAAGTGGGTTCATTCCTGGGATGCAGGGCTGGTTCAACATTCGCAAATCAATCAACGTGATACATCATATTAATAAAAGAAAAGAGAAGAACCATATGATCCTGTCAATCGATGCAGAAAAGGCCTTTGACAAAATCCAGCACCCTTTCTTAATAAAAACCCTCGAGAAAGTCGGGATAGAAGGAACATACTTAAAGATCATAAAAGCCATTTATGAAAAGCCCACAGCTAACATCATCCTCAATGGGGAAAAACTGAGAGCTTTTTCCCTGAGATCAGGAACACGACAGGGATGTCCACTCTCACCGCTGTTGTTTAACATAGTGCTGGAAGTTCTAGCATCAGCAATCAGACAACAAAAGGAAATCAAAGGCATCAAAATTGGCAAAGATGAAGTCAAGCTTTCGCTTTTTGCAGATGACATGATATTATACATGGAAAATCCGATAGACTCCCCAAAAGTCTGTGGAGAAACGGGAACCCTCTTGCACTGTTGGTGGGAATGCAAATTGGTGCAGCCGCTCTGGAAAGCAGTGTGGAGGTTCCTCAGAAAATTAAAAATAGACCTACCCTATGACCCAGCAATAGCCTGCTAGGAATTTATCCAAGGGATACAGGAGTACTGATGCATAGGGGCACTTGTACCCCAATGTTTATAGCAGCACTCTCAACAATAGCCAAATGATGGAAAGAGCCTAAATGTCCATCAACTGATGAATGGATAAAGAAATTGTGGTTTATGTACACAATGGAATACTACGTGGCAATGAGAAAGAATGAAATATGGCCTTTTGTAGCAACGTGGATGGAACTGGAGAGTGTGATGCTAAGTGAAATAAGCCATACAGAGAAAGACAGATACCATATGGTTTCACTCTTATGTGGATCCTGAGAAACGTAACAGAAACCCATGGGGGAGGGAAAAAAAAAAGAGGTTAGAGTGGGAGAGAGCCAAAGCATAGGAGACTGTTAAAAACTGAGAACAAACTGAGGGTTGATGGGTGGTGGGAGGGAGGGCAGGGTGGGTGATGGGTATTGAGGAGGGCACCTTTTGGGATGAGCACTGGGTGTTGTATGGAAACCAATTTGACAATAAATTTCATATATTTAAAAAAAAACTTGTGCTAGGTCAGTGCTGTGGATTTAGTTTATTGTCCCACACCTGTGGGAGATATTTCGTTTTAAGAACTTCACAAAGGAAGGTGATAAGGAAATGGTCATATTTTCAGCCTATGTATTTATAACCTAAAGATAATTGAAGACAGTTAAGCATTTGCAGGTACGATATATTCATTAGTATCATTTGTTCTCTGGCTTTTTCTACCCAAGATTCGATGTGTTTTGACTAGTGAGCTTTAAGGCATTTTATGCAGATACAAGTAAAATGAAAATTTATTTCCAATATTAGTTGTAGTTGTGTTGCATTTTATCTCCCACGCAACCACTTTTTCTATTACTCTATGTAAACATAACAGTTTTGTCTGTAATCTCTTCCTATAGTAGTTGTAGGACCTGCGCTGTAAACAATCGGTTTCAGTAGACTGGTGCTTCTTCTTCCTTGGAGACTTTTTTTCACCCAGAAATGAACGTGGAGCTATGTTAATGCATTTGCTATTTAGTCAACAACATTTTTAATGATGGGCTTCTCAGACCATCATATGCCTGTCTGAAATCTTTTTGGTCAAACATAATTTTACCTCAAGAAATGTGTATGCATGCCTGTTAGGTGCCTAATTTCTTCATATACAACAGAATTAGGTGATTTGCTTGACCTCTCTAAATTTCAGATTTTCTGCTTGTAACAAAGGGAAAATAATAGTGACTGTCATGTAGGGTTTTTACAAGGATTCGATGAGATAATGTGCAGTACTTATAACACTCTGTACAATACTTGACTTATAGCAAGTATTAAGTATGCTTAGCTTTTACTATCATTATCTTAGTGTTGAGGACCCATACCTGAGTGGCACATTTACAATGCCCCAATAGGCTAAGCCCTTAGGATTCTTCTCTGTCAGTTCCAACTTTTGGATGTTCTTGGAGTTTAGTTCTGCTGGCTAAATTTTCCTTGAACATGAGTCACACTTTCCCATTTCTTTTCATGTTTAGCAACTTTTTATTGTACAGTGGACATTGTGTGGTTTATTGGAGGGAATCTGGGTTAGATTGTTGTTCCATAAATACTATTGCATTATATTCTCATAGGCAGTTAATTTATTGATAGATCCTTTAGTCTTGTCAGCCTTAGTTTGATTCTTTGTTAAATTAGGTCTGTTTTGGTTTTGAATTTGGTCTTAGAGTGTATCCCTTACCCCAAAACATGATTCTTACTCTTAAGGATTGGCTTTCTGGGGACTCAACTGGATGCTTATGGTACTCAGTGAGGTCTCTCACCTCTGGCTGGGCTGAAAATCCAGTTGTCTCTTAGCAGTAAATTTTAGCATTAGATCCTAGTGCTGCACTAGATTTCCTCTAAGTCTCATGAAGTCTGACTCTGAGCATGTGCAATCAACCCTTTGGCCAAAGACTCATAGTTAATCCTCATTCACAAAATATTCGCTCCCCACAGAGAAGCTTCCCCTTCTCAGTTACCACCTCCCATCAATCACAGTTACTTAAGCAGCTTAGAGCCCTGACCTCCACCTCCTTAGCTCAATGAGACCACTGCTTGACTTGGGCTCCTAACTCACTACTCTGTAGAAATAAGTGCTGTGAGGAAAGAAGCTATAGTGATCTTGGGTGATCATAGAGCTCATCTTGTATATTTTCTTTTTCTCAAGAATCACTGTCGTACACCGCCTGCTTTTTAATATCCAAAGGATTGAGTCAAATATTTTGTCCAGTTTTATAGTTGTTTCAAACGCAGAGAAGATCCAGTGTCAGTTATTTAGTCATGGTCAGGAGCACAAGTCATATCTATGCATAGCTTTAAACAACTCATGTGATTCAAATTGACATTATGGCTTGGTTGCAAGTTTATTCCTCTTACAAATACCCATCATCTCTCAAGCCATCGTGCAATAGCATGTTAAAGTTCTGTAACCACATTTTAAGATCTTGCTCTTATTCTTTTCTAACGTTTTATTTAGAGAGGTATATGTTACAGTTGGAGACTTTAACATTTGTCATTTAATCTGGGACTCTTTTGGATGTGAAAGAGGAAAGTATTCAAATTTATGACAAAGTTGCCCAGGATAAACTGTATGGTCACACCAGTTAGCATCCAATGTTTTTATCTAAACTGTTAATTAACGGTTGAATCCAAAATATGCATTTCCATCTTGAATATGTCTCTAGTGCCAGATATGTCTACTCCAGAATTTATAGGAAATTATTCTTTTTTTTTTTAAATTTTTTTTTCAACGTTTTTTATTTATTTTTGAGACAGAGAGAGACAGAGCATGAACAGGGGAGGGGCAGAGAGAGAGGGAGACACAGAATCTGAAGCAGGCTCCAGGCTCCAAGCCATCAGCCCAGAGCCCGACGTGGGGCTCGAACTCACGGACCGCGAGATCGTGACCTGGCTGAAGTCGGACGCTTAACCGACTGCGCCACCCAGGCGCCCCAGGAAATTATTCTTAATAGTCTCCCAGGCACCTAAAGACTTACACAACAAAACTAAACTCTTTATTAACCTTGCTTCTATCCTTGTACTAGGATAAACTATCTTTTCTCTTGCTGTTTCCTATATCGGTGAATGATCCCACTGTTCATCCAGTCAACAAAATAAATTTTCTGGAAATAATTTTGCATCATTTATTCCCTTACTCTTAGGCCTCCACTTGGCATTCATGTTCTGTTTAGTTCTACATTCTTAAAGATTGAAACTTTCTCTTCCCAAAGATTCTGTGATGGCCTTTCTACAAAATCCTTATAATCCGTCTAGACTCTTGAATTGATATCTCACTCCGTTTTGTCATCTTTTTGATTATTTTCTATTTCTTTTGTTATAGTAGTCTTTCTCAGATATAAATCTGATCACATTTCTTCTAGGCTTACATCTTCTCACTGGCTTGCCATTATCTACTAAAGAATGTTCACCTCTCTGTCTTGACAAACATGATTCAACTTGACTGTGCTGTCTTCTTCATTTTCATCCTGTGATGCCTTGAATTTAACATATCAGCTATAATAAAACATACTTTTTTTTCATCATCTGCTACCTTTTCATGGAATGATTATACTCATCCCTCATGTTGCTTTTTACCTTCTTTTATTTGTAGACCTAGTTCAAGCCATATCTTTTCTGTGAACTGTTTCCTGACTCAGCCTAACACAACCACTTCCCAAAGTGTTGATGGCAATACTTCCCTTTACAAAATTTCACAGGATACAGACTTCTATGATATTACCTACAAACTATTTTAATGTTATTTTCTTTTTTCTTACTAACCTGTAAGACCTTAAGGATAGGATCTATATCTTATTCATATTTGTAGTACCAAAAACTATCAGTTTTATGTAACATATATATCGAATTTAACATATTTGTTGAATGATTTCACATGTGTGTTTAAAATTCAGGGCCGGTTTTCCTGGATTTACTTCAAATACTAGATTTGAGGATTCCCCTCAGAATTGATTAGTATTTGCAGGAACAAGGACCAGTTAAAGTAGTACATGAAAACTAAATATGTCTGCCACGTAAAACGTAAACAAAAGCAAAAAAAAAAAAAGCACAAAAAACCATTCTCCACACATATACAAATATCATCTCTAGGATTTTCTAAACAAAAAATGGCAGGAGAGGCAAATAAAAAGTCTCTCTACTTGTATTTGGCATTGTACCTTCCACATGTTGAGAGTGATCTGAGATACTTGAAGGTTTTATGGTGAGTGTAGGATGCTTTTTATAAAATTTTATAAAAATTGGTTTAAAATCTAGTCTGTATAGAATTCAAAGAATGTTAGAACGGGATGAGACCTTAGCAGTTATCCAATGTAGTATTCCTCAATCATGCTTAATCACAAAAATTTCCCAGGTCACTGATTAAAATTATAGCTACCAGGCATCTCTTCCGGAGCTTGAGTAGTCATATTTGGGTTGGTGCCCAGAACTTTGTATTTTAAATCACACTAGGTCACTTTCCTAAATTTTTGTGATGATAAAATCATTTGGGATTCTCATTAATCATGCAAATTTCCAAGAGCCTAAGACTTCTTATGTTGAAATGTCCCATGGAGGAGACTGTGAATCTGTCTGTCAACAAGCTTCCTACCTATTTCTTATCCTCAGGGAAGTTTGGGAAACATTGACATATTTAATCACTTTATTTTAGAATTTTAGTAAATTGAGAAGTTTAAGGCAACACAATGAGGGAGTAGGAAAAATCAACATTTTTGTGAAGAAATTTGATTTTTATTATTTTTAAGATTAAGGAAATCAGGCTCAGAGAGTTAACTGCTTGCCAGAATAACAAAAACTAGAAAATAATGGAGTGAGGGTTTGCACCCAGCTCTTCCGATTCTGTGTTAGTTATTCTTTAATAATATATCATCCTGTGATGGAATTAAGAGACAAATGTTACAAAAATTTTGTTACTATTAAGGCAGTGCTGAATTATAATCATAATAATACTATAAACCAATGACCTGGCTCTTAAATGGGAGAAAAACAGGTAAAATCAGAGCAAACAGCCTGGAAATCGTATAAGAATGCTATCTGTATGTGTGAAGAGGGGAAGCGAATTTGTTCTCTTATGTTTCTGTCTCTTCCCATAAGGAAAAGGAAACTTCTGTTTGCACCATTCTCTATTCTTCCTTCTGCACTACACATTCCTTTTCTAGGTGGGAGATGTGACCAATATAGTTGGTCAGACTCTGAGACATTCTATCAGACATTCTAAAACTTTTCACAATTTAATTGTATTTCTTCAAGGAAAGGAGCTGCAAATATAGCAGCCAGATCTCTGTTCCAGCCATCCTGGCCTACTACTAATTCATCAAGTAGACTTGATATTCTGCTCCCAGACACCCAGCCTCTTCTCAGTCCATTCATCTGCTATCACAAAAATATCACAGACAGAATGGCTGAAACGGCCAACTTTTATTTCTCACAGTTCTGGATGCTGGGAAATCCAAGTTCAAGGCACTAGCAAATTAGGTGTCTGGTGAGGACCAGCTTCCTGGATCATAGATGGTTAGTTTCTCCCTGTGTTCTCATATGGCAGAAGGGGTGAGATCTTTTCTCATACTCAAGTCAGCAATTCAGTTAACATAGATAGTTCGAGTATACACAATGTAAAGCAATATGTTAATCTGTAATACTTTCACGTTGCAGTACTATATTTCATAAATAGATTTCTTCAACCTCTTCACAAAACCCATGCTTTCAAGAAGCTCCCCTCTGCTTGCTAGATGGGATGGTGCCTGATTCAGGAATTGTTTAACAAGACCAATTAGATCTTCATATTAAAAAACAAACAACATATAAACAAACAAAAATTCATGCTTTCAGGGCCCATGTATGGTGGGGTGTTTAGAAATTCTATCTCAAGGCACACAGAAACTTATTTGCATCACAATATTACATTTTATGTGATTTCTTCCGTAGCTTTATATTTATACTCTACATAAAATCATCACTTATTTCATTTCCCTCCCCAATTTTTTTATTGTGGTAAAATACACAAACGTAAATTTTACCATTTTAATAATTTTTAAATGTACAGTTCGGTCACATTAAGTATATTCGTAATGTGCTACCATCACCACCTTTCATCCCCAGAACTCTTTCCATCTTGTAAAACTGCAACTCTATGCCCAGTAAAAAAATAATTCCTCATTTTCCTCTTCCTCCCACCCCCTGGCAACCACCATTCCCCTTTCTGTCTCTGTGATTTTGATGAATCTAAGTATAGCATATACATGGAATCATACGTTATTTGTCTTTTTGCAACTAGTGTATTTCACTTGGAATAATGTCCTTGAGACTTATCCATATTGTACCATATGTCAGAAATGTCTTTCTTATTAAGGCTGAAAAATATTCCTTTGTATGCAAAAACCACATTTTGCTTATTCATTCATACATTGATGGACACTTGGATTGCTTCCACTTTTTAGCTATTGTGAATAATGCTGCAATGAACATGGTGTACAAGTTTCTCTTCAAGGTCCCTTTTCAACTTTGTAGAAGTATATATCCAGAAATGGAATTGCTAGGTCAATGCTAATTGCTTTATTAACTTTTTGAGAAACTGCCCATATTGTTTTCCAAACTGACTATATCATGTTACTTTCCCATTAAACAGTATACAAGGGTTCCAGTTCTCCATCCTTGCCATTTCTTTTGCTTTATGTTTTCCATATATCTTACAGCTTTTTTGTTTCTCCTTCCTGTATTGCTGTTTTCTTTTGTGTTTAGTTGATTGTAAAAATATTTCAATTCCTTTCTTACTTCATTTTGTGTATATTCCTTTTTTTTAAAAAAAATGAACTTATTTATTTTAAAAGAGAGCAAGAGAGAGTGAGAGAGAGATCATGTTCAAATGGAAGAGGGGAAGAGATAGAGGGAGAGAGAGAATCCCATGCAGGTTCCTCACTGTCTGTGCAGAATCCCACGTGGAGTTTGATCCCATGAATTATGAGATCAAGACCTGAGCCAAAATCAACAGTCCATGCTTAACAGACTGTGGCACCCACACACCCCTCATTTTGTGTATTTTCTATAGATATTTTCTTTTGGGGTACCATAGAGATAACATTTAACATCCTTATAGTTATAACACTGTAAATGGAATTTATGCCAGTGTAACTTAAACAAAACACAAGAGTCTGTTATTTTACAGCTTCAACCCCATCTCTTTTTAATTGTTGATATCACAATCCACATCTTTATACACCATGTACCGCAAAACATAAATTAAAAAATATTTTAAATGCATCGGTCTCTTAAATTATGTAGAAACAAAATGTGGAGTTACAAACCAAAATTACAATAATACTGGCTTCTGGCTAATATATAATAATAATAAAAGAGTAGAAAATTATTAAAATAAAATAAAATAAAATTAGGATAAAATAAAAGTAATAAAAATAATTTTATTATTAAATATATATAATTTTTATTTTATTATATATTTTGTGTGTGCATATTATTTATCTATGTGTGCATGAACTAGACTCTTATGGCATATAGAAAATGAAAAATGGAGTTACATTCCACTGGTTTATTAATACTAGCTTTCATATTTGTCCATACATTTATTTTTACTGAGATCATTATCTTTATTAAAATTATTGTCTAGTATACTTTCATTTTATTCCATGGGACTCCCTTTAGCATAACTTGCAGGGCATGTCTAATGGTAACAAACTCTCTTAGCCTTTTCAAATCTGTGAATATCTTAATTTCTTCCTCACTTCTGAAGGACAATTTTGATAGGTATGGGATTTTTGGTTGACAGTGTTTATTTGTTTGATGTTAGTAGTTTGAAACTTTCAGTCCCCTGCTCAATGGTCTCCTGAGTTTCTGGTGAGAAATCTGCTGATCATCTACTGAGGATTCCTTTTATGGATTGAAGCATTTCTCTATTGTTTCAAGATTCTCCCACTGTCTGTCAAAAGTTTGATTATAATGTATCTTGGTGTGGGGCCCTGAAATCTTACTTGGAGTTTTTTGAGCTTCTTGGATATTTCTATTCATGTCTTTCAAGAAATTTGGGAAGTTTCAGCTATTATTGTTTTCAAATATGGTCTTTTCTCTCTCTTCTCTTTCTGAGACTCTTATACTGTGTATATTGATGTATTCAATGGTGTCCCACAAGTCCCTTAGGCTCTGTTCATATTTATTCAATGCCTTTTTATCTTTTTTTTTCAAACTTGATAATTTTTAGTGTCCTGTCTTTGAATTTACTGAGTCTTTCTTCTGCCTGTCTTTGAATCACTCTGGGGAATTTTTCATTTCAGTTATACTTTTCAGCTTCAGAATGTGTTTTTAGTTTCCTTTTAAATTTTCTCTTTCTTAATATTTTCATTTTGTTCAGACATCATTTTCTTGACTTTACCCATATGTTCCTTTAGTTATTTGAGATCTTTATTATAGTTGTTTTAAAGTCTTTTTCTAGTAGATCTGCAATCAGTTTTTTCCAGGGATGGTTTCTGTTTTGTTTTTGTTTTTTTTTTAATATATATATATGGGCCATACTTTTCTATTTCTGTGTATGTTTTGTAACTTTTTGTTTTTAAAAACGATATTTGCATTAATAATGTGGTAACTCTGGAAATCATATTCTCCTTCCTTTTTGTTTTTGTTTATTTTTTTTTTGGCTGTAGGCTATTTTGATGTCAAGGATTACACTAAATAAATTTCTTAAGTCATTTCTGATTCTGTACCTTTTTCTGGGCAGGCAGGATGGGTTTCTAATTTCCTCCATAAATACAGTTGCTTTTGGATGCCATAGTCTTTAATGTCTATTTCCAAAAAAAAAAAAAAAAAAAAAAAGGAGGGGGAGAAGAAAAGAAGGGGGGCAGCAAATGGGCACCAGCTCTTTAAGTATCTTGGAAGTCACTTCAGGCAAAGTGGGAGTGGCTTGCAACAATGACAAGAGGTACAATAGTCAACTGTTCACCTCCTTGTCAGCACTTCTAAGATCAGAAGCGAAAATCACTAATCAGACACAGAACTTTGATATTTGCTGCATAGGATTATTTTTGCTTCCTTCCCTGGCTTCCACAAGAAACAGACAAATTGCTCCTAGAACATTTTTATGGTTGTTTATCATGGGTCTGGGGGTGGAGGATGAGTAGATATTATTGTGCTAACAGATGAAATTGCCTGAAATTAACTATAATACTTAAGCCTTCCCCTGGAAAGTATAAGCCTTCAAGAGACTCCAGAGTTCCAAAATAGTTACATCAGACAGATTTTGTCAGTGTATTTATTGTCTAGGTGTGAAGACAGATTCTTAGTGCTTCCTATTCTGCCATCTGCACAGACTCCTCTCTATTTTGTTGTTGTTGTTGTTGTTTTTAATTAAAAGATTTATCCACTAAATACCATGTTTGTGGTTGTGAGATATCACTAAAATAATTAATAAATCTGTTTGATTTCTTTGTTTTCCTTTAAAAAAATTTCTGCCTGATGATCTCAATTATTCTCTATTCATATTATCTTTCCCAAACAGTGCTTTGACATTGAAAATAAGGTAAAACAGGAGTTTTGTAATCTTGTAGAATTTGAAGAATTAATATATATTTATATATATAGAGAGATAGATTATATATTTTTAAGAATATACATTAATTAGTATATTTCCCGTATAATTTGAAGAATTGTTATATAATAGATAATTACTATATTAATTTATGTTAATATAAATCTCTCAGAGTTGATTCAAGAAGATACCATTTACTTAAAAATGAACAGGTATTGGGGCGCCTGGGTGGCTCAGTCGGTTAAGCATCCGACTTCAGCTGGGGTCACGATCTCACGGTCCGTGAGTTCGAGCCCCGCATCAGGCTCTGGGCTGATGGCTCAGAGCCTGGAGCCTGCTTCCGATTCTGTGTCTCCCTCTCTCTCTGTCCATCCCCCGTTCATGCTTTGTCTCTCTCTGTCTCAAAAATAAATAAATGTTAAAAAATTTTAAAAAAATGAACGTGTATTTTATTTCACTTACAAATTAGTGTAATAAACATTTAAAAAATTTTTTAAAAAAGGTGGGGGGGCACCAGGGTGGCTCAGTCAGTTAAGCATCCAAATTCAGCTGAGGTCATGATCTCACGTTTGTGGGTTGAAACTTCACATAGGGCTCAGTGCTGACAGCTCAGAGCCTGAAGCCTCTTTGGATTCTGTGTGTCTCTTCCTCTCTGCCTCTTCCCTGCTTTCTCTCTGTCTCTCTCAAAAGTAAATAAACACTAAAAAATAAAAATAAAAATAAACAAATTAGTGATGTGATTTTATTAGTGTTTTATTTATTTACTTACTTTTACTTTTTTTAACTTTATTTCTTTTTGAGAGAAAGACAGCACAAGCAAGGGAAGGGCAGAGGGAGAGGGATAAGAATCTGAAGCAGGCTCTAGGCTTTGAACCGTCAGCACGGAGCCCAATGCTCAAGCCCATGAACGGTGAGATCATGACCCGAGCCGAAACCAAGAGCTGGATGTTTAACAGACCGAGCCACCCAAATGCCCCAATGTTCATTTATTTTTGAGAGAGAGATAGAGAGAGAATGTGTGTGAGCAGGGGAGAGGAGAGAGAGAGAGAAGGAAAGAAAGAATGCCAAGCAGGATCCATACTGTCAGTGCAAAGCCTGATGCGGGACTCAATCCCACAAATTGAAAGACCATGACCTAAGCTAAAATCAAGAGTTAGATGCTCAGCCAACTGAGCCACCTAGGCACCCCTCCTTTTTTAATGTTTATAATGAAGTGATTTTAGAGTTGCATTTCCATTCAGAATAGATTATACTATTGTATATGTATTGTAACATGAAAGGGTGGTGCTTATTTTCGATAAAGGTTGTAATGCTGAAATATTGTTATTTTTCTTATGCCTTTTTAAAAATTTCAGCTTTATTGAGGTATAAGTGACATATAAACTTGTAAGATAGTCATACTCTATATCATAATGATTTGTTACACATACACCCTGCAAAAGGATTCACTCGTCTAATTAATTAACACATGATCACATATTTACTTTTTGGTGGAAACATTTAAGTTCTATTTTCTTAGAAAATTTTAATTATATGATAAAGTACTATCAACTAGAGTCACCATGTTATATATTTACATCTGAGACCTTATTCATCTTATAGCTTAAAGTTTGTATTCTTTTACCAATCTCTTCCTATTTCTTCCTATTTTCTTATTTTTGATGCTTTCCGACAACCATTGGGATTTTATGGAGTTTTGAACAGTTAGGAAAATTCTCTCTAGACTTGCTTTGTTTATACATTTTTGGCACAAAAATGTTACATTATGTACATAGATACGTTTTTTTTCAAATAATTATTTATTCCTAACCTGAGATATAAGCTAAATTTTAAAAAGTTGGGGCATAGATTTATACACCATTTGATTAACATTTTATTATTCCTTAAGGTGGATAGTAACCTCCAAAATTTGTGCAGATTTTCTTTCACATTATTAAGTTTTGTTATCTTCTCTAATCTTGAGCATGGCAATTTTTGTTGGAGCAAATAAAAATATTCTATTGACAATGTTTGGAATCAGTCCTAAAAAACTGATAGACTCTAATATTCACTTCAGGAAATGTCTCCCAGTAACAAAATTCTATTGTGAAGTGAAGTTTTAAAACACCATTGCTATTCCTTCTGTTGATTACTAGTATTTAGAAAATCAATGTTGACTTACGATTTTCTAACATAGTCAAGACTGAATTTTCTGGTACTGAAGTGTAGAGATATTTCTTACCTGGACTCACAAATAGAAAAAAATGCCACTGGAAGAAATTTATGGCAGGGAAAAAAAATTAAAATAGCTAAAAATTGCATATGGCACATGTGAGCCCATGCACACAGAATCTTCTATTGGATGTTAGTATAAGTGTCTTCTGTTTTTTTCTTCTGTTTTTTAACTGAGTAGTTCTTTCAAAATCTTTTTGTTGTATCTACTATTATTACAAAATTATGTGTGTGTATGCTTGCCTCTAGTCTTATGGAATATCTCAAACATTTATTAAATGATAAGAAAATGATATGTTGATACAGTAAAATGTACGGAAAGTGTTTTCCTTTTTTCATTCTCTGTCAAGTTTGTGCAAGACCTAATCTCAAAATTATCCCTTTTGCTAGAAAAATTGCAATACACTTTCACATCTTGGACATGGGTAAGAGATAAATTCACGAGACTAAGATTGGGGTTTAGGCAACATAAGCCCATGGAATTTTAGAACTAAGAGATGTCAAATTCAATTTCTTTATTTTAAAGAAAAAATTCCTGAGACCTAGCAAACTGAAGAGAATTGTTCGCTTATAGTCAAGATTAGACATTTGTTACGTCTTAAGCTGGGTTTCAGAGAAGGACTAGATTTAGTGACATTGGGTTAAAAAATTTTTCAGAGACATGGAGGCCCGTGAGCAAAAGACAATGAGTAGAAGACTTTTACTGGTGTCATGAGGCTAACTCCAGGTAAAAGTTATAGTCAAGAAGAGAATTGGAAGGCAAACCCAGGTATTTATATAATCACACAACACACAACTACCAGTGTAAATTGATGTAGGGTGGACCAATATCATTTGGTTTCCTCTTGCTCTTGAAATCTAGATGAAATTGCCTTCAAACACTCCTCCACCCTTTATTGCCATGGGGAAACCCAGAGCCCACACGAAGATTTCTGCACATTCCTTGAAGACTGAATTTCATATAATTATTTTTAACTCTGTACTCTGGATTCCCTTTGAATTAGTGTGGGTTGCAGATTGTCTTGTCACATCCATGTGCAGTCTCTGTGTATTGTTTCCTCATTTCCTCATACTTGTAGATACACATGCATACAGACATACACATCGGGGACCTCAATTCCCTGCACCCCAAATCTTTTTCCCCAGAAGAATTCGTTTTAACATCTTTCACTATTTCTCTAAGGACAAAAATTTTTCATATGTTCATCAATTTAGATAGTATTTGATTATTGTTTACTCAAAAGAGAATAGGCTGTCTACATAGATCTGCTTCTGGCAATTTTCCCTTTCCCAAAGTATTTTGTTATCAGTACATACCAAGCACTTAATTTTAAAATATTTTGTATATTAGTTTATGCCATGTGCATAGCTTGATTTTTTTTGGTGTGATTATATTATTGGACAAGACCTTTTCTGTGTGTTTGTACATATGAATCCAACAATCCAAATGCACCTTGCATTTTTTTCTTGATAAATCATTGTTATTGTATCTTTAAAGGGAATTCTTGGCAGTGTGATGCTTGTTCAAAGAAATGCATACATTTTGACAAGACATTATCACTAATCTTTGAAAATTTGCACTGATTTTTGGCTGCATCACATGTATATGAGTGTAAGCTTACATTCCATTGACGAACTAAAGTATCATCTAGTTTCTTAGGTGAAAAATAATTTTAAATTTTTTTGTAACAGGACTCTCGCACAGAGAGTCGTGATGCTGAGGCTTTTCTTTCCAGAAAGCAACTTTATTCTTGCCCACAGCGCTCAGCTAGGTTTGTACCCAAAGAACTGAGCCCCGAATGCCATGTGGCATAGTCTTTTATATATTTTTTACTTCTTTGTCTCCTATATATGGTAACACACAAATGTACAGTCTGATTAAGTGGTTTCATGTTACAAGGTCATGAGGGATATTGTCACCTAAGCTTATAGCCAGGTTGCCTTGAGGTTTTTTGCTTTTCTTAGGGAGGGCACCCTACTGCATTTCCCGCTTTGATGCTCAGACCCCTCTATTTAGGGTCAAAGAACATCATCTTGGTTCAGTGGTTTATATTTTTATAACATCATTACATGAGTGGCCATCTTTTTTTTTTTTTTTTTAAATTATGGCCTCAACGAGACTGGAGGCAGACCACACAACCAGGGGAGCTAAGCAGGGTAAGATTAAGCAAAATTAAGAGCATAATTCCAAAATTAGGAGGATAATTCCCATGAGAATTTTGAATCCCGCCCCTCCATGAGTTGAAAACCATCCTCCAAATACCTTCCCGGGGGTTCCAACCGTTCCAGGTCTGGACTGGGACATGAGCGACCTTTTTTTATTTGATCTGTGATCTCCTCTATGACTTTTCTCTTATTATCTATCTGTAGGTAGCAGTTGCTCAGGTTAAATTTTCCACGAACTCCTCTCTCAGAAGCAAGCGGGTAATCTAAGGCTGAGCGATTTCGATAGATGGCATTGTGCATTTTGATTTGTTGCTTGGCTAGTAAGTTGAGAGCTCTGGCAGTTTCATCCGTTATAATTTCTACAACTGCTTGCAGTGTAATTATGCAGTTTAGCACGCAAATGGGAGCCTGGTAACCCCGGGACCCATCCTCCACCCAAGTGGCAGGGCCATAATATTGGATTATATGCTCGGGAGGCCATTTATTACCTTTTTAATTGCCAATTTGTAAGGCACGCTGCTTCCTTTGAGTCTCCCTGTCTCCATACACTTAGAATCCCAAATGTTTCCTTCTGGCAAGTGAGAGCCACAAGAAAGACAGATGAATAGTTCCCAGCATGTATGATCCTGACCAGACTGAGGGAAGGGCTATGTAGGCTGTCCTTCCACGTATCTAGTATAGTCCACCTAGGACCAGCCATTTGCTGGCTGCGTTGACATTGTCTCAGCCCTCTCGGAGATGAGAGAAGTTAGACAAGGGGTGGACCTCTGGCTCAAAGTGATATGGGGTCCCCACCTTTGGGTTTTTCGGGCTGTTGAGTTATAAAATCTTTGGCTTAGGCATGTTCAGTTTTTAACACAGACAATGATGAACTTTTTTCCCCACTAGGCAGGACAGTTTTTCCCAATAATTGAACTTTTGAGAAGCCAAGCCCCGATAGTAAGACTGGGGTATTTTGTTTTACTATAAGGTTTGTGGGGAGCTAATTTTTTTAGTCTCTTATGGCCATTGTTTCCCCACGTTGGTACCAACGAATTATCCTATTCATAAAAGGAAGGTGAGTATTAACAGAAACCTCTCACCACATTTCCAGCCAGCCAGGTTGTACTCGGCCAATCCTATGGCAAAGAGTAGAGCAGGAATCACAATAATAGCGAGAAACAAGGCATAACGGTGTATCACAGTAAGGAAACATACAGAAAACTAAGGACAGTCTTTTTTTCATTGGACCTTCGATCCCTCAAGCTTCTGCTGTGCATAGATTAGTCAGCTTCCGGAGGGACTGAAGCAAGGCTGCAGTCTCCCAGGGCCTCTGGAGTTGTAGATGGCTTCTTCCGTATGGTCAGCTTGCACAGCGTTGATGGATCAGGAATGCACTCCCAGTTTCGAGATGCCGGCCTCACTCTGCCGTAGGGAATCCAAGGACCCACTTAGGCTACCTTTACTGCAGTAGGGGTGGACAAAATGACAGTGAATGGGCCGTTCCAGAGGGGTTTTAGGGGTTGGACATTTCACTCCTTTATCCGTATTGCATCTCCTGGTTTAAAGGGGTGAGGGTCTGTGGTCAGATTCCCTGACCCAGTGGTGTAAGGTGGTTAGCGTAAAGCCCAGGGCCCTCATCTGTTGTCTTATGGTTAGACTGTCTATCTCATTTAGATCTCCCTGCCCTATGCCCTTGATAGTAGGGGGGCACCCATGAGGGATTTTATAAAGGGAGAACCCCATCTGCTTCTTCAGCCCCCCACTTGCAGCTGCAGTCTGACTCCCTGAAGGTCCATATCTATTAGCCCTTTCCCTATTTGTTTCTCCCCTGGAATAGGGAACCTAACTGCCATTAGGGAGCAGCGACGATGGCCGATCTGGCTTCTTAAGCTGATGAGGGACGGCGCGGGGGTACAGTAGTTAGAGTCTGCCCAAGTGTCAGTCGAGCCGCCCATAGAGTGGTTCTACAGGAAAGCTGGCAGGCAGGCATGAGGCGGCATAAACATTGGCAGCCACAAAGAGAAAAACACAAAGTAAAGATTATACTGACCAACAAGATGGCATTTTTTTTTTATGTTTATTTTTGAGAGAGAGAGAGACAAAGCGTGAATGGTGGAGGAGCAGAGAGACAGGAAGACACAGAATCAGAAGCAGGCTCCAGGCTCTGAGCTGTCAGCACAGAGCCCGATGCGAGGCTTGAACTCACAAACCGCGAGATCATGACCCGACCTGAAGTCAGATGCTCAACAGACTGAGCCACCCAGGCGCCCCTAACAAGATGGCATCTTAAGATTATATCTACAGTTTCCAAACCTGTCAAATAATCTAGGAGAGACCCTGACTTTGTAAACAACATATGTCAGGGAATCTCTCATAACCCAGGTGATGGAGAAGCAGGAGCACTAAGTAATCAATATTGGCTCTATTTCCAAGAGTTTGGCCATAGCTTAATTTAAAAGAAAAAAAAAAAGCATCTAATGCTTGTGAGGTGTTATTTACAGTTTTGCTGAGTATAAGCAAACAGCCTGTTTTACTTTGAGATGTAAAACTTTTTCAAGAGCCAGAAGTTCTACTAGAGAAAGAGTCAAGGCAACTGTTTACCATTATTAATTCGTAAATGTTTAGATAAGCCTGGGTATTATTTTATAAAGCAGGAATTTTATTATTTTGTGCCTCTTCTGTTTTGTAGGGGAAGGCCTTTACCCAACTAGTAAAAGTATTAACCTATACCAACAGATGTTGGACTTTTTTTTTTTTATTTTTGATCTTGGCATATGAGAGAAACCTAACTGTCAGTTTTTCCTGGATAGTCTCCAGTTCCTTGACCGTCTGGGAGAGCAAGTTTGTGGTTGAGAAGATTGTTTCTAAGACATAATTCACTGGTTGATACTACCTGCAGAACTGGCTTTGACAATTTTTTTTTCAGTAAAGATCCTTTGGTCCACTTGATGAGTTTTGTCCCTCCCTAAATGAAAGGCCTGATGCTGTATTTTAATGATCGTTTAGCTCTGTGAGCTTGGTAATAGTAATTGCCCTGCTCTGTTTGTCACCATTTTAAGGGCTGGAGACAGTATTTAGGAGTCAAACCCCAGTTTGTTTATTTATTTATTTATTTAGAAGAGAGTAAGTGGGATTGAATCTCCTTTAAGACAAAAATCATCTGACTTCACTCATGAGGAATTTAAGAGACAAAACAGATGAACATAAGGGAAGGGAAATAAAACTAATGTAAAAACAGGGAGGGGGACAACACAGAAGAGACTCATAAACGTGGAGAACAAACTGAGGGTTGCTGGAGGGGTTGTGGGAGGGGGGATGGGCTAAATGGGTAAGGGGCATTAAGGAATCTACTCCTGAAATCATTGTTGTACTGTCTGCTAACTAATTTGGATGTAAATTTTAAAAAAATAAAAAATAAAATTGAAAAAAAAAATGATATAGCAGCAAACTATTTTCCTGAACCCTGGTATCTATAGCCTACAATACCCAGTAATTTTCAAAAACTCACATAATTGTTTATCTGTCCTGGAGTTAGTAGCACCATAGTCTCTAATTCACTTATAATGTCCCTTTCTAGCAAGAGAATAAGGCTCTCTGGCATTACCAGGAAAGGAGAAAAAATTAGGTTTCCCCATATACACCCCGGGGGCTGAGAGAAAAATTTAGTTAGAAGTTTTCCAAAGATGCCTCCAATCGTCATGCTGTGTTTGGGTAGTTGGCCTGGGGTGGAAAGGAGGACAGAAAAGGTACCTCCGTGTCAGGAAGGATATCAACCAGTTTTCCTTCCATATTTAGAGTCACCCAAGGTTCTGGGTTTCTGATAGTTGGTTTGGGGGAGCCACCGTGAGAGCCCCATGCCCAGGTTAGTCTCTTCCAGGGAGAGTGGTTATCTGAGCCTTCACGCATAGAGATCCTTGAGGGCATTCAGGTCTCCAGTGATTGGCTCCACATAAGGGGCGTGGCTTATGGGGTTTTCATTTTGGTTGTCCACTCTGAAGATGTTCTCATTTTAGTGCTCTCAATGACCATATAAGTGGCCATATAAACTTGGGAAGTCCGGTCTGACATGGTACATGAGGCCACAACTAAGGCTGCTGATTTTTTTTTTTTTTTTAAGCCTCCTTTTCTGTTTTGTTTGTAATATACCCAATTGGCAGCTCATAAGAGCTCCTCCAGGATCCCTTCAAGGCTAACAGCCAATTTTTGCATTTTTTTTGAATATCTAGGGCTGATTGAAAGACAAATTTGTCCTTTAAAATCATCTCAGCTTTAGGGGTAGTAGGGGAGATAGCCATATATTTAATGACAGCCTCCCTCAACCTCTCCAGGAAGACCATTGGGCCTTTATCGTGTGTTTGTAAAACGATGGCTAATTTAGCATCATTTAAGGGCTAAATCTTAGATTTCCTTAATTTTCTTTTTTTCAAAACATCTGTCTCATTAACAGTCTGATTGAACAAAAGCATTATATCTTTCCAGGTCAACTCAAAAAACATATGCAATATTCTGAAAAGCCCATTTATATACTTATCCGATCAGAAGATTTATCTAGATCTCTTTTTATCTGTCTTAAACCTTGTAATGTAAAGGTTTTTTGTTCTGGCATCCTAGCTTCTTGTAAGGGAAACATGCCTGTTACATTAGAGGGAGGGCCTGGATAAGGTGGTTAGCAGGGAGCAGAATTGTGTTTTAGATAGATAGATAGATGATAGATAGATAGATAGATAGATAGATATGATATAGATATAGATGATATAGATGATATAGATGTAGATATAGATATAGATGATAGACATAGATATAGATATAGATATAGATATAGATATAGATATAGATATAGATATAGATAGATATAGGCCTGAGGAGGAGGAAGTCAATTGAGGTGGCAGACTTTCCTTCCTCCTTCTCTAGGTCTGTTTTGGACACAGGTAAGGGGCCCTTAACTGTTTCCCCTCCTGATTGCTGGACTTTAGAAAGGGTTGCCATTAAATTAGGTTCCACCTTATATTGCTTACATGTATCTCAATTTTTTTCTTAAGGCCGAAAAACAATGAGCATAGGGGAATTCTCCCCATTTCCCTTCACGTTTGCAAAACACATCCAATTGTAGGATAGTGTTGTCATTGATAATTTCCTCTGGAGGCCAGTTTCCCTCTTCCAATTTGTTTTGGGGCCAAGCCTTTGTGCAAAAGAAAATGAATCATAATGCATTCCAAAGGAGTAATGGCCTTGGTTGGGGAAATACCCATTTATAGGAAAAAGGAAGAAAGTTGTCCCTTATCTCAATTTCCTATAGTCCGCCAGGAGAAACCTCATCTCCTGGCCCCTCATTTTGGCTGGCTATGGGACTGGCAGTCAAAAGCCTTGTCAGTCTCTCTAGGTGCTGGGAGTAGTCATTCTCACCCAGGCTTGACCCTACCTCCAAGAGCTGGCCTGGTCTTTCCTGTTGTTGTTGTTGTTGTTGTTGTTTTCTTACTCTTCTGTTTCCCCCCTGCAGGATCTTGGGGGTACGGACTGTGACCAAGCAGGACATTTCTGGTTGTTGTAGGATTCACTAATTTTATTTTGGCCCAACAGTAACTTACATATTGACCATTGGCTATTGAGGGAGGAGGTTAAAGGGCCAAGTCAAGGTCTATTCCCCTGCCTTTTTCAACAATGCCCACAGGAATATGTTTCAGCCATGTGGATATCCATTTCTGGCATACAATCGGCTAAGTTTAGTAAAATGGCTCCCATGTACCTTAGTAAAAGCCCTTCATATATCATCCCTCCCTCATACGGTAGAGGCATCCGTTCCTCTGCTAAACAGGAACAACACAAATGTGGAGGATTTGGAGGCCGGCACCAAGGGTATTGACATCATTTTCCCAGCCTTTGGATCAAAGGAGGAGGAATTTTAATTTTAACCCAGTGTGCTTTTAAAATCCACTTATTTTACCCTTAGTCCATCCTGACCACATATAAAATTTCTTTTTAAAGATTTTCCTTCACGAAACTTCTACAACTTTTCTTTGCATTTAGATTTTGCTCCAAGCCATTTCCCTCCAAAACCCAGTCTCATTTATGACAAAACTACTTTCTTTTACCTTCAAAAAAATATTTTTTTCATTTCTTATATCTTTCTCTCATATCTCCTAATTTTCTACATACAGAGTTGCTTTTTTAAAATTTTTATCAGTTTTAGCTATAGTTAGCAGAATTTTAACTGTTAGAAACCTTAGTCTCCAGTGAAAACTAAGCAGTAACCAATTGTAAACTCTATGTTACATCAGAATTTTTTTTTGATGGCAAACTTATGAATCCATTAAGCACAAAGCATGTTTTTCCACAGTTCCAAATATCCTTAGTTTTTTGCCACAAGTCAGAAGCAAAAACCTACATCTAGCAATTAGTTCTTTAGCCTCTTATCTCATTAGATATCCAATGAATTCAATCTCAATTTATCATGCAAGCAAAACTTTAACATTTCAGCATTAAAGTCTTTTACCAAAGACTTTGACAGCTAATTTAACAATTACCCATGAAAACTTTGAGACAGACAAAATTAACCACCACTTTAAGTCATCCTTTTGTTGCGGTGCCTGGGCGGCTCAGTCAGTTCAGCGTCCAACTTCTGATCAGGTCATGATCTCACATTGGGTGAGTTCAAGCCCCCCCGCCCCCCCCCCCCCCCCATCGGGCTCTGTGCTGGCAGCTCAGAGCCTGGAGCCCGCTTCAGATTCTGTGTCTCCCTCTCTCTCTGCCCCTCCCCTGCTCATGCTCTGTCTCTCTCTGTCTCAAAAATAAATAAAAACATTTAAAAAAAAATTTAGAGTCATCCTTTTGTTAACCAATTGGAACAGAGATAACATGAGCTTATTTGACCTTCGGCCAATCTAGGTAGAATAAATGTTTGTTTAATGTCGATAGACATTGTCTCTCTCAAACCAACTTAAATGAACTTAAACACTGAATAACCTTTTACTTGGGTCCACGTTAGACAATTTGTTACCCATGGTTATTTTTTACCTGGAACCTTGGCGGGGCACATCTGACGTGGGCGGTCTTCACGCCTAAACATCTAGGGTGGGAGGAGCTGATGGTGCCTGAAGCATTGAGGAGTCAGTTACACAGGCCGCACCCCAGGTGGTGCAGAAAAGGGGAGGGGGGAAGGAAGGCGGAAGAGGAGAGGAGCCAGCAGAAGGCCTAGCTTTAAATCTTGTCAACTCAGAGGAGCAGACTCCAGGTTTCTTTTGTTTCGTCTTCCACAAGCGGAATCAGGCAGTCCGTGTGGGTCCAGAGAAGACAGGGAACCTTCCCCAAAACAAAGAGTTTCGGCAGCTGCTCGGGAATATTCCTTAAAGTCCCTGTTCTGAGGTAGCAGAACCAGAGACAGTCGGCTGTCATTATCATAGTCGTGGATCCAGGAGATGAACGAGGCACGAGTCCCCATACACAGTCACACGGCGACTCCAACCTGCCACCCAGTGCCCAGCGCCCGACGCCTTAGAGTTGCAGCTCTGATCCTCCTCCCTTGTGGAACTACTAGTGCACCTCCGGGAGGTGATCAGGCTCCCCTTTGGCCTCTTCCAAGCAGGTCTGTCAAAATGAACCCGGGTTCTTACCCATCTGACGGGCACTCCTTAAGCTGGTTCCCGGGCCTCCTGGGTTCCCGGGTTCCGCTGGAGCACACCGAGTCCTCGCTCTAGCATGCCGGGAGGGCTAGTCTCCTGGGGATCAAGCGGTCCTCTGGTGTCAGCCCAGACTGCCTCTCCGTGCGCCTCAAGGTTTGCATCCCTGGTGGCAAAGGAGGTGGAAACACACCGTCTCCGAATCCTGGGCAAGAGTCCCCAGGTAATGTAGCAGGATTCTTGCAGAAGAGTCTCGACACCCAGGCTGTTCTTTCCAGGAAGCAACTTTACGCTTGCTGGCACCCCTCAGTTAGGTTTGTACCCAAACAACTGAGCCCCGAACGCCACATGGATAGTTTTTTATATATTTTATACTCCTTTGTCTTCCATTTAAAAAATATTTTCCTGGGACACTTGGGTGGCTCAGTCGGTTAAGTGTCTGACACTTGATTTCTGCTTAGGCCATGGTCTCCTGGTTCATGAGATCAGGCCCTGGATTGGGCTCTGCACTGACAGCGTGGAGCCTTCTTGGGATTTTTCTGTCTCCCTCTCTCTCGGTCCCTTCTCCACTCTCTCTTTCAAAAATAAATAAATAAACATTAATTTTTTTTCCCCCCCAGACTGACTTATTTCAGCCAGAGAAAGACAGATATCATACGTTTTCACTCATCTGTGGGACTAGAGAAACTTAACAGGAGACCATGGGGGAGGGAAGGGGAAAAGCAATTTCGAACAGACGCGGAGGCAAACCCTAAGAGGCTCTCAAATACAGAGAACACACTGAGGGTTGATGGGGGGACAGCAGAGAAAATGGGTGATAGGCATTGAGGAGGGCACTTGCTGGGATGAGCACCGGGTGTTGTATGTAAGCGATGAATCACGGGAATCTACCCCCAAAAACCAAGACCATACTGTATACAATGTATGTTAGCTAACTTGACAGTGAATTATATTAAAAAAAATTTTCCCAGTCTAGCTCTTACATTTAGATGTTTGACCCATTTTGAGTTAATTTTGGATATAGTGTGATCTTTATTTATTTTTAACATCCTGATTTCTCATGAGGTGACAGTTACAATGTGCATTTTCCCATTATTTCTTTTCTGTCATATTCAGTTAATCTTGCATTTCTGTGATTTATGCTTTATGAATTTTATTGATTAAATATTATGTTTATGCATTTATGACAGGCACATTCTGAACTGAATCTTTCATTACTATAGAGTGAATCTTTTTGTGTCTTTTAACACTTTAAACAAATTAAAGTTTGACATTAATTTCATAACTCTGTCTGAAATCTGTTAGTATTTGCTTGGCAATTCTCTTTGCAGTATTTTCCTGTTTATTTTCTCTGCTTTATGCATATTTCTTATAGCAAAAAGATGCATTCTTGTCTTTTCTGGCTTCTTTTTGTGTGTGTGTGAATATCTGTGACTCTCTTTTAACCAGGTGAGAACAGTTAATAGTTATTTATTGTTGAAATAGTAAATCAGAATTCTCCAGAAAAATAGGACTGATATAGATATATAGGTAGATATATAGATATACTATATGGAGATTTGTTGTAGGAATTGACTTACATGATTATGAAGCCCGAGAAGTCCCACAAATTGCTTTCTGCAAGCTCAAAAGGTAAGAAAACTAGTGGTGTAATTCAGTCCAAGTCTGAAGGTTTGAGAACCAGGGAAACAGAGAGTGTGAGGCCCAGATCAAATTCAAAGGTCTGAGTATCAGGAGTTTGGTTGTCTGAGCATAGAAATGGATTATCTCAATTTGAGCATAGAGTAAATTTGCCCTTCCTCTGTCTCTTGCTCTATTCCGACCCTTAATGAATTGGATGTTACCCACCTGAATTAGTGAGGACCCTCTTTACTCAGTCTACCAATTCAAATGTTAATTTCTTCTGGAAACTCAGACATGTCTAGAAATAACATTTTACCACCTATCTGGTCATCCCTTAGCCCAGTCAAGTTGACACATAAAATTAACTCACATCAGGTATTCATTCTTTCACCATATATTATAGCCTTTAAAAATTTCCTCTTTGGGGGTACCTGGGTGGCTCAGTCAGTTAAACATCCAACTTTGGCTCAGGTCATGAGTTTGAGTCCCACATTGGGCTCTGTGCTGACAGCTCAGAGCCTGGAGCCTTTTCAGATTCTGTGTCTCCTTCTCTTTCTGCCCCTCCCCTGCTCACACTCTGTTTCTCTCTCTTTCAAAAATAAATAAACATTAAAAAAATCCTCTTTTTTTCAAGTTTTTTTTTTCATTTTGATTATACTTTGATTTCTCTATTCATGTATTTACCTTCTGATAGTATGGATTGGTCTACTTTCATTGTAATTTAATTCAATTGCTATCTTCTGAACTTTATCAAAATTAACATTATATTTTACTTAACACAGTTGATTGAACAGTTTTCACTGATATTAATTTAAAACTTTAAATGCTAAAATACTAATATTTCCTATTACTTTCATTCCTTCCTAAACTTTCCATTTTGTTAGCATTTTCTTTCTGATTAAAACTTATTTGGTTAGTGTACGTACGACTTTAAATCATATACTTAAATCTATTTGTCAGTTTATCCATCTTTTATCCTCTTCTCTTGAAAATGTTAGTTTCCTTCCCAGCATCAATCTGCCTTCTCCATTCCCTCATACCTTCTGCCTTCCCAACAGGCCTGTGTTTTGTACGAATATATACCCTTGTCCCACACAACAATATGCCACAGAGGTTGCTGTGTTTGGACTCAGGTATTGAATGTTCTTAGTCCACACATGTCAATTAACAATACCTTTTCTTCCAATGGTGTTAGCCTAATAGCAGGTAGGTGAGTTATGCCACCCCAATCTTATTGAAAGAAAGGATTTATATATTGTGCTTATGGGGGAGGTTTGCTCTGACTCTGCTGTCAAACGCGAGGGGTGGGAGGGAGGCATGTGACTTGGGTAACTCCTCACAGCTCACTTACAAGTATAAGCATGAGCAGACTTAGAAGGAAACCAATGCTAATGATTATAAAAGAGAGTGCCAAAAACTCCTAGGTCTTTAGTGATGTTTTTAAGGTGCTGATGTACCTGTTTGGGGGCTTCATGTAACTCTAGAATTCTGAACATGTGAAACAATTAATATCCTCATTTTAAAAGTCAGTTGAGGGGCCCCTGGGTGGCTCAGTCGGTTAAGCGGCAGACTTCGGCTCAGGTCATGATCTCGTGGGTCTGTGAGTTCGAGCCCCGCGTCGGGCTCTGTGCTGACAGCTCAGAGCCTGGAGCCTGTTTCAGATTCTGTGTCTCCCTCTCTCTGACCCTCCCCCATTCATGCTGTCTCTCCCTGTCTCAAAAATAAATAAACGTTAAAAAAAATTTAAAAAAAAAAGTCAGTTGAGGTGAGACTTAGGGAACATCATTACAGGCATATTAGAATACAACTACATTGATTCACATTCTTCTTCACCTTTACCTCTCATTTTCTCTTACATTTTAATTTTTACATTATCAAGATTTTAAACTGCAAATTGATCACTGCCTGTCTCCTTTGGTACTTGATTAGCCATAGACTGTCTGGAACATGGATTTGACGCTTCCTCCCTGACTTCCAACTGAGATAATCCTTTACATTTGGCTGACAGGATGCCTTCCTTGAGTAATGCTTTTTGTTTTGTTTTCTTTTCATTTGTTTGTTTGTTTTCTGAGTATGAAGAAATGCGCATAGATGCTATAATCCTAAGAATTCATGCCACTTTTATATTTGAATAACATATTTGTTGGAAAATTTGTCCTTTTTTTGGTATTATATTGTCCTTGCCTCGTGTTGTCTGGATACCCTTGGGCTTCAAGTGGTTCCTTCAACATGGTGATGCCTCTGCAAAGACTCCACTTAATTTGAATTCTCATTCTCTCTCCTCCGTCCCGGTGGAAACTTTCTAAAAGAAGGTCATTTTGCTGCCTTTGTTAAGAGCTGATGTAAAGAAGGGATGCTCATAAGGAACCCTCAGCACGCCTTTCTTTCTGCCTCCTGTTTGCCTCAGTTATTTGCTCATTTGTTTACTGTGTCCCTATATTTCTATTTCACGGTGGAGATAATGAGCTCTGGGTGTTAATGGTCCTTCTGTTTTTTATCTCTTGCTTTCCTCCAAGCAGGGAATTCCCAACATGTCTAAGACTAGCATTTTTTTTAATTTAGTTTAACTGTATTTTATTTTATTCTGTTTACAGTGAGGCTACTTTTTCCATTGAAATTTCATTGTGTTCTCCTGGGACTGCTACTTGTATGATTCTTCAATAAAGCAATTACTGGTCATTTTTTCAGAATCTAATTATAATTTTTAGTGTTCGTGTGAAGACAGATACAGTGTTGGCTGGAGCTGTATGAAGCTGAAGCTTGCCAAGCCACACAAAATTTCAGAAAACTATCTTATCCATTTACTTATTGATCAGTTACCTTTTATTCTTGATTTCTTTGTGTTCTTTGTGTTTCTTTCTTCATCATGTCAGTTGATAGGTGTAGGCAAAGAGTGTTATTGAGGCCTGGTTCTACTTTGCCATCTCAAATAACATCGAGATTCTTTAAAAAAGACCAAAATGCTTTGTTGAAATGACTATTTCTAATCATATTGTGCAGAAAGGTAAGCACAATGTATGCAAACGTGCTAAAGGGTGTGCAATGGATTCTAGTAGAAATGTTTTGCTCATTTTCTCTAAGAAATTTGTGAGAATACTTAGCTGAAATGCCTTAGGAAATAGTAATTCCTCTTAGCTTGTCTGTATTTTATTTCTTTTTATGTTGTTCTAGAGAGGAAAAATCTCAAACACATCATGTGTCTTTGTTTCCTCATGCTGGCTTTTTAAGATATCTACTACTTTTTTTTTTATTTTTTTTATTTTTCATCATTAATGTCACAGCAAGTCTGAAATAGAAACAAAATAGCCAAGCACCACATGTAAAGTATCTACACTGTTTAGATAATCACAGCCATAATAACTAAATTTTTAGCACTTAATATTTGTCAGGTACTGTGCTTGGTGATTTCCCAATAGTTAAGTGTTCTAATCTTCACAAAAACTATCATTCACCGATATTGATGTTTCTACCTACCACACAGACCGTGGATCAACAGTTCATGACCTTGTCTAAAGTAAACAAAGATAGCTGAATGGGAGAGTCATGATTTGACTTTGGGGCCATTATGATTTGACCACAAACAAAAGCCAAAAGACCTAAGGAGTACTACTGGAGACAGTATGAAAAAAAATAGCAATTGTCAAATAATTAAAATCCCTTTTCCCATTAGTGTTTCATAGGTCTGAATAATACGTTTGCCTCAGCTAGACAGCAGGTTATAAAATAAATAAAACCCTCTCTGAGAAACTTGGAGTTTCATGGGCCTTTAGGAAGATGGATGGCATATGGCTGAGTGAGGCTACCAGGACTTTTCTCCCTATCTTTAAGACCAAGTGCAAGTTTTTCTTGGGAGCAGTCTAGGGGAAGGAACAAGCTTCCCATTCCACTAACGGAATTTTGTGTGGGTATACGTGCAGAAAGAAACCAGATTGTGCAGTGGAGTTCTGCGAAACCGTGGAGATTGTATGAAAAAAAAAAAATGAATACATTCCAAAGGCTCATAAACATGCTACCGGAGGAATGAAGCATCTGTGCTTGGGTGACGCTAATGGGTTATACAGCTCAGCCTTCTCCTTCACGATGCCTTCTATCCCCACCACATTTAATATTTGCATTAATAATTCTTTTAGGTTCATTGAATTTCTAAATATATTATATACATATTTTTCTGTAAATCAGGCAAATAAAAGAATACTAATTTGTAAGTGATGTGATGGAAATAAACCTCACATTATTCATCCACAGACAAATTACCTGGACAAATTCACGTAAATGAATACATTCAGCCAAGTGTTCTGCAACTATTAGTAAAACTACCTAAATTTTGCCTCTGTGAATGCCTCACATTTCCACTCAAAATACAGAAATGATCAAATCATTCAAATCATTTTAAAGGAGTCTGCCTCCCTCTAATATGTTGGCGGGCACATGTTGGCTGCCCACATTATATGCTTCTGGGAAAACTTTTGTTTCTGTACTGAGACGTTACATTAACAGTGTTTCGAGCTTTTATAAATTTGATGTTTTAACATCTACCCTACGTGTATATGCTGGATATTTCTTGTTCCAGACACCTCAATAGTATGACTGAGCCGCTTTGCCTTGCCCTCTTGCCTCTCTCCTCACCCCCTGTTTCCTCAGAGGGAATCCTCCAAGAGGTGTGCTTTTCAGGTACAAACCAATCAGTCTGGAACCCATATAGCAACCACTTCCTTTACTGGGCTTTCCCTGGGCCACTATCCACCTCTCCTAGTTACCCCAGGGCCAGGTACCAGACAACTAGGGATAGCCACTATGTCCCAGAGCCTGCTGAAATTATTCAGGCTAGCCAATCCTAAATCTGTGTAACCTGCAGTGTCCATTCCTTCCAAGGAAATTACAGAAAAAAACTCTTGTCTAAGATCCATCCCACTCTCCCTCCCTCCTGATGGACCTCAGTGCTTCTTCATGTCTCCCCATCCCATCCAAACCATGGCATTGGGTGCTTCTTCTTCTTGGGAACCATGAATAACAAAATATCTTTTCAATGGGAATGTTTCTTGACCTGTTGTCCTTACCACACTGCAAATTTACTGTTAATACGCTATATATGTTTTTTATTGAACTGTACTTGGTACATAATGTTACATTCATTTCAGATGTGCAACATAATGATTCTATAAGTCTATACATTATGCTGTGCTCACCACATGTGTGGCCACCATCTGTCATCATACAATGCTATTACAGTGCCATTGACTGTATTCCCTATGCTAACATTTCTTCAACCCCGAGACTTATTCTATAACTGCGACCCTGTATCTCTCACTCCACTTCACCCATTTTGTCCATCACTCTACCCTCTCCTCCCTGGCAGCCAACAGTTTTTTCCTGGTATTTATGGGTCTGTTTCTGCTTTCTGTTTGTTTGGTTGGTTGGCTTATTCAATTGTTTGTTTTTTAGATTCGACATATAAGTGAAATCATATGGTATTTGTATTTTTTTGGTTTATTTCACTTAGCATAATACCTTCTAGGTCCATCCATGTTGTCATAAATGGCAAGTTTCCATCCTTTTTTATGGCTGAGTAATATTTCATTGTATACATATATTACCACTTCCTTATCCATTCTTCTATCAGTCGACACTAGGGCTGCTTCCATATCTTGGCTGTTGTTAAAATTGCTGCTGTGAACATAGCGGTGCATATATGTTTTCATATTCGTGTTTTTGTTTTCTTTGGGTAAATACACATTAGTGGAATTATTGGATCATGTGGTTTTCTATTTTTAATTTTTGAGGAACTTCTGTACTCTTTTCCAGTGGCTGCATCAATTTACATTTCCACCAATATTGCATGAGGTTTCCTTTTTCTCTAGATTCTCACCAACCCTTGTTAGTTGATTCTAGCCATTCTTAAAGGTGTAAGGTGATATCTCATTGCTGTTTTGATTTGTGTTTCCCTGATGATGAGTGATGTTGAGCATCTTTTCATGTGTCTGTTGGACACCTATGTCTTCTTTGCAAAAAGTGTCTATTTAGGTACTCTGCCCATTTTTTAATTAGATTATTTGTGGGTTTTTGGTGTGGAGTTGTGTAAGTTCTTTATATATTTTGGATACTATCCCTTATCATTTGCAAGTATCTTCTACCGTTCGATAGGTTGCCTTTTTGTTTTGTTGACAGTTTCTTTTGCTGTGGAGAGGATTTTTATCTCGATGAGGTCTTAATAGTTCATTTTAAAAATTTATTTATTTAAATTCAAGCTGGTTAGCATACAGTGAAGTGTTGGCTTCAGGAGTAGAACCCAGTGATTCATCACTTACATATTTGCTTTTGTTTCCCTTGCCTGAGGATAAGTAGGAAAATGTTTCTGTGGCTGATGTCAAAGAAATTATTGCCTATGTTTTCTTCTAGGAGTTTTATCATTCCATGCTTCACATTTAGGTTTTTATTCATTCTGAGTTTATTTTTGTATATGGAATATAAAAGTGATATGGATTCATTATTTTCCATCTAATAATACACTAGATTTCAAAGTAGCCATGTAGCAGATTTTTCCTCTAGATTTTCAGATATTTTTTTATTTATCTCTGCATTCTTTGCCCCTTCAGCATTTTCTTTGATGCACTGTGGTGAACTCCATTTTCAGGAAAACTTACATTTTTAATTAAATTTTCATTAGGGAATTCAAGATTAAAAAAAATAGTGTTTATTTTTGAGAGAGAGAGTGTTTATTTTTGAGAGAGAGAGAGAGAGAGAGAGAGAGAGAGAGAAAGAGAAGCACGAGTGGCGGAGGGGCAGAGAGAGAGAGGGAGACACAGAATCCAAAGCAGGCTCCAGACTCTGAACTGTCAGCACAGCGCCCATTGTGGGGCTCAAACTCATGAGCTGTGAGATCATGACCTGAGCTGAAGTCGAATGCTTAACCAACTGAGCCACCCAGGTGCCCCTGGAGAATTCAAGATTTAGATGAAGTTGTGAAGATAATACAGAGAGAGCTCTGTACCCATTGGCCAATTTTCTCCAGTGGTAACATTTTGCAAAACTATAGTACAACATCACAAACAGCATTAGACATTGATGCAAGCCTCTGCTCTTTTGTTCTTTTTGTAAAAATACCCTATTTGATCATTGTCCTGGATAAAAGTAGAAATCCCAACACCGGATGGCATAGCACTTCCTGTGAAAGCACTTCCTTTCTCATTTCCCCTCACCATCATTTTTGCAACAGATGAGAAATATTTTTGTTTAATATTTGTATGTTTTTTAAATGTTTGTTTATTTTTGACAGAGAGAGAGAGAGAGAGAGAGAGAGAGTGTGTGTGTGTGTGTGTGTGCATGTGCATGTAAACAAGTTGGGGCAGGGCAGAGAGAGAAGAGGAGAGAGAATACCAAGCAGGCTCCTTGCTGTCAGCGCAGAGCCTGATGTGGGGCTCAATGTCACAAACTGCAAAATCATGACCTGAGCTGAAATCAAGAGTTGGACGCTTAAATGACTATGACACCCGGACATTCCTTACGTTTGTATGTTTAATGTCTTGGCCAAAATGTATTTCTGTAATTATGGCTTACTCAACAGTTGTTACCATAACAGCATTGATTATCAGGATTAAATGGTCAATATGTACATTGGATTACCATGTGGAAAGACTACAATTTTCAAAACTGTATTTAAACATGATTTGAATTTATGAATTGACATTGAGTAGGGACCAATTCCAGCCTTTAGACACTTGTTCCCGCCATTTCAATTCTTGAATCTTCAGGGGTTTTCAGATCTTAATTGCATAACTCATTGAGTCTAGACTTGTTGCCATGAACACTTACTATTCCACGTTGCTTATAATTCCAAGAAAGGAAGAAGAAAACAGAATGGTTACTGAAAATAGAAGAAAACTTCATTTAGTGCTTTTATTCAACCTATATTGGGACTTCAATGCTAACAATAAATTTTCCTTTCTTGAGCACTTTGTTTTCAGTATTGTACCCTCATGCTTTGCTGCTTCTTTTTCTTTTGGGCTATTCACTCACACTATAGTTGATATATATGGTCTCACAGATTTATGATAATGGAAAGAATCTCTATTTTATTTTTTAAATTTTTATTTGAAAAGAATCTCCATTTTAAACTGTTCATTTGTCCTGATGTAAGATGTAGCAGCCTAAGTAAAAATGTCAATCTAAAAGCTGAAATTTCCAAATAAATCAGTTTTTGAATACTATTTATTGAAATGAGTTTTTCTTTGCTTTATATGAAACTAACACAGAACAATCAACACTAACAATACTTTACTTCCAAAAGCTGTGATTATTGCCTTTTTTCTGCACTGAAATGACAAACGGAAACTATGTAAATGTTCTGTTCTGTTTTGCTTTGTTTTCCCTTGTGGATTTCTCAGCATCTGCTTTCAAATGTATGAGCGTGTAAATTGAATATATATGATTTTGATGACCTTAAAATAAATGTATGCAATTTGGTAGTCTGATGTACTTATAATTCTACTCAAAAGCTAGATCAAAGCTTTCTTTTTTAAAATACTACCTTTGAATAGAATTTGGTATTAGCATTGTTTGATGTAAAGGCATCAGTATCTTTGGGAGAAACAAGTCAAGACAAGTAGCATACTTCGTTATTTATCTTTCAAAGTAAATAAGTATCTTAGAAAATATTCTCTTCTTAGAAAGCTTTACGATCAAAAAGAGCCAGATTTTAGGAAGTTACTTCCTCTGAGTCCAATCTATGCTCCCATTACAGATCCCTCGTGTTGTTATTTGTGCTTTAGCCTCTTTGGGGGATTGATAGAAACAACATCTATGGAACCTACACATTCAAAGCCACATCTACTTGTAACATCCCTTGTGGAAATTTCACCTTACCCAACAATATCCCCCTATAAACCTGACTAGTGTATGCTTAATTTAGCACCTCAAAGCAATTCAACTGAAATGTTTTCTTAGACATAGTAAGTTTGCACAAAGGTTTTATATTATATCTGTGCTGAAAATTTTAACAGTTCAGTTCTGTTTCATATACTCTCCTTATTCCAATAAAATTATCTTTCAATTAGGTGCTTAGAATATTGTGTTCTATTAAATTTACATTTAAATTAAAAATAAATAAATAAAGGAATATGTACTAACTACTCAGACATTTCCTAGCTGCTACACTAGATTCCTATATGCAGTTCATAGCTTTGAAAGTTAATGAGCTCCTATATATTGGTAGTTAGCTGAATTTTTTTCATGGTTAGAATATTTTGTGTAGCATTGAAAATACGATTAAGCCACTTAGTGTTTTAAATGGAGTCATCCTAATGGATGCCTTTCAAAATATTAAAACAATTTTCCTGCTTTTCTAAAAGCTTGGTGGGGGGAGCACAATTGAATGGAGATGTTCGAGTGGTTTTAAAAGTCATTGAACATGTATCATTTTGGCAGATAGGACAGCTTGAACTGATGCAAAATAAATCCCTGCTGCTTGTAGACAAGATGCTCCATAAGTAGGAGAGAATTCCTTTGTCCTAGATAAAAAGAAAGCTATATACACCATTGAAAGTATGTTTTCCCTTTAGTTCCTTTCAAAACAAGCTTAAATGGATTTAAATAGCCCAAAGTATTGAATACTTTTGGAGAAGACTGCAGAGATCATGCTGATCTAATTAGAAAAATTGCATGCTTTTTATATGCCATTTTCCTTTTTATTAGCCAATTGGAAATAATATATTATCAAAGGGAAACTCACTTTTCTTTTTTATGTAGTGCTCTTGCCCTGTGTTCACTAGTTCGGATGCTGCAGTTCTATATTAAGCTTTTTCAATATGGACGTGACCCTTAATTCTTTGCTCTAGTTCACTCCTTTGGATAAGGAAGAACGCATCCCACCCTACTATTTAGTAAATTACCACTCTGAGGAACTGAATGCCACCCTAGCGCATTAAACCTCAAAGACTTAATGCACTTTCATAGAACTAACTGAGAGTTATTTGCACACTGGAACCTGCAGGCCAGCTGGGAGAAAGAGAACTAATAAAAGTGTTCATAATGCACTTACACTGTAAAGTATCAGGATACTTTTATGCAACATTGAATGATAACACACTCAAAGTGTTTTCAGTGATTTTACCTGAAAAGAAAATTTCTACGCAGTTATCTAAACTGTTTTGACCCTTGTTTGGGGACACTGCTTAGCACTATTGATGAGCCAGCTGTGCCGAGAGCTCACTAGATCCAGAGGAGTCATGCCGACCAGACTCAACTGCTCCCCAGTGCCCACTGGCTTGGCTTTTTTCTGTCCCCAAACAAATCTGTTTTGAAATTTTCATATTGCCTGTACTCAAACCCCTCTTTGTTTCTTCCCAAATCGCACTTATCAGAAAATGAGCTCATTACCTGCACTACTGAGTTTATAGGCATCAGTGATAACCTATTTCAAGTAAACCCTCCTTTTTTTTTCTTTTACAAAACTTTCTGTAGATCCTGACACAAGTTTTGTTACTTTTTTTTTTTTTTATCTCTTCAAAAATGTGTTGTTTCTTCTTTTGAATACTAATGCTTCCTCCTCTTGGTGATGACTCTCTTGGTCTTCACTAGAACCACCAAATATGCACTTTATGCAGATTTTGACTTCTTTTACATTATGTCTCTTATGGGCTTTTTCTCTAGTGCGTATAATATTCTCACCGAACCATTCCTAAAAAATGCTTCTTTATTCTGACTGTTCTCTTTATTGCAGTGTCAGAGTTACTGCCTTCATGCTGTCGCCAGGAAACTGAAAAATAACTATAATCAATATAAAAGTTGAGTATCAGATTTTGGGCACATATCTGAACAGTGATCAGCCTGATTCATAAATGTCATTCTTCTCACTTAGATGGCATAAAGCTAAGGTAACTCCTCGTTGCTGAATTTTATTATCCAGACATTGTTGAACAGATAGATGAATGAGTAAATGAAAAATAAAGAAGACTTATTTTCATCAGATTTGGTCCTGTGTCATGGCTGTACCAAGGAGAAACTTGTAGCAAATGTTTGAAACCAGAGGAAGCTGTAGGGAGTTACTTTTGTTGGCCACATTTTGGTATGTAACTTAATCATAGTAATGTAGCAGAGAAATTGGGTGGATTTATTTCTCTATCATTGCAGAAATTTCTAGGTATCATTGTAGAGGTCCCCAACGGATCTTATCTTCGTATAAGCTGCCACCCACAGAAGTACTTGGGATCCTATAAGTAGGAGCCTAGATTTTGATCAACTTTGCCTCAAAAACTACTTTCAGACCAACTTTGCCTTAAATATAAAACCATACTCTGATACTCAGTCTTCTACTTCCGTTTATTTTAACCCTGTAGAGCTACAAGGGCCAAAAGAGGAACTTTAAGACTCACTCATTTTGGTCAATTGATTTCAAAAATGTCCCCAAATATTCACTTATTTCTCTATTTAGACCCTTTCAAATGAAACTGCAGATTCTCCTATCAAGAGATAGAACCTATTACCCCCTTCCTGTGAATTTGGCTGCTATGTTGACTTCTTTGCAACAAAATTTGGTAGAAATGACAATGCGCTGGCTCTGGAATAGTATCAAGAGTCCTTGCACTTTTTATGCTCTTTCTTTTAAAATGATGCCACTGTCCTGTGAACAATCCCAGCTGGCAGAGGCCATCCTCAACAAGCCTATAGACACTGTGGATTTGGTGGATGATTCTTTCCTTCAATGAATAATGAGGCTTAGTTTTATCATCTCCAAGATTACTTAATAATCTTAAAATATTTATCTGATGATTAAAAATTTTTTTTAATGTAAGCATGAGCCACCTAGTAGGCATTCAACAATAATTTATGTTGTGTTATACTATTTTCCCTTCTTCTCCAGATGTTTTATTGTTTTAGTCCATTTATTCATTTCTGTTAAACTCAGCAAAACATGTATCGAATGTCATTGCCTGGCTTTGGGCTGAGGTTCTGAGATTCCAAAGATAGATAATACTTGACACTCATCTTAAGAATCATATAAGCTTTCACGCAAACTATTAATTAGGTCACTGTACTGGCTACTTCACCAGGAGTCTCTCAGTTTCCTTTCATTGCCGACTCTCCAGTCTTAACCTTCTATATTGCCATGAAACTGTTTTATCAGAAGATAAAACTGACCCAATAACTCCTCTTTCTTATAAAAATAAAATAAACACGATGCTATTGATCTCTGATTTGTATCATGTTACTAAGGATTACTCTATACATTTCTTACAGCACACATGCTTTTTCAGTCTTTTAAACCATTCTCTATCTCCTCTAAACCTAGGGCTCCTCATCAGTAGAACAGACATAAAATCTTCTTCATATATCAAATGATTAAATATGATAAAGAGTTGAAAGCCCTTAGAACGTCATAGTAGCACTCAGGAAAAGGTAGCTATTTCTATTGTTTCTATTCTAATATATTCAATTTATATCCTTACTTCTCTCACCACCATTGCTTTTGCAACTACTTCCGCTGATTTTATCTCTATTATCTGCTAACAAAGCCTTCCTTTTGCAAAAGTGAACTCTCTATAATCTTGACAAATAAGGCTCTTTAATTCTATCTGAAGAATCATTACAAGCTAGTTTCCCTGAAAAGGCTTTCCCATCCTCTTTCCACCTTGTGTTTTCTATTCATCTTTAAGAATCAGTTCCAATATTACTTCCTTAGTGAAGTGTTACTTCATTCCTTGAGGCAGAACTAGATATTTTATTTTTTGTGACCCACAGTTGTCTCACTCTTATCTCTGAAATGTCACTTATCAGGCTATCTTGCAATTTGTTTATTTTCATATGTTGGTTTGTGTATATTTTAAGGACATGTACTTTTTATCTATAATTTTATTTCCTTAGGGCCTGAGTCACAATATTGGTTCAACAAATATTGGGATAATTAATATGCACACTTGAGGATTATTCTAAAAAGCATCGATATTCTTTGGCTAGTATTTTAATTTAAGCTTTTGTTTTCATTTCTTTCTAATTGTGGATAGCCTTTTTACATCTCTCTTACTCCTAGGTCTCTTCTGTTTTAAGAGGGAACATAGTCATAAAATAATTTCAGAACTGTAAAATAGTTCTGCTTCCTAATAGCTCAAACAACAAAAAGCACATCCCATCAGAAATGATTTCTATATATGTTTTAAGACTTTAAAGTGGCACATTCAATTTATTTCTTTAAAATGATTTTCTTTGTGGTTGTTAATGGGCAAGTATTCATGCATTACCCTAATTTTTAAAAGTTCCCGATTTTCAATATAAAGGATGAATAAATATGATTAGTATATGTGGTAAATTCTACTGAGATAAATATCTGGTTTGGCTTTGACTAAACATTTTTTCGTAGGAATTGACCAAGATGGCTCTCATGTTCTGCTCAATTTGACTAAGTTTTAGATAGGCTTTTCTCATGATTATAGGTCACTATCCTTTTTCTGAGAGCATGTACTTTAGAGAACTCACAATTATAAATTCTTTCTCTGGCACTTTGATATTTAAATCTTCCTCCAGCTTCTTGCCAAGATTACAACCCAGGAATGTCTTTCTCAAGATTCTGAAAGCCATCCTTTTGAGATACAACTAATCAAGAAAGATAGGGCTACTGTCTCCCAGCATCTTTGGGAGGGTAGAATATTAACTTCAGTATAAGCCAATTAGTAAACACACATAGTCTAAGCACATTGACCAACACGTTTTTACTAACTCACCCCATTGCTGAGAAACTCTCCTGAGTTTTGTTTTAGTGGAGTTGAGTTTTGCTTCTGTCCCCGATTAAAACAGTTTTGACCACTATTACAATAGTCTTTAATTAAGTTGTCCTCGCTTGTTTAATCTGGTGCAATTTTTCGTTGATAGCTGTTGATGTACACTATAAAAAAAAGTTGTAGATATCTATTTCACAGTGTGGATATATTAGTTTCCTTTTGTTGCTGTAACAAATTGCCATGAACTTACTGACTTAGAACAACACGAATTTATTCTCTTGCAGTTCTGAAGGTCAGGAATCTGCAATCAGTTTTATTGGACCAAAGTCAAGGAGTCAGCAGAGAGGGATCTTTCTGGAGGATATGTGAAGAGTGTATCCTTTCGAATTCTCTTTCCCAGATTCTTTGTTTACATTTTGTGGCATATGGCCCCTTCCTCCATCTTCAGAGCCAGTGGCATAGTACCTGCAAATCTCATTCTGCTTCCATCATTGCATTCTGTGCCTTCTCTGATCTCTTTCTTGGACCCCCCCCCCCCCCCCCGGAAAATCCAGCATAATATCTCCATCTCAAGATCATTAACTCAATCACACAAATTTTTGTAGTTTCCGATGCAGATTTGGATACAGATGTCTGGCAGGGGCCATTATTCAGCATAACACACACTGGGTTGAAAAGTCCCTAAGTCTGCAAATAAAGGCATATCTGGGAACTATTTCATTCCTAAGCTTACCAAAATAATCAAATTTTAGTTACATGCTGTTTGGAAAGACTGAAGACCAATGGGCAACGTTAAGAATTCAAACTTCCTTTGCTTATATTGGCCCAATACTTGCATCTGTACCTACAAGACAAATGCACAGATGCAAATCTCATTCATGTTACTGAGGATTTTGCAATTTACAAAATAAGCTTCTATGCTGCTTACCATCTGGGCTTGTGAGGGTTTTAGGATAACATTACTTTCTTTTTACGTGATATTGTTTAAAAATATTGATAAGAATGGTGACAGAATTGCAGAAACAGTAATATTTTTAATTGTTTCCACCTTAATGCTTGCCGAGTAGGTGCTATGATAAAGGAGGTTGGAGTCGACTAAAACTCATCATTTAGATCACCAAATGTATAAATTCTTGTTTAATTTTATGTATGCCAAAGTGAAAAGAATTTTTCGAAATGCAAAGGGTCTTTACAAAGCTATCTTTCATCATGTGAGTGCACTATGTGAGTCTTATCCTAAAACACCGCAGGGACTCCCCCATGAAACTCAAAATAAAAGGCAAAACCCGAAAAATAACTTACAAGGGCTTACAATGAACAGTGCACTCACTAGCTCTTCCAAGGCCACCCAGTCTCCTCGTTCTTCCTCCCACATGCCAGGCAAATTCCTGCCTTGAGATATTTGTACTTGTTCTCTCCACCAGAACACTTTTTTCCAGACAGCCTCATGGCTCACTGATTCTGCCCATTAAGTCTTTGTCAAAAGTCACTGTATGCTAAGTAATTTGGATGTAAATTAAAAAAAAAAAAAAAAAGTCACTTTCTTAGTGAGGTCTTTCCAGACCCGATCACGTAATTTAAAATTTCACCCTGCTCCCATATTACTTATTTGTTTGTTTGTTTATTGAGTTATTTACTTACATATGTATGTACTTTTTTATTTAAATGAAATGAAAGTTCATAATGTGAAATGCATAAACCTTAAATATTTCACGTAGAAATCTCGTTTCTCCTTCGCTTCCTGTGCACCTTCTCTCTGCTCCCGCAGACAACCAACTGTTCTCATTTCAATCACTGTAAATTGACATTTCCTGTGCTTGAAGTTCATTAAATGGGATCTACAGAATGTACTCTTTTGTGTATGGATTCTTTCATCCGATATTTTTGAAAGTAATCCGTGACATCTGATCTACTTTTCATTATCCATCCTCTTGTTGATGGAGTTATACGTTGTTTCCAGTTTAGTGGAGTTATGTATTGTTTCTAGTTTGGGGCTTTTCAAAATAAAGCTACTCAAAAAGGTTTCGTGTATTCTTTTTTAGACACAGAGTTTTATTTCTGTTGTATACACACCTGTATTAACCACAATTCTCCAGAGAAACAGAACCCACAAGATGTGTGTTTATACATTAAGAGAGATTCGTTTTAAAGGAATTTTTTCACATGGTAGCAGAGGCTTGGCAAGTACAAAATCTGATGAGGTAGATCAGCAGATGGAGATTCAGGGAAGAGCTGTAGTTCAAGGTATAAACTGGTCAGTTGGCAGAATTTCTTTTTGCTTAAGAGAGGCCAGTCTTTGTTTTATTAAGGCCTTCAACTGATTGGATGAGGCCCATCCACATTATGGAGGACAATTGGCTTTACTCAAAGTCCATTGATTTAAATGTTAATCTCATCTAAAACCACCTTCACAGAAATACCCAGAAAAACCTTTGACTAAATATCTGGGCCTCATGACCTAGCCAAAAGGACACATAAAATTATCCACTACTAGTAGTTTTTATTTTTTTCCTTCTAATATTTATAATTCCTATTTTAGTTTTTGTTACCTAATTGCATTTGGATCATTAGCTTAATATTGAATGAGAAGTGAGATTAAGCATCCACACTCCATTTTCTGTCTTAAAGAGAAAAGTCAATATCTTACCATTCATATTACATTGGCAGTATGTTTTTCTAAATATCCTTTATCATATTGCAGATAGAGTTTTAATTTTATTTTAAAAGAAATAATCAATGGGCACTAAATTTTGCCAAACCTTTTTTCCCTACCTATTGAGATGATTATATACTTTCGTTCTTTATTTTATTAATGTAATGAATTGCACTGATTGGTTCTAAATATTAAAACAACTCTCAACTCCTGAGATAAACCCCAGTTGGACATGATATGCTATCTTTTTATGTATATATATATATATTGCTGGACTTAATTTGTTGATGCTTTGGGCATTTAGGTTAATTAAAGACAATGCTTTACAATTTTTTTTAATTTAATGAATATGAGTTAGATAGTGTTTTCCCCTTCTTTATTTTTTGAGGCATGAAACTTTTGTGATTCTGTGTACCCTTCAGAATCTTCCACTTTTGGTTAAGGAATTGAGTCAACGTAGGAAAATTGGATTTTCTCCCTAGGAATATGAAATCAGGTGTCAGAGAATAAAGAATATTGTCAAGCTCCTCAGTAGGTGCTGTGAAGATGAAGAATCTGGGTTTGAACCATTGGGAAACCCACCAATCAGAAAGATAGAATTTCCTGGGTTCTGTGCTGACAGCTCAGAGCCTGGAGGCTGCTTCTGATTCTGTGTCTCCCTTTCTCTCTGCTCCTCTCCCACTCATGCTCTGTCTCTCTCTCTCTCTCTCTCAAAAAATAAATAAACATTTAAAAAAAATTAAAAAATGGGCCTCCTGGGTGGTTCAGTCGGTTAAGTGTCCAACTTTGGCTCAGGTCATGATCTCATCATTGTGGGTTCGGGTCCCACATCAGGTTCTTTGCGGACTGCTCAGAGCCTGGAGCCTGCTTTGGATTCTGTGTCTCCTTCTCTCTCTCTGTCCCTCCCCCGCTCATGCTCTGTCTCTCTCTCTGTCTCTCTCTTTCTCTCTCTCAAAAATAAATTAACATTAATTTTTTTTTTTAGAAAGGTAGCTAGAATTAGAGAAAATGACCTTGAAGTAGAGAGGAAGCATGAGACCATGAGCGAGAGAGATAGATACTTTCTACTTTCAAGGTACCGTTTCTCTTGAAGGAACTGCACTTTCTCTCCTCACATTTCATAAAATTCCCCTAAAGTTTAAAATAAATTCTCTTTTATGGGAGACTAAGGGTGGAAGAACATTACCAAAATGAGCTCTGGTTGCCATTTATATATTTCTTTGTTATGTGTTTTTAAAAATTGGGTGTGGGGCACCTGGGTGGCTCAGCTGGTTAAGCTTCCGACCTTTGGTTTCAGCTCAGGTCATGATCTCACAGTTAATGGGTTCGAGCGCTGTGTGTTCTGTGCTGACAGTGTGGAGCTTGCTTGGGATTCTCTCTCTCTCTCTCTCTCTCTCTCTCTCCCCCTTCCTTTCTGTCTCTCAAAATAAATAAATAAAAGCAAAAAATTTGGGTTTGATTTTGGAAAATACAATTTGAAAAGTGTGAACAATTCTCAGAGGACAGAAAGGAACTAGAGGTAGGGAGGTTGACAAGCATTCTGGCAGCTTGCAGTAATTTATTAATATTCCATTTCTTTAATCAAATAGCTGATATGACATTACCGGTGAAAGCCTGGTTAAATTTTACTCCCATCTCTACATTATGTGCAGAGTATGCTTTATTTATGACATATATAAATTCAATATGTAACCTTTGTGTTTCATAAGTATATTTTTGTCCCTAATGTAATCTTATAACGAAATGCTTTAAAAAGCTCTGAGACTTTTGGGTACTCAAACAACTTTAAGTTTAAATTAACTTAAGAATTGATTTCCACTTCAAGCAGTGTTTCACGAAATGCAAAGTATAGATTGGACTACGTCTTCAAGAAAGAATCTTCAAATTGATAAGTCTAAATTTTACCCTTGAACACTGTTTCAGCTTAACACTGTTTATACATGAAAAGCCCCACGACACCTAATTTAGTGGCAAATGCATACATATATCCCCAAGGAAATTTCTTCTCAGCTAATAGCCAAAGTGTGAAAACTGCCTTTTATTCAGGTGGCTGTTTTCCACCCTCATCCTCTGGAACGGGCAGGGTATATATACATATATATATGTATATGTGTATATATATATATATATATATATATACATACGTATATATATATTCATATATATATATATATATACATACGTATATATATATTCTCTTTTATATATACCCAGGAGAGAATCCTGAGAGAATAAGAAAGAAAGAAAGAAAGAAAGAAAGAAGAAAAAAAAAGAAAAGAAAAAAAAAGAAAAGAAAAGAAAGAAAAGAGAAAAGATACCTGAATTTAGAGCATTTTTATCTTCAAATCATGTTAGGTCTGCTCTTTGTTCACTTGTGATTTCATAAATAATGACATCTCTGGTTAGCATTGATTTAGTAGAAACCTTATTCTTTATAATTCTGTACACTTTTTCTAGATAATTTTGTATTCTCCCACAGCATGGATAGCGTTTGTCATCATAAGGACTATTGGACTGTTTATTTTTGGTTTAAAAATTATATACGTATTTATGTATACATATGTATATATATGTGCAAATGTATATGTGTATGTGTATATTCTTCTGAACTCTCTTTGGAAACTAGTATGTTTTATATTAATGTTTTAAAAAATCTACATGTTGGTGTAAAACTTTAGAAAATGATTGTCAACTTTATTTCTGGGATTTACTTATTTGAAAAAATGAATTGATAAAATGATTGCCAATGGCTGGTTCCTAAATGAATGATTTTTCAGTCCACTTTTGCTATTGAATTTATTTTATTTTTAAATGATTGTAAGTTAAACTTCAGTTAGCTAATATGCAGTGCAACATTAGTCTCAGAAGTAAAATTTAGTGGGGCCCCTGGGTGGCTCAGTCTGTTGAGCCTCTGACTTCGGCTCAGGTCATGATCCCGTGGTTCCTGAGTTGGAGCCCGGCGTTGGATTCTGTGCTGACAGCTCAGAGCCTGGAGCCTGCTTCAGATTCTATGTCTCCCTCTCTCTCTGCCCCTCCCTTGCTCATGCGCTGTCTCTGTCTCTCAATAATAAATAAACATCAAAAAAAATTAAAAAGAAGTAAACTTTAGTGATTTATCACTTACATACAACACCCAGGGCTCATCATAACAGGTGCCCTCTTTAATACCCATCACCCATCTATTGAATTCAGATGTACATTGGATATTATTTTTTAAAAGATCTTTTGCATTTTCTTTAAAATTCTTTCTGCTTCATATTTGAGCTTTGTCCATGAAAGAGGGGCTGGTTACTGAGAGCTTGGATGGGAGGGCAATGGGGTTTGGGGACTTCAATTCTTCTCATTTAGTCTGAAGCAAGAAGTCCACTCCCTTATTCGATTTTCAGAATAAGGATGGGAAATGGGGAGTTGCATGTACTTTATTTGAAGCTTCAGACACCAGAGTGTTTCACACCTATGAAAGGAAAAGTTTCCAGTCTTGCCAATTTATCAGAAGGCCAGTTACGCTGAAATTAGGGATGTTTCTGACTACCGGGTCTCTGGAAAGCCCAGACACAGATAAGATATAATTTGTACAGGGAACTTTGGTAATAGGGAAATGCAGTAGAACATTACCGTAGGGTTGGACCTGCGGAAAGCCCAGTCGCTGGCCCTTACTTGAACCTTGGTCAATTTCCTACCCAGAAGGCATGAACTCTCCACACGTTTCTACTTCCTTTCTACCATGAAATGAAAACTGTGCCCTCTCAGGAGTCAGTAAACAAGGATATCATATGCAGCAAGTTTTAATTCTTTCATCAGATAAGTTTATCCTTAAAACAAGTTCCAGAGAAATCTAACATTTAAAAAGTGTGGCGTTTAGTTCTTCACAGACCACACAAATCTTCCATACCAGTATGTCCATATTTTGGAAAGCTTTTAGTTTGAACTAATTTGAAACTTACAGAAATGTTGCAAATATTGTATAGAGAGTTTCTATTTACTGCTCACCCAGCATCCACTAATGTTAACACCTTACTAACAGGATATTGTCAAACCAGGAAATTACCGTTCTTTATTCAAATTTTACTGGTTTCTCTACTAATGTCCATTTTCTGTTCTAGAAGACTATCTAGGATACTGCGTTACATTTACTTACTTTTTAATTAAGAAACTTTATTTTTAAAATTTTTTTTTAAATTTACACCAAATTAGTTATCATATAGTGCAACAATGATTTCAGGAGTAGATTCCTTAGTGCCCCTTACCCATTTAGCCCATCCCCCCCTCCCACAACCCTCCAGTAACCCTCAGTTTGTTCTCCATATTTATGAGAAACTTTATTTTTAGAGCAATTTTAGGTCACAAAAAATTATGTGGCAAATACAGTGTTTTAATATGCCCCTGTCCCACACATGGATAACCTCCTCTATTATCAACATAGAGTAGTACATTTGTTATAGTCCATGAACCTACACTGACACATCATCATCACCCAAAGTCCATAGTTTACACTAAGGTTCACTCTTAGTGTTGTACATTCTATGGGTTTGACAAATGTAAGTGACATGTATTATCAAATAGTTTCACGGTCCTAAAAATTCTCTATGCTCTATTCATGCCTTCTTCCTCCTCAAGCCCTGAAAACCATTAATCTTTTTGCTATCTCCATAGTTTTGCCTTTTCCAAAGGCAAAGGACTGTTGGAATCCCACATTATGTCACCTTTCCAGATTGACCTTTCACACTTAATGAAATGCATTTAAGTTTCTTCTTTGTTTTTTGATAGTTTGATAGCTCATTTCTTTTTAGTGATAAATAACATGCCATTGTCTAGATACACTAGTTTATTAATCCATTCACTTACTGAAAGACATCTTGGTTACTTCCATGTTTGAGCAATTATGAATACAGCTACCATAAACATCTACAAACATGAAACATCTACTATAAACATAAAAGATACGTTTTATGTCCACACAAATTGAAAACATGTTTTCATGTTTGATACATAAGGTTTCATGACTTGAACACTTATCAAAATATAAGTGTTGGGTTATATATCTATCTATATCTATATCTATATCTATATCTGTATATCTATATATCTATATATCTATATATCTATATATCTGTATATCTATATCTATATATATCTATAGATATAGATATAGATATAGATACTGGGGTATATATATATATACACATATATATACCAATTCATGAGGGTGAATACCAAGAGGTGTGACATCTGGATCAAATGATAAGCATATGTTCAGTTTTGTAAGAAACTGCCAAATTGTCTTCCAAAGTGTCAGTACCATTTTGCCTTCCAACCAGCAATGGATGAGAGTTCCTGTTGCTCCGTGTTCTTTCCAGCATTTGGTGGTGTCAGTGTTCTGGATATTGGTCATTCTAATAGGTGTTAGGGTTGCATTTAGTTTTTATTTCTCTTCGTGTCCTCCAATTTTCAATAATTCCTCAAGCTTTTTTTTTTTCTTTCATGATCTTGAAACTTTTGGAGAATTATTGGTTATTTTCTACAATGTCCCTCCATTTGGGTTTGTCTGATATTTTCTCATGATCAAAATGAGATGAATTTATGCTGTTTTGACAATAGTACTTTTCTTTCTTTGTCCATGTGTCTTACCAAGGGGTTTATGAGACTAATATGATAATCTGATGAGTTGGGATATTAAACTTACCCAATTGGTTATGATGGTCTTTGCTGTTTCTGGAGTATACATTACTAATCTCTGTAGTAAAGAAGTATATCTTAGGGGAAATACTTTAAAGTCATCCAAACCATTTTTCTCTTCAAACTCCCACCAAATATTAGCATCCATAGTTGGGTCTAAGAGTTAAAAAAACAAAAAACAAAAAACAATATTATTAACACTTATCCTTCCTTATTGGAAAGGAGATGGAACATAGATTGGACTCAGGAATGACAGCTATATTTTCTCCTAAACAATTGTATGGATCAGCAGGAACTTTTATTTTTACCTTACTCTTTTCATTTTTTCCCCCTAGGGGACATGGGGGCATAGAAAGTATTGAGAATTGGGAATTCATTTTTGGACATTGGGCATCTTAATTTTAACTGACTATTGGGCAGTCTAGTAGAGTTATTAAGCATGGAATTCTTATTAATCAAATTCTTAGGGAAAAGTTAGGGCTGCAGATAAATCTTGGGGTTGTCAGAATGCAGATGGTACTAACCATAGGACCAGATGACATCACTTAAGGAGGGAGTATTGGTAGTGAAAGAAAGGAATTGTGAATTAAGCACATGACAACCCATTATTTAGGAAGTAGGGAAAAAAGGAGACTGAAAAGGATGCTGAGAAGGAATTACAAAAGGAGTGGGATTAAAATGAAGCGTGCTTGATATACCAGGGCTAAAGAAAGAAAGGATTTCAACAGGGAATGATTATCTATTTTGTCAAATGCAGTAGAAATGGCCACCAAAATGACGATCGAGAACAAACCACTGGATTTAGCAAGATGGTATTCATATACCTAAGGTAATATACTGCAGAGCCGATTCTAACTTACTTTTTCCTCTTTATGTTGTCATCCTGATGGCCTGTTCCTTGCAAAGACAGCATATCATTATATTTCCAATTTCAACCTATTTTTTTCTCCCATTCTAAGGTTTTAGGTAGGCTCAGGGACATGCTTGTAAGAAATCGACACCCATTCCTCCTTGGATGACAGCTATTCTTTGTGGAAAGTACCATCTACTTGTGACCAATGTGTGTTTCCTGACACCTTGCAAGGGATAAATGTTTTCTTGAACGTCTTCATGAACCAGGTTCAATTTTCCTGCATTGGACAGCCTTGTTTTCATAGATTTTATTTTGTGCTTGTTTTTATTTCCTAGTTTCACTGACGATTCAGTTTCCTTTTCTGTTTATTCTTTTCCTTCTTTTTCTTTTTAAAGTAGGTTTCAAAGAAAGGACAGTAGCAGTCCATTTTTTATTCACTGTGTCTCTACCTACATGCAATAAAGTTATATAAAACAAAGCTCCGTATTGTTTTGTTCCCAATTACAATACAATTCAACAGTTACCTGAAATGGAACCTGGAACTTAGAAGCAGACATTCAATAAATATTTATTAAATAAGTGAAAAAAATATTTTACTGGAAGTTAATTCAAAATCGCACTTCAAAACTCCATGATCTCTAGTTATTTTATTTTAATTTTTTTAAAGTTTATTTATTTTGAGAGAGAGTGTAAGTGGGGGAGGGGCAGAAACTGGGGGAGAGAATCCCAAGCAGGCTCCATGTTTTCATCACCCAGCCCGACACGGAGCCCAGTCCCACAAACTATGAGATCATGACCTGAGTAGCAATCAAGAGTCAGACGCTTAACCCACTGAGCCACGCAGGCACCCCTCTACTTACTTCTTCTTCTTCTTTTTTTTAATGTGATATTCTCTGAAATGTTTGGAGTTCATTATATTTTTTCTAATTTTTAAATTCTATTTGCTCTATAAAAGATTTTTGAGGGTGTTGTTGTTTCTGTTTTGATTTGTTACCATTCCTTCAAGTAGTTTTTTTTGTTTTTTTTTTTTTCAAATGTTTGGTCATTCAAAACTATCTGCTAATCTTTACATTTTAGTTGTTTTAATTACCTTTTTTTTTTTGGTATCCTATCTGGGGATTATGGGATACAGAAAGATATGCTATCTGGATGGATTTTCTGTTTGCTTTTCTCCTGGAATGTGCGTGGCCTATAATTCTTATCTCTTCAGTTATAGGGCTAACATTCAATTATTTAATCTAAGGCAAATAGTTCTGCTTCCAGTTACTTAGCCCAAATGAAGAATGTGTTAGTAGTCAACGCTCCTTACTTGTTGATTAATTAATCAGTTTGATGAATACCCTCAGGCTTCTTAATCTGGGCTTGGAGCTTCACTGAACTGTTCTTAATTTTCTGTTCTGTTCAAGTGGAATTTCTAGACTCATTTTATCTATCTTCCAGATTGTTAAAATGCATTTTCTTGTACATGTCAATATCAACTAGACATAATGTTTCACAGCTAGCACCAGAGGTTAGAAACAACGGAGGCTTACATAAGGAAGAAGTTGGAAACTTCTTACCAAATCCAGGCGCTAGGAGTCCAAAATACACCTGGGGGTCTCACAGTGTTTTCAGAGCCTCAGGTTCCTACCTTTGTGTCCACTATACTTAGCTTATCAAGGTACAGTGATATCGTGGAGCTCCAGCCACTAGGCCTACATTGCAGATAAGAAGTGGGAACAGCGAAGGCAAGAAGAACACATGCAAGCTGTTTGTACCCCTCCCAAGGAACTTTCTCTGAGGTCTCACCTTATAAATCCCTTATGCTTCACTGACTACAGTTGGCTGTAAGAAGCTAGGGCATGGAATCATATAGTACAGTGCTACTTAAAGTGTGATCCTTGGATGATGCTGGCCTACAAAATGTTGGCTTCTCTTCTACGAAGAGATTAATAGAGAAAGTGAGAGCGAGTAATGAGAAACTCGATAGAATTTGACAGTTGGACAACATATGAATTGTATTTTACAAAATAAATGAACCACATCATATTAGGAAGAATAAGTAAAATGAACTAAAAATAAAATCCTGGTCCTTCACCTGGAATAAAAGTGGATTCTTTGATCACTGAAGAAACAGAGAATGGAGATTGAGAAGTCAACTAGACACCTCTACCACAGCGATAATCTCGATAAGGCTGCTGACAGAGAGTGGAGGCTCCAGAATTTCCCCATGGTAGTTACCCTGGGACTTGACAACTTCTTTCCAACTTTTCCCAAGAAAGTATTTCCTGGGGAATATCTAGATTTCTGGCTTGGTAAGAGAGGTAAAGGAGAAAATATTAACTGATTATTCAGAATTGGATTAAATGATAGATCTTATAGCATGAAAGGGTAAGGGATGGGATGAAGGTATGTTTAAAAATACATTAAAAAATTAATGGAGAGCGGTTGTGTAGAGTAGAAATGCAAGATCTGTTCTGACTCTGAATAAATGACATAAAAGCAATTTGTAATAGACACCCCTTTTTTTCAAATTTGAGAATGCATTTTGAGATCTTTAGTTAGGAAAAAATCCCTTATTAATTTGCTGAATATGGGCAGATATATTTTTGAGTTAAAGAAAACAGATTTATAATAAATCAAAATAATAACATTATTTAATTTTAACTAGTTAGTATTTATTCCAACATACAATATGAACATTTAGTTTACATTTTTAAAAAAAAATTAATGTTTATTTATTTTTGAAGGAGAGAGAGACAAAGTATGAGTGAGGGAGGGGCAGAGAGAGGGGGAGACACAGAATCCGAAGCAGGCTTCAGGCTCCGAGCTGTCAGCACAGAGCCCGATGTGGAGCTTGAACTCACAAACCGCGAGATCATGACCTGAGCCAAAGTTGGACGCTCAACCAACTGAATCACCCAGGCACCCCCACATTTTTTTTTTTTTACTTGCACATGATTTAAAATAAATTATAATGTAATGTCTTATCACTAAATCAAGTTGAGAGTGCTATGGACTGAATTGTGTTCCCTCAAAATTTATATGTTGAAACCCCAACCCCTAACGTGATGATATTTGGAAGTGGAGTCTTTGGGAGCTAATTAGTTATGAGGATGGAGCTCCCATCCTGTTGTTATGAAAAACAAAAACAAAAACAAAAACAAAAACAAAAACAAAAACAAAAACACAACAAACATGTGAGGACACAGCAAGAAGACAGCCATCTGTAAGCCAGGAACCTTGATTTTGGACTTCTTGATCTCAGTCTTCCCAACTATGAGAAATAAATTTCTGTTTTTTAAGCCACCTTCTCTGGTATTTTGTGATAGAAGCCTGAGTAGACTAATGCATAAGGTTAATAGAGAAGTAACATTGCTTCATGAAGTCAAGATACTTAGGGAATTGACATTATATTCAAATGTATTTTGCTTAATATTTTAATTTTCTTCATGCCATTAATACATGTGCTTGGAGGAATAAACACTCCCAACTAAAACGGCATTTATTTCAACAGATCAGATCTATGAAACAATATTTTATAATCACCTGCCCTAGGTACTCATAACACTATAGTGAATTTAGTCATGTCTTTCACTTGGTTATTGTCTTTTGGTTAATTTGTTAAGACAAGTCCATTGAATTATACATATTTTATTCTTTTATTCTTTGGCTAATTTTCATGCACCATAAATATATAAATATTTTATTAAATATATAACTCCAATATTGCAACATTTTAGAATATATGTTAAAAACCTTCAGGATTTATTTATTTTTCCAAACGGCACATAGGATTTTAGGATCGAGAGACAGAATTTAATCAAATTATAGGATTTCAACATCTAGTCACATTTTAATCATATTCTCATCAATCTTAATTCTAAATAAGAGGTGGAGAAAACACAATACTATAACCTATTCTTAAAAATTGAATGATCTTGGGGCGCCTGGGTGGCTCAGTCGGTTAAGCATCCGACTTCAGCTCAGGTCATGATCTCGCGGTCCATGAGTTCGAGCCCCGCATGGGGCTCTGTGCTCACAGCTCAGAGCCTGGAGCCTGTTTCCGATTCTGTCTCCTTCTCTCTCTCTGACCCTCCCCTGTTCATGCTCTGTCTCTCTCTGTCTCAAAAATAAATAAATGTTGAATTGAATAATCTAGGAGTATGTTTTCTATTTTATTGTGATATCTCAATTGGGTATTCCAATTTAGTCATACACGTGATTCATTAAAAAGCAGTTTCTCTTCTGAAACATACTCCCCTATCCTGAGTAAATTTGCTTGAATGATGTCATTTACATAGGTTTGGGCTTATATCCCATTTCTTGAAGTGGATTTCAGGATTCAAAAAGAAATTATGCTTATAAATTTTGAAGGTAAGGACCCTCTAGGAACAGTGTGCCCCATTCAATGTGACAAACAATTAGTCCCTAATGTACTGGGACCTAAGTAAATGATATGTGCATGTATAAACAGCATTAAAGGAAAGTGAAATTCAAACAGTCAGGTCCTAGTAAAGTGGACCTGCTATTACAGCAGATAACATGAAATTTGTATGGAACCAGAGAAGACCCTGAATAGCTAAAGTAGCATTGAAAATGAAAGGCAAAGCTGGAGGCCTCACAATTGTGGGATTCAAGATATATTATAAGACTGTAATCATCAAAACAGTATGATACTGTTACAAAAACTGACACATAGACCAGTGGAACAGAATAGAGAACCCAAAAATGGACCGACAAATATATGGCCAACTAATCTTTGACCAGGCAGGAAAGAGTATCCAATGGAAGAAAGACAGTCCCTTCAACAAATGGTGTTGGGAAAACTGACAGCGACATGCAGAAGAATGAATGAATATGGACCACTTTCTTACACCACACACAAAAATAAATTCAAAATGGATGAAAGACCTAAATGTGAGACAGGAAATCAACAAAATCCCACAGGAGAAAACAGGCAGCAACCTCTTTGACCTTGGCTGTAGCAACTTCTTACTAGACATGTCTACAGAGGCAGGGGGAATAAGAACAAAAATGAACTTTTGGGACATCATCAAGATAAAAAGCTTCTTCACAACAAAAGAAACAATTAACAAAACTAAAAGGCAACTGATGGAATGGGAGAAGATATTTGCTAATGATATATCAAATAAAGAGTTAGTACCCAAAATCTATAAGTAACTTATCAAATTTTACAGCCAAAAAACAAATAATCCAGTGAAGAAATGGGCAGAAGACATGAATAGACACTTTTCCAAAGAAGATATACAGATAACTAACAGACACATGAAAAGATGTCCAACATCAGTCATCATCAGGGACATATGAATCAAAGCCACAATGAGATGTCACCTCACACCTGTTAAAATGGCTGCAATGAAAAACTCAGGAAACAACAGATGTTGGCAAGGATGTGGAGAAAGGAGAACCCTTTTGCACTGCTGGTGGGAATGCAAACTGGTGCAGCCACTCTAGAAAATAGTATGGAGGTTCCTCAAAACAATGAAAAAGAGAACTACACTATGACTCAGCAATTGCACTACTAGGTATTTATCCAAAGGATACAAAAATGCTGATTTAAAAGGGTACATGCACCCCAATGTTTATAGCAGTGCTATTGACAATGACCAAAGTATGGAGAGAGCCCAAATGTCCATTGACTGATGAATGGATAAAGAAGGTGTCATATATATCTACAATGGAATATTACTCAGCCATTAAAAAAGAATGAAATCTTGCATTTGCAACAACATGGGTGGAACTGGAGGGTATTAAGCTAAGTGAATAAGTCAGTCAGAGAAAGGCAAATATCATATGATTTCACTCATATGTGGAATTTAAGAAACACAACAGATGAGCATAAGAATGGAAGGAAAAATAAGATAAAAACAGAGAGGGAAGCAAACCAGAAGAGCCTCTTAAATACAGAGAACAAACTGAGGGTTGCTGCGGGGGAGGAAGGTGGGGGGATGGGTTTAATGTGTGATGGGCATTAAGGAGGACACTTATTGGGATGAGCACTGGGTTTTATATGTAAGTGATGAATCCCTGGGTTCTACTTTTGAAACCAATACTACACTGTATGTTGACTAACTTGAATTTAAATACATAAATTTTAAATAACAATAAATATATATAAATATTATTGCAATTATCTGCTCTCAATTATACTGAGGGATAGTAGTGGGCAACAAAGAGGGTGACTTCTGACAATATAAAGCACAGTATTTTGATATCTTGAATTCATTTTGTGATATTTAAAAGTGGACTTCAGAATAGATATTTTTATAATGAAGCATAAGAAAGATCTTAAAAAAAGCAAAAGAAAATTGCACATAGAAACTTTCCGTGTTCATCCTCCACCTGATGCTTTTCAAGGGTTCTGAACTATCCATAGCCACCTGATATGCCACCTAATGTGAAAGGTCTGATCATTTGGTAGCAACACATTTTATTTATAAGAGCTTTATAATATATTTTAATATCTGATAAAGAAAAGCAGCCATATTCTCCTTTCTGTTTTCCTCAAATTTAGTTGATATTTAGTTGGCATATTTATTCTTCCAGAAAAATGTGAAAATAAACTTTTCAGCTTCAACTAAAAGGTATTAGGAAGTGTTGGGTTTTTATGAAGCTCCATAAATATCAGCACTAATAATGAAAACACATTAAGCTGATAAAGTGCCACCTTCGTTATCAATAAAGGTTAGTTGGAAAGACATGTCTTAGATGTTATAAAATGTTTAGAGTTTCCTAAACCTGTGTCCCCAAATGAGACTTCGCCAGGTAGTCATTGACAGTGCCGGAAACTACAGGTGCTGTAAGGCACAGAAAATATTTTAGTTAGCTAGTTGCAGACAACACATCAGATAGTTTACTCTCTAGGGGCAAACCAATTTCAAAGAAAGAGAAGGGGTATATGTGGGGTCAATTCATGTCTATTTCTTTAGTCTAAACTTGGTCAACAGAAAATATACTCCTTTCATGGTTAAGGTAGGTGGTGCATTGATTTAGCAGACATATTAAACTAATGTTAAGCTTCTATACCGAAGGGCAAAGGAACAGGAACTGTGGCTTCCCTTCCAATAAGTAGAATAAAAAATAAATGTACGCAGTATTTATGCGTTAATTTGAGATTGCTTTAAACATTTCTGTACTATTTTCTTGCCAAATAAAATTATCTCTCTTTATTTAAAGTTTATTTCTTTATTTTGAGAGAGAGAGAGAGAAAGTGCACAGCAGGGGAGGGTCAGAGAGAGAGAGAGAGAAGAGAGAGAATCCCAAGCAGGCCCCACCCTATCAGCACAGACCCCAACACGGGGTTCGATCTCAGGAACCATGAGATCATGACCTGACCAAAATCAAGAGTCAGAGCTTAACCAACTGAGCCACCCAGGAGCCTGGAAATTATATCTTTTAATTTAATAAAGTTCTACAACATTAAAAGTAAGCTAGAATATGTTTGTTAAAAGATGTGGGCCTGCAACCTATTTTGAAAATCACTTTTTGACAAATATTGGTTATTTTATGATTAACAATTTTATGATTAACAATTTATGATTAACAATTGGTTATTTTATGATAAACAATCGTTTAGCTTTTTAAAATTCCTCTTGAATCATTTATAATTTATACTTTGCAAAATATTTCCATTCTCATTTTATCTTGGTGCTAACCTCTATTGGCATAGAGTTGTACATAATATTTTCCATAATGTCTTTAATCTCTTCCATATCTAGATGCTATTTAGTTTATTCTCATTTTAATTCTCAGTGCTTAAACTTTGACACACGGTAGGAATATAATAACTAGGCATCGATTACATTTGTTTTCAGAACTATATTCCAGAATCAGTTTAAGAGAATGACACGAATTTGATCTATATGCCTTGGCGTTGGCTGAGTTCTCATAAAGGAAACATAAGATTTCACACTGATTATTTATCCTACATTGTATACCTGTCAAGTACTATTGTTAAAGGCAAAAATAATTTTAGCAACAAGGATATTATATGAGAAAACCGAGTTTAATAATAAAATATTTATGACACCAATACAATTGTGGCAATACAAATAATTTATTTTGCTGTCTGCTTAGTGTATTGGGGAGAAGTATTGAAGATAGACCCTGGATACATGTGACACATTTTTCTCTCTATCTTCCATTAAGAATGTTAAAACAAAAGTTACCTTATATTTTATCCCAAATACACAAGTTGTTTTGTGGAATCATAAAGTCTGAACTTACTAGATAAGGGAATGTTTTTTCACCTTTCCCCTCCTACATTTTTTTTGTTTGTTTTGAATTTTTGTTTTACTTTGTTTTCCATTCCTTCTTATGAATCATAATTTGATATTTCATGGAGGTAGAAGATTGGGATGGAAAGGGATGCAGTTAAAGTCTCAGAGGGATAAAAAGTAGAAAGGAAGGAAAGAAGAAAGGCTTAGCTTTAAAAAAAATCTCAGATCACTCAAATTTAAGCACAGATTTTTCTCCCACAGAGACGTGGATGTATGAAGGGCGGATCCCAAAGTACTATAGACTTGGGAGTGCGGATGACATCCATAATTAATTTTAACACAGTGCTAGTTATTAAACTACTGTATTTCAGCTCGAAATTCACTTCTATTCTCTGCCTTCTGAGGTTGGAGTTGAGCTCTCCATCACCATTTCTGCTTTACTTTCTCACTCTAGGTAAGGTTCTACTAATCAGGACAGTTGGGCTACAGGAGGGACATGGGATTTGCTTCTTCTGTCTGTTTCCTGTGTTTTGTGTCATCCTAGTAGACGTCACACATGAGGAGCGCTTCTTTATTCAGGGAAGCAAGAATGGGTCCTTCTTCCAGCCAGATCCAGTCTACTGCTTTTGCAACATTCTCAGACCATCCTCATTGTTCCCCACTCCATGAAAGCCTGCACCAGCCAAGAAACACCTTCTCTCGGGACTTCCTAGTTTTAGCGCTATGGGTGTCCCCTTCCTACATTTTAATAATTCCAATATCTTCTCTTTGTTCCCTCCTTTTGTTCCCCTGACCATAGTAGTGGCGTTGCCTCCTGCAGTTCCTACCTCCGTGATCTCTTACATTTCTCTTTTTTAACTTTTAGTTACACAAGTAACAGCTTTATATGCAGTTAATAATTCTTTCCCTTAGATTCTTTCCGTGTCTCTGACAAGTGATTTTTATTTTCTTACTGGACCCTGACTGATAGAAACACTGGTCCAGTGGTCAAGAGAATTTGGTTATCATTTTATTTGCCTTAATTATTTATGAGCTATCCTTTTGTGGGGAGTATGTGAATTTCAGTATTGAATAGACTAGGGTTCCAACAATGCTCCACGACCACCTTACCCCTGATTGGGGATTGGGGATTTGTGGGATTTGGGATCCTTTTCCCTTTCTAAGCTTCAGTCTTAACTGAAAGGAGCACCTACTCCCAGGATTGTGGGAATTAAATGTAATAATGTTTTCAAATCATGTAGGACGTGCTCATTAAGTGATACGGATGGTAATTATGCTGAAGATTATGATCCAAGCACAGGGATAAGTTTCAATGATTCAGAAGCAAAAGTTTTATACTTAATTGACCTGTCTTATTTTAAGGCCTGAAATTCTAAACTCTGAATTCTAAAATCAAGTGATATGCCAAAGTTACAAAATTAGTGACAAATATTAGACTCCTGGTTCTACCTAGAGACTTTCAACATGCTCATCCACCAGAACCTTCAAAGTAACACACCATTTCACTTAAGTTTATCATTCTGTAGTGGAATCCTGAAAGATAACACTGTTAAGTTAAACACTGACTGACAATATCAGAGATTGTGATACTATATAGGAAAGTAAAGGTTGATAATGAAACTTATTTAAAAAAATAAAATCATGTCATTTTAATAATAAGAAAAAAGAGCCAAGGGGAAATTAAATTTTTGTTTAGTAATAGAAACAGTAGGATATGTTGTTTTGATCGTGGACTTGGCTGGCATCAGACTGCCTGAGCTCAAATCTAGATAATACTTTTGCTAGCTTTGTGAACTTGGACAATTTTTTTGACTTCACTGTGCCTCCGTTTCTTCCTTTATCAAACAAAGATAATAATTCCTAACACATAAGTGTAAATAAACTGTTACAAATAAAGCACTTAGAACATTGCTTTTCGTGTGGAAAAAAACTTTGCATTTTATCAAATTTTACGTTCACATAACAATAGGTTACTAGAAAAATGTCAACTTCCTTAAGAGACTCTTAAAAACCGAGAACAAACTGAGGGTTGATGGGGGGTGGGAGGGAGGGGAGGGTAGGTGATGGGCATTGAAGAGGACATCTTTTGGGATGAGCACTGGGTGTTGTATGGAAACCAATTTGACAATAAGTTTCATATATTAAAAAAATTTTTAAAAAGTCAACTTCTTGCCCCTTTTTAATGTTATAGAAAATGTGGCTTTAATTTACAAGGAACTTCAAGGAATTACTTGGACTATATGTAATTTTTAAAACAGAAGACTGCTACCTGAAAGGCAATTGCCATTTTCCTACCATCTCCTGGAATTGCACTAGAATAATTTTGAATTATATAGGATTGCAGTTATATGTGAAGTTTTCATCAGTAACTAAATATTGTGTTGTAATTAAAACAGATATTCAGGCTGTAGTAGAGGATGAAGAATTGGCTGTTCCAATAACTTGGCCAGGTGCAAACTATTTTCTCTCTCTCTCTCTTTCTTTTCTTTTTTTTTTTTTTTTTTGAAATTTCTTATGTGATACCCCTTGGCTAAGAAGTAATCATTCCTCATAAACAAGATATTGATCATAAATATGTTCCAATTGTGAGGAAACAATACAGATGAAAACTTAGTGAATGGTGAGCTACATCATACAGAAAGTGCATCAATTTGCTTTGGCCACCAAAAATGAATTTGAACTGAATACTGACTTCTCTTTGGAAAGATGGTTTATCTTAGCTTAATCACAAAAAGGAAGACAGTGATAAAAGAGGGGGGGGAAAAGAGCTGAGATGAGTTTTTCCAGAACACAGAAGTAGGTAAAGTTGATTGATAGCTAGTGTTATTCTCAGTGTAAGGCTCCATCAATATAATTAAATTAAAAGTGAAGAGTTGGTTTGGAATTTTCTCATCACTCTTCAAAATCGCAAGGGAATCTGTTAACAAAGCTGTTTCCTTACACACAAGAAAGTTCAAGGGAATTGAAACAAATAAGGCCAGAATCATGAGACTATCTGGCTCTTTTGTCTTCATTATATTTCATCAACTCTTTCATATAGAGCTTGTGAGTAACAATAGAAAGGCCACATTTCATATGAATAAGAACTCTCAGTATCTTTGTCTGAGTTTGGATTTAACTAAATAAATTTGCATATCAGTTAGGAATTAAACTTCCTGTATGCATGCAAATAACATTGATTGAACACCTACTATGTTCTAAGCTAGGGTTATGGGTGGAGAATCAGGCAGGATCTTTAGGAAATTTATGTATTTTAAAATTAGGTCAGTTGGAATATCCTAGAAATACTGTGTTTCTGCCTTTGGGCACAATAAAACGATCTTTAGAAGGAAAGGGAAGAAAGCGAAATAGAAATAATAGGACAAACATGAATTTTCACTATCACTAATTGGTCAATCATGAGGTGGAAGTTTCAAAAAAGTAATGTCTTTTTAGGATAAGTTAAAATATCATATCTCTGTATGGTAGGCAGTGAGGACACATCCACATTATCCATTCAATTCGAGGAACAAATATGTAATGTATATGATTGCGACTGTCATAAAGAAAACATTAGGAGACTTATGAGTAGTAAAAATGTGTACTCTAATATTCTTGGCCTGTGTGGAAGAGGTATTGAACTTCATTGGCTCTGGAAGGCAGATAAGAAAGAATGGAGAAAAGTCATAGGTAGTAATCTATGTTAAGCTTAGATACCCTGTTCAGAATTGAGATCACATTTCAGCTTTTGAAAGTGATGGTAGCTCTCTGACAACTGTCCTCACCTAAAGAGAGTCTACTCATTCAAAGTTATGTCCCCTCCCCATGGATGGCCTAAATCCAATGGCTGGTACAGGATGGGGAGTTGAACTCCCCTATATTCCTTTACTCAAGGCAAGGTAACTTAAAAGGGCCAACTCCAGATCCCCACAAAGGATCAACTGAGTCCTCTTCTGACCAAAGTTAAACTCCCCCCTCCACCAATCCTACTTCTTTTCCTTTCCTAGAGGTGTTGATTTAGGGGGCATTTTGCCATGAATGTGCTCACAAATCTCCATCTCAAAGTCTATTTCTGAACCCATCTTAACACTTAGAGCGATCTGGGATAGACGTTAGGGAGAGACTTCTCAGAAGTTGAATTGCCTTATAATATTCTGGACTACTTCTGCGGGTTGTGTGTTTTTCATATTTAGAGATAGTCAAGCAGAGACAAGGTGACCATGAGCTAGAATTGGTGAAAAGGGAATACTTGTTTCATGAGGAGTTGCAGTAAATCATTTAAAAAAGTGTCTTGAGGGGCACCTGGGTGGCTCAGTCGGTTGAGCTTCCGACTTTGGCTCAGGTCATGATCTCGCGGTCCATGAGTTCGAGCCCTGCATGAGGCTCTGTGCTCACAGCTCAGAGCCTGGAGCCTGTTTCGGATTCTGTGTCTCCCTCTCTCTCTGACCCTCCCCCATTCATGCTCTGTCTCTCTCTGTCTCAAAAATAAATAAATGTTAAAAAAATAAAATAAAATAAAATAAAATAAAATAAATAAAAAAGTGTCTTGAACCCTGATTGCATATATGATTCTAAAATAACAGAGCCACCCTCTATGAAAATCGGTGTCCATGGTGTTTCTTATACTTAAGCCCAGGTTACATAATAGGGAAGATAATCTATCTTGGGTTCCCACTTGACTCCTGAAATAATGTGTAATTTAAAGCCTGGCCCAAGTTTCTCTAAACTCATAGCACAATGCAACGCAAAGAAGATTATTTGAAAATGTAAGGAAAAAAAAAAACACTAAACAATAAGGAAACAAACTGATAAATAAATGGGCCAAAGATCTTAACTGACACGTCACCAAAGAAGACATACAGGTAGAAATTAAGCATAAGAAAAGATGTTCCACAGTCAATCTCATCAGAGAATCTCAAATGAAAACAGCGATGAGATACCATTACACACCTATCTGAATGGTCAAAATTCAAAACACTGACAACACCAAGTGATCACAGGGATATGGAGCAGCAGGAACTCCCATATCACTGGTGGGAATGCAAAATGTTACAAACCCAATGGAAGACAGTTTGGCAGTTTCTTTAAAAACTGAACAAACCCTTATCATACAATCCAGCGATTGTGATATTTACCCAAAGAAGTTGAAAACATGCCTACACAAAAACATGCAGTTTTATTTATAACTACCCAAACTTGGAAAAAAACAAGATGTCCTTCAGTAGGCGAATTAATAAGAAAACTGTGATACATCAAGACAATGGGCTATTAGTGCTAAAAGGAAATGAGCTATTGAACTATCAAAAAACATGGAGAAATCTTAAATGCATATTGCTAACTGAAAGAAGCCAATTAAAAAAGGCCAAATACCGTATGATTCCAACTATATGACATTCTGAAAAGGCAAAAGTGTGGAGACAGTAAAAAGATCAGTGATTGCCAGCAATTGGGGGAGGGATGGATAGGCTAAACACAGGGAATTTTAAGGGCAAGAAAATACTCTGATACAACTATAATGGTGGATACATGTCATTATACATTTGTTCAAATGTGTAGAAGTACAACACCAATGTAAATGTAAATTTGTGTAATGTATTTACATTACATAATGTAAATTATGGACTTTGGATGATAACGATATGTCAATATAGATTCATCAATTGTAACAAATCTACCAATATGGCTGGTTATATTGATAATGGGAGAGGCTATTTATGTGTGTGAACACAGGGTATATGGGAAATCTCTGTATCTTCTGCTCAATATTGTTGTGAATTTAAAAACAGAACTACCCTATGACCCAGCAATTACACTACTAGGTATTTACCAAAAGGACACAAAAATACATATTTGAAGGGGCACATCCCCCCCCCCCACAATGTTTATAGCAGCATTATCAACAATATCTAAACTATGGAAAGAGCCCAAATGTCTATCACCTGATGAATGGATAAAGAAGATGTGGTGTATATACATATACATATATATACACAATGGGGTATTACTCAGCCATCAAAAAGAATGAAATCTTGCCATTTCCAATGACATGGATGAAGCTAGAGTGTATTATGCTAAGTGAAATAAGTCAGTCAGAGAAAGACAAATACTATATGATTTCACTCATATGTGGAATTTAAGAAACAAAACAAATGAGCAAAGGAAAAAAGAGAGAGAAGAAGTAAGCCATGTGAGGCTCTTAATTATAGAGAACAAACTGAGGGTTGGTGGAGGAAGGTGGGTGGGGAATGGGCTAGATGGGTGATAGGTATTAAGGAGGGCGCTTGTGATGAGCACTGGGTGTTCTATGTAAGTGATGAATCACTAAATTCTACACCTGAAATCAATTTTACTGTATATGCTAACTAGAATTTAGATAAAAACTTGAAAAAAACTGCTCTAAAAATAAAGTTTATTAAAAATATAAAAGGGACAAATATTTGGTTATCTTAATCTTTTGAATTATATCCCAGGTTGCAAATAATCAAAAACCTTAGGGGATCCATAAGACCTCTTGTGTTGACTCTAAACCAGATTTACTGCTTCAAACTCACCTCTAGTGAGGAATTCCCTAGAGGACATTTTACTTTCTTTTGCTGCCCAGTATCTCACCCCCTTTTCGGGTATAGCAATCCTCAACTTATGAAGCGGAGACTGATTTCCATTTTTGAAGATAAAAATGCCAGATATTTGCTTTCTCAGCTTTTCTTGTAGTGAGAGTATGATCATTTGGCACAGGCACTGCCAGTCAGATTCATCAACCCCAAACTTTGATCCGGACTTTAATCCAAAACCAAAATGCTTATGGAAAATAGCCCCATGAAAAAAACCAATGTCCCTAGCTCTACCCAAACCCCTTTTGCTGTCTCCTAACCTATAAGTAGAAACCGATCCAATGTCCAAGTATACCTCAGGAAGCCACTTACAAGCAAATCTAGATAGAATAAATCTTTCTTACTCTCAATTATGAGATTTTGGTAATTTAAAATGTAGGGAAAAAAAGAAGTAAAGTTAAAAAATTGCATTTATCAGATATTTTGGATTTAATGTGTTAGCTCAGATATCGACAAGTGTTTTTTTTTCTCCGTTGGTTTTTCTAAAATATGAACAAAATGATACCCATGAAAAATAAATTTGAAATTTAAAAATCATAATATGGTATCAAAGGCCAATCCTTTATTGATCATATTAATTAGCTAGAAGTTCAATTGAAACTTCTTATCAAGGTAGGAATTTAGGTACCAGATGCATACCATAAAATCAGAAGTAAATTTTCAGAGATTCTGAAGACTATTGTCTTAGAATTCTAAAGTTTATCTGAGTGCTAAATATTTCTCACCCAAAGCAAAACGGAGGTTGTAATATGTTGTATCTGCTAATGATGTGGAGACATCATCTTTAGAGGCCTCTTTGGATTTCAACATATCGCTTTAGTGGCTATTACTTATTATCAGTAACCTGAGTGCCTGAGTGGAGCCTAACAAAAGAAGGCTCTACACGTGGTCTCATCTGTAATACAAGTTTCTCTGCTGCTTATCTTTCAGGATACAACTGATTCAATGGGAGTCACAATATTTGTGGCAGATCTGGGAGCTGTATGGAGTCTGGTTGCAAAATCACAGCAGTGGCCTCTAAGAAAGTGGAATTATGTCGTAGTCATATTCTTTGCTCAACTGTTTTTGTTTTTGTTGTTGTTGTTGCTATTGTCTGTATTAGAGACTGAAGGCTCGATAATGGGACACATTCAATAGACAACATGGACATTTTCTATTTGCCCACATATCTCTAAAGTTGAGCATTACCAAACACCTCCATCAAGTACCAAGGATCCTTGGGAGATGAAGCCCCCATACATCCTGAAGTCACAGGTGAGGCTTAAGAACAGGTGGGTTACCCTTCTAATGTAGTTCCTTTTGACCCCCATTGGAAGCCCCAAGAGTTCCCTCTAACTAGCTGTCAGCGGAGGAAAATGTTGAAATCTCATTTACATACAGCTCTACACAACATTTTGGCACCAGCCCAGGGAGAGAGGAGGGTAACATTCAAGCCCCACATCTTTCTCCTTCCTTAATTGTAATCATGCTTGTAACTTCTTTTTAAAAGTTGTCTTTGTCCACCCACCAGAATGCACAGTAAGTATATGAGGGCAGGGATTTTATCTGTGGTATCGACAGTCTAAAGCAAAGCCTTGTACAGAATAGGTAGGAAATAAATAGCCGGCGAGTGAATGAACAAATGATGCATACTTGAATTAAAGGAAAATATATCAAAAAGGATGAGAGGGAGATGAATGATGGGGTGAGTTCGAAAATAAATGATGAGAAAAAATATAGTAGGAAAAAAATAGTAATGTATAAAAAACACTCTTGAAAGTACCAGATGTTATGGGGGCTGATGCTATGAACTCTATATTCTCTATTCCAGCATCTGTCTGCTCTTGAAATAGCTTCTAGTCTAGCACTGAGTGGATAGGAAAAGCAGTTGCACTGGTTTCTGCAAGAAATGAATTGTTTGCATATCTAATTCTTATAATAAAAAAGATATAATGGATTTATGCAAAAATAGATATAGTTGGCTATGAAATGACATGTTATCTAGTAATTACTCCATCCTGTGGACGGGCTGCATATAAGAAATGTAATTGCAATGAGATACAGAGAGCGATATTACTTCTTTCTTGTTCTGCATTGCCTTTGAAGATATGTATGAATTGCTAACAACTGACTGACTCCGGGCTTGAACAATGAAAACCAGGGAATGAACAACACACCCAAGCAAGTCATGTTGATCAGGTACAGCTATTCCATTTTCTCTTGATTACTCTACTGTGTAATTAATGGATAGGGTTCCTAAAGCATGGAGTCTAAAAACGGAAAATATGTTACATGCCTCCTAGGTTTACACGTTCTCTCTCTTTTCAGAAAAATCAAGATAAAACCAAATAAAATGCCCCATGTAAATTTCTTAATTAAAGCAACAGAACTGACTTTTTCAAAAAAAAATCTAATTTTCTTCCATAATAGACTAAGGTTTGGCATATGGCTAAAGCTTTCATATTTCTAAAATAGTCATTAAAAATGGGGCTATGGCTGCCATATTAATTACTGTATAATAGAAAAGACAAAACCAAGAATAGTGATGAAAACAATAATATCCAGAAATTTCCTCCCCCCCCCCCATTCCAGAGTGCTTCCTGTGACAGATACTCAAATCCAAGGCAGGTATTTCTTTCCAGCTACATGTACGTATCCACCTATATGTGATGTTTCAAAGCTGTGAAAAATTTTATCTGTCCCCCTACCCACTTCATGACCCTGATCTTGTTGATTAGTGCACAAGGCTGACCTTGCATTAGACTCTACCAGCTGGCACAAGTCTTTGTCGAGTTCCTGCACTCAGTGCCATATTTGAAACATCAAACTTCCAAGTAATTATAGAGATAACTGGAGAAAAATTCACTGATATTTAAGACGACCACTAGACAAACATATTTATATATTCTCCAATTTCGAGAAAATAAAATAACATTTGTATTTCTCAGAAAAAAAAAAGTCTTTAAATTACCTCACTAGTTTATTTTTAGTTCTTAGACAAGCAAAAGACCCTGCACTTTTTACTCAAACAGGCCAACTGTATGAGAAGGACTTGACAGTGTCCTTTCTTTTCTTGGAGGCAATGTTTACAGTGCTATTTATGGAGATGAAATCATATACGCTATTTCTATTTGAAGATACGCTTGAATTGCAAGTACAGAGAAATGGAAGCTTTGTTCTGTGTTTCTCAAGGATAACGTATCTATGTTTTCTTATTTTAGTTTCTGAAATCGAACTAGGTCTTTCAATCAGCATGCACATTTAAGGTGGTAGAAGTTGTTTTTAGGTAAACACTGTTATTAAATCGATAGTGTCCTTTCAAATTAAGTGTGTTTTAGAATCAAGAAAACATGGTGTATAGATAGAGGCCAAAAATGCACTTCATATAATTGGATGATTAACCTGAAATGTCCTTTCATCCATACAAGTACTTTTAATTCTGCTTTGAAGATAAATTACTTATATAAAAGGCAAATAGGGGAGTCAGAAAATCTCTGGGAATGTTACTCTCTGTCTTACCAGTGGTTGAACCTGGTGGAAGAAAGGCTAGCACTTTATTTATTTATATTTTTTTTAAATTTTTTTAATGTTTATTTATTTTTGAGACAGAGAGAGAGCATGAATGGGGGAGGGTCAGAGAGAGAGGGAGACACAGAATCTGAAGCAGGCTCCAGGCTCTGAGCTGTCAGCACAGAGCCCGTCGCGGGGCTCGAACTCACGGACCTTGAGATCATGACCTGAGACGAAGTCGGACGCTTAACTGACTGAGCCACCCAGGCGCCCCGAAAGACTAGCACTTAAATGTTTGCACCACTTGCCCCAAATCAGACCTCATGTTCCCATTTCATCTGTATTAAATCCTGAATTTATTCTTGATCTTTTTATGAATTGGTATTTTCTCATGTTGTCTAAACTAATGACTTTGTAATATTAATCTTAAATATCTGTGATTTCAGAATCACCAATATATGTGATATCTCTCGTATCTGGACATAAGATTCTCTGAAGAAATATCCTTGGCATATCTGTAAAATTTTAAAATCTGTAGTTGAGCTGAGTAGGAATGGTTCCTTCCAAGCTTAAGTATCTCACAATGCAATCTTTACCGGGCTCTCTAAGGCAAATCCTAGTCCTTCTTGACCTTAGAGTGATGTAAGAATATGTTTAACTAAGATGTTAATAATAATTGTCAAAAGTAGATAAGTTTATTCCCTTACTAGGATCCCAAATGCATACCTTTTTTCCACCTTCTCCCCAAGCAAAAGATTAGAGAAATCTCTTTTTGGAACCTGAGCAATCCTTTAAAAAAAATAGTGATATTGAGGGTTTCTTAATGAAATCAACCAATCAGATCCTGTTAGAATGTTAATTTGTAAGTGTAAAAGGACCCTATTCAAACTGAAATGTGAATGAATAGCCAATGGTTACTGAGTTGTGAGAAGTGTCCAAAAATAAGTCAGAGACCAAAATGAAGAGAAAAAACATCAGTGAAAGAAAAAGACTTTAGAGGAAGAAAAGAAAATTTAAATACATCATCACTACTATCACCAGAAAGATAAAGACGGTGTTGAATCCAAGAAATTATAACACGAGCTTAGTAAAAATAAGGACCCTTCTGGTAACAATAAAGAAGCTCTTGAAAATTAAATACATGAGGGCAGAAAGTAAAACTGAATATTAAAGAGAAAGGTGAAGGTACATTCTTGAGATCAAAATATGATTAGGGACAGGAAACAGAAGAGAAAGATAATTTAAAAAATGAAAGACCTGTAGGGGAGACTCAGCTTCTAAATAATCTGCTAGAAAGAGTAATGAGATATAGATAGTATCCAACCATGAACTGAAGGAAATTACCCACAAAAGAACAATTTCCAAGTTGATAGGCTCCATTTCAATGTCCTGCAAAATGGATTAATATAGACTTACAACAAGGCATTGATTTATAAAATTTCAAAACCCTGGAGAAAGAACTACCTAAAAGTTCTGAAAAAGGAAAGCGAAATGTTCATTAAAAAGAAAAGCATAGCGTTCTCAACAGCAAGGGGTGTCGGGATGGCTCAGTGGGTTAAGACACTGGATCTTGATTTTGGTTCAGGTTATGATCTCATGGTTTGTGAGATTGAGCCCTACATCAGACTCTGAGCTGACAGCACAGAGCCTGCTTGGGATTCTCTTTCTCCCTCTCTCTTTGTCCCTCCTCTGCTCTCTCTTTTTTCTCTCTCTCTCAAAATAAATAAACGTTAAAAAAAATTCTTAACATCAAAAGTAGAAACCAGAAGTCAATTAAAATGCTTTCAAAATTTTAAGAGAGATTCATTTCTAATTAAAATGTTTTACCCAATTTTACAAAGTCAATTAAACAAGAGATACAAGACAGATAATTTGTAGACATGTAAGATCTCAACAATTTCACCTCATATGCACCTTTCTCAGGAAGAAAATGAATATTCCTTATAAAAAGTTGCAATAACCCAGACACGGAGACTCAAACATTTCGGGAACTAGACTCCAACACTACAAAGGGGTGAGTTCATGCACACACACACACACACACACACACACATATATAATGGCGCCCAGGGTATAATTGATCAGCCTGCCTCCAGAGAAGCCTCGCCAGATTGAAGCAAGTCAGGAAACTCCACTGGAGATTTCGTCAGAAAACATGGAATTGATTGAAGAGGAAGACCTTGACAATTTTAAAAGAAGTTTTATAACACTGAGAAGACGTTAGTGGAGAATTGATGCTAGTACATGGAAAATAAAGTATATGTATAAAAGAAGAAAATTACTATATCTAGGTAAAACAAAATGTAGATAAAAGGAAAAGTAATTACAGCGTAATGCCTTACTACATGTTTTGGATGTGACTAGTGTTGACATAGCTATATTAATACGCACATTGAATATTGATCTACTGAATTTAATATACAAGTATATTAGGTGGATGAAATGTGTTTGTGTAGTTTTTGGAACAGGACAGCGAAGGAGAGCTAGATTCTCTTCTTCTAAAATAGAAGGTCAAAAGATCAGACCTAACCAAAGAAGAGAGATATAGAAGAGACAAAGAAAGAAAGAACAAAAGAACGGAAGGAAGGAAGGAAGGAAGGAAAGAGAGAGTATATATGCATATAATTTAGGTAAATTTCAATAAAAAATAAAAGATTTTGCTTGAAAAAACTTAAAAATTGTTGCCTCTACGGAGCAGGAAATGGAGAAGGATTGCAAAATCCCTTTCCTTTTCTTCTTTTCTTTCCCTATTGCCAGCAAACTTTGTAAAACAATTAGATTCTATAAATATATGACAAGAAATATAAAACTAAATTAAATAGTAGTTAAATCTATAATAAAACTTTTACTAACATAATTTACTCTGTTGTTGCTGTTAAGATTCCTTTCCACTCGTCCTATTTCCATTTAGTGATCATGGTCTTATACCCTGCAATGAATTTGTACAGTTAGGATTAGTTTCACCTACATATGACAGATCAACCCCAAATAATCACAACTTAAGCAAAGTATGGGCTTTTGTTTAAACTGAATTCAGCATTAAATACTATCCAATCAATATGATAGTGTGTAGCAGCTATCAGACAGGAGGAAAAGAGAACAAAGTGGTAAAGGATTGGTGCCGGCTTACTCTTATGGGTGTTTCCTTGAAGTAACACATTAGCCTAAGCTGCATTGCTCCAAACCTATTTACATGGTCTCACCTGGTTGCTAGGAAACCCAGAAATAGATTCCTTTTGCTTATTACCTACGATGTCGAATAAAACTGTGGTTCTTTTACTAAAGAAAGAGAATAGATCATGGGTTAGTGACAAGTAGTCTCTGTCACATATGATGTTTCTCTTTTGAGTTATTGGACTCCTTTCTTCTACAAATTCGATACTTTATAAATCTTTTTTTTTTTGCATAAAAATGATAAGCCATAACTTTAAAATACTAGGTAGTGGCACTGATAATTTGCTCTTTGGAATCCTGGAGTTATACAATTAATCATCGGGAGTTTTATACATCACATTTTTTCTTGGCTCCCTAAAAAATGAGAGCAAAATGGCATTTACTTTTTATTGTTACGGTGCCTCCCAAACAGTTTGCAAATATGTAATTCTCACAAAATAACCCAGTAAAAGTTGCTCACAATGTTCCTCCGTCTTGCTTACCACGTTGCTGATTAAATGAAATAATACTACAACAAATGACCATAGTAATATTATTTTATATGATAATATATGTACTCTATTTTCACCCTGAACAAATCCCATCTTTTGATAAAGGGATTATTAGTCAAAATATCCTTCACAGGGGCGACTGGGTGGCTCAATCGGTTAAGCGGCCAACTTCGGCTCAGGTTATGATCTCACGGTCTGTGAGTTCGAGCCCCACCTCAGGCTCTGTGCTGACAGCTCAGAGCCTGGAGGCTGTTTCAGATTCTGTGTCTCCCTCTCTCTCTGACCCTCCCCCGTTCATGCTCTGTCTCTCTCTGTCTCAAAAATAAATAAACGTTAAAAAAAATATCCTTCACAAACAGTACTTAGAGATATATTATACTAATCCCTGATTTATTTTAATTTGTTTCTGCTACACATAACTTAATACAGGTCCTCACAATTGCTTTTCATCTTTTTAAGATAGCTGAATAAAGATTCGTTTCTGGGAGCTATGTTACATGGTCTGGTAACAACATTGATCGTTGTGACTGAAGAGATCGAAATTATCGAAAATTCATATGAAATGAAGTATGAGAGAAAATAACTACAATAATTTTTGTTTAAATTCTAGTAAAATATGTATAACATGTGCCTTTTAGCCATTTCTAAGGGCATAGTTTAGTCATGTCACGTGTATTCACTTTGTTATACAACCAGTCTCCAGAATTTTTTTATCTCACAAAACTGAAAATCTATGCCCATTAAACAATAACTCCTCATTTCCCCTTCCATTCAAACCTTGGCAGCCACCATTCCATTTTCTGTTTTTATTAACTACTCTAACTCTAGATATATTAGTGAAACCATATAGCATTTATGGTTTGTGATAGGCTTATTTCACTTAGCATAATGTCCTCAAAGTTAATCCACTGCTTTAAGTATTAGAATCAGGGCTGTTTTATTACACCTTTTTTTTTTTTTTTTTTCGTTTTTTCTTTTTGGCAGCATGCTTTATATGAGAAAATAATTCTATGTTTAAATTTTGCTCCTAATAGTAAATATTCTCAGAGATTAACTAGTTAAAATTATGAGATAGCTAAAATACAGTGAAGTCTTCCCATTTCTGCCTTCCCCCCTATATTACAGCATTTATTTTGTTTTCCTTTATTAAAAAACAGTTTTATTGAGACATGATTGATATATAAAGAATTACACATATTTAACATATACAATTTGATGAGTTTGCATGTTAGCAAATAACCGTGATACCTTCAGGGCAGTGAAGGTAATAGACATAGCAAATACCTCCCAAAGTTTCTTTGTGTCCCTTTGCTTTTGTGGTGTGTGTGTGTGTGTGTGCGCGCGCACCCGTGTGTGCGTGTTAAAACAATGTTAAATGTATCCTCTTAACAAATTCTGAATGCACAATACTGTATTGTTAGCTATAGAGATTATGTTGTAAAACAGATCACTTGAAGTTATTAATCTAGCATAATCTTAGATTGTGTCCATATCTTAGCAGTTGTGACAGATGTTGCAATGAATATGGGAGCACAGATATGTCTTCAAGATTTTGATTTGAACTTTTCTGAATATATACTCAGAAGTTGGATTACTGGATCATATGGTAGTTTGATTTTTAATTCACGTTCAATCATGTTATTTATTTATTTTTTATATTGAGTTGTAAGAGTTCTTCACATATTTTGGAAACTAACTTCTTGTCAGATACATAGTTTGCAAATATTTTTTTCCACTCCATATGTTGCCTTTTGGTTTTTTTATTGCTTCTTTTGCCATGCAAAAATCACTTTAATTTGATGTAGTCCCTCTTGTATACTTTTGCTTCTATTTATTATGCTTGGGTGTAATATCCAAGAAATCATTTTCAAGACTAAGTCAAGAAGCTATTTCCATATATTCACATGCAGAAAAAAAGACCTTCTAGGACTAATAAACAAATTAATAACATTTTGGATAGAAAATTAACAAAGATCAGTTGTATTTCTATATACTAACAATGGGCCATATGTAAAGGAAATTTAGAAAACAATCCCAATTACAATAGCATCACAAAGAAAAAAATACTTATTAAAAAATCTGACCAGGGAAGTTAAAGATTTAAACACTGAAAGCTGTAAAACATTGATGAACAAAATTGAAAAAGATCAAAATAAATGGAAATATATTTCATGTTCATGGATTGAAAGACATATTGATAAGATATCAATATCACTCAATGTAATCTACAGATTCAGTGCTGTTTCCATGAAAAAAAATCTTAATGGCATTTTTTATAGAAATTGTGAAAACAATCCTACAGCTCATATAGAACTAAAAAAGACCCAGAATAGCCAAAGTAATCTTGAGAAAGAACAAAGTTGGAAGCATCACACTCCCTGATTTCAATCTATAATACAAAGTGATAGCAATTGAAATAGCATCATATTAACATCAAGATATAGACCAATGAAAGTGAATAAAGAGCCTAGAAATAAACCCACACATGTACAGTCAACTAAAGCTTGATAAAAACCAAGAATACACAATGGTAAATGATAGTTTCTTCAACAAACGTTGCTAATAAATGGACATACATATGCAAAAAAAAATGAATTTGAACACTTACCATACACAATGCACAACAATCAACTAAAAATTGATTTGTTTTGTTCAGTGATAGGAAGGCTTTTCTAAGAAGCTAATATCTAATGTAAGGCACTATCATTTCACTCATTGTCTGGTGGTTAGACAATGAAAGAAACTAGGATGAAAGCAATTCAAAACTCAAATATTAAAATAGTCCCTCTGGAACACTTTGAACCTCATCCTATGGCACCAGTATTTCCCTGATACCAAAACCAGATAAGGATACCACACACACACACACACACACACATACACACAACAAATATCCCTGATGAATATAGATGCAAAAATTCTCAAGAATATATTATCAAACTAAATTCATTAAAAGGACAATACACCATGACCAAATGGGATTTATTCCTGGAATGCAAGGATGGTTCAACATATGCAAATTAATATATGTAATCATCATATGAATAAAATGAAAGATAAGAAATCATAAAAAAACTATAAAAAGGTAATTTCAATAGACAAAGAAAAAGCATTTGAGAAAATATAACATCATTTTGTCATAAAAACCCTTAACAGATCTGGTATACAAAGAATATACTTCAACGTAATAAACGTCATGTATGACAGACACACATCTAATATTATAGTTAATGGAAGAAAGTTGAAACAGTTTACTCTGAGATCTAGCATAAGAGAAAGTTGCCCAACCTCACCACTTCTACCCAACATAGTACTGGGAGTGCTAGCTAGAGCAATTAGGAAGAAAAAGAAATAAAAGGCATTTAAACTGGGAAGGAAGAGTTAAAATTATCACTATTTTCTGAATAATTGTATAAATAGAAAATCCCAGAATCAGTAAAAATCTGTTGGAATTAATCAATGATTTTAGTAAAGTGGCAGGTTAGAAAACCAACCTAGAGAAATCTGTGGCATTTCTTTAGACTAAGGATGAAGAATCAGTAAAAGAAATAAAGCTATCCCAATCACAGTAGCATGAAAAAACAATAAAATACTTATGAGTAAATTTAGCAAGGGAGTGAAAGATCCGTACAATGAAATCTCTAAGACTTTACTGAAGGAAATTGAAGAAGACACAAACAAATGAAAAGACATCCTGTGATCATAGATCAGAAGAACAGATGTTAAAATGACTACACTACCCCAAACCATCTGCAGATTCAATGCAACCTCCATCAAATACCAAAGACATTCTTCACAGAAACAGAAGAAATAATCCTAAAATTTGTATGCAACCATAAAAGACCTCAAATAGCCAAAGAGATTTTGAAGGGGTTGGGGGAAATCTGCAGCTCTATTTCCTGATTTCAAACTATACTAAAATCCATACTAATGAAAATAGTATGGTACTGGCTCAAAAATAGACATATAGACTAAATATACAGAATATAGGGCCAGAATTAAATCCCAGGATACGTGGTCTACTTATATTCTAAAAAGGAGTCAAGAACACACATTTGGGGAAACATAGTCTCTTCAACAAGTGGTAGAGAGACATATGAAAAACAATGAAATTGAACCACTATCTCATACTACTCACAAAAATTAACTCAAAACAAATCAAGAACTTAAATGTAAGACTGTAAATCTCACAGAAGAAAACACAGGAAAGAAATTCTTTGATCATTGGTTTTGGCAATGATAATTTGGACATTATGCCAAAAGCAAACACAACAAAAGCAAATATTAACAATCGGGGCTACACCAAACTAAAAAACTTCTTCACAGCAAAAGAAACAATTAGAAAAATGAAATGACAGCCTACAGAGTGGGAGACAATTTTTTCAAACCATATATCCAATAAAAGGTTAATATCCAAAATACATTTAAAAATCACACAATTTAACAACAAAACAAAACAAAAATCTGATTAAAAATGGGGCAGAACTAAATAGACATTTTTCCAAGATGGACATCAAAATGGCCAACAGGCACATAAAAAGATGTTCAGTATCACTAATCATCAAGAAGATACAAATAAAAACTATAAAAAATATCATCTCACTCCTGTTAGAATGGCTATCCTCAAGAAGACAAGAGACAAGAAGTGCTGGTGAGGATGAGGTGAAAATATTCAGTTGGTAGGAATGTAAAATAGCCCAGCTACTATGGAAAACAATAAGTCCCACCCCCAAATTGAAAATAGATCTTTCCTCTGATTCAGCAATTCTACTTCTGGGCATAACACCCAAAGGAAATGACAACAGGATTTTGATGAGATATATGAACACCCTTGTTTATTGCAGCATGATTTACAAATTCGAGATATGGAAACAACCCAAATGCCTATCAACAGATGCATGGATAAAAAAAAAAAAAAAGATGTGGTATATGTACACAACGCAATATTGTTTAGCCATGAGAAAGAAGGATATCCTGCCATTTGTGACGACATGGATGGATCTTGAGCACGTTATGCTAAGTGAGATAAGTCAGACAGAGAAAGTCAAGTACCAAGAACCATATGATATAGCTATTATGTGGAATCTAAAAAAGTCAACCCTGCACACACACATCCACATGCACACACACACACACACACACACACACACACACAAAACCAGAGAGTAAAACAGTAGTTACCAGGGCATGGAGGATGGGGGGGGGGGATAAGATTGGTGGTGTTTAAGATACAAACTTGCAACAAATAGTAAATAAGCCATAGAGATGTAGTGCATGGTATAAAGAATAAAGACCATAATGCTGTACTATAAAGTTGTAATGTGATAAGTCTTGCTTCAATGTCAATTATATTATGGCATATAAATGTATCAAAGTAGCACATTGTACACTTTAAATCTACAAAATGTGGCATGCCAACTTTATCAAATAAACTTTTTAAAAAATAAAATAAAATAGTCTCTCTCAAGCTTTGAAATAATTTTCACAATTTAATGTAAGGGAAAGAAGGGTGCCTGGGTGGCTCGGTTGATTGCACCTCCTACTCTTAATTTCTGTTCCGGTCATGATCCCAGGGTCATGGGATTGAGTCCTGAATTGGGCTCCGTGCTGAGCGTGGAGTCTGCTTAAGATTCTCTCTCTCTCTCTCTCTCTCTCTCTCTCTCTCTCTCTCTCTCTCCCTCTGTCCCCACCCCTACTTGTGCATGTTCTCTCTCTCTCTCTTTAAAATAGTAAATAAACAAATCTATAAAAATGTAAGGGGAAGATAATCTAGAGACTGTCTCTTTCCATTAACTCTCTCCCTGAACCATACATTCCGTAATTTGAGAATCTTTTTAGGAACAGCTAATTGCTCTCCAATAATTTGTGGGAATTCCAAGAAGGGGAGTTACTAATAGGGGAGCAGCTTAACTGTGGTATCACTTGGAGGCCCTATTTTCTGGGAAGGGAAGGGAATGAAAAGATTGAGTACAGAGTTGACCTGGCATGTAGTGAAGGATGTCGGCAGCTTAGAGGGGTATTATGGTGGAGAAGCAAGCTCATGGGCTTTGAATTACAACATATTTGGGTGTGAAGCCCAATTCTGGAAATTTCTGGCTGAGTGCTTGGTGCTCTACCAATGCTACTTGAATGTGACAGGTGGACTTATGCTTACCTGTGTGTTGGCTGTCTTAGGTCTGTAATAAGAAAAGAAAGCGAGGAGTAGCCATTTAAAACTATTTATCAAGTTGCTACTTCTGTGAGATAATACTTGCAGTCAGTGGATTTGCCTCACTGAATGGGGCAAGTGTTCTTCAACTCGTCTGGGAAATCACATAAGATTGCAAGCTCCATTTTACTTGTGCAGAGTAGGACCAGGAGACAACGTGTGATATTTGAAAGTTAGTTCATCAAGAATAATTCAATAAAAATAAAAGGAAAATGTGTGGCTATTTATTTTAAAGATCCCTTAAATTTTCATCAGACATATTTTATAGTTTCCCATTTTGGGCAAATTAAGGAATTAAATTTTAATCCTGATTTGCAGACAGTAAAGGCTCACAAGAATATTTTTGCCAAGAAATGACACATCTTTTCCTTAAGGAGTGGTATTGCTACATGGTAATAATGGAAGCTACATCAAGAATTGAAGACGTTTTGGGGCGCCTGGGTGGCTCAGTCGGTTGGGCGTCCGACTTCGGCTCAGGTCATGATCTCGCGGTCCGTGAGTTCGAGCCCCGCGTCGGGCTCTGTGCTGACAGCTCAGAGCCTGGAGCCTGTTTCAGATTCTGTGTTTCCCTCTCTCTGACCCTCCCCCGTTCATGCTCTGTCTCTCTCTGTCTCAAAAATAAATAAACGTTTAAAAAAAATAAAATAAAAATAAAAAGAAATGAAGAAGTTTTAAGCCTAATTTACACACTCAGAAAACTCACTGGGCTTTTTTTGTCAAGAAATGGCACACCGTTTCTTTCAGTGGTATATTAAATAGCGATAATGGAAGTTGCTTCACGGAAATGAAGACCGAGAAAAGGTCAAACAAGTTTCAGTCAGAACTATTATCTCTTATATATTAAATTTATTTTATAGCTATAATTTGTGATGAAGTGATAAAAAAAAGTGTGCTATTTGTTGAGATGAATTAGCTTCTGAAGCAATTAAACCATCAAAATTTAAATGGCATTTACATATACAACATAAAGAAATACATCCAAAACCATAAGAACACTTTGAAATAAATAGTATTGCAATAAAAAAGCTGACAGTAGCAGATATTCAATATTTTACATATAAACATTACTGCTTTGCAGGCTTTAATGTCGTACTTTAGTTTCCTAAGAAGGAAAACACCATCTACAATTACTAAGAAACTTGTGAATGACTGTATCAGAGAGCTTATCCCGATATGTTGCTATGGCAGACCAGGTGACTCAAGTCCCACTTTCCAATGAAACTAACTTGACATATTCAAGAATTGCCTAATGATATAAAAGATCAAGGTATACAGAAAATATAGGTGGCAGAATATTTTTCAGATTAATTGCTGACCAACACAACTAACCCTGAGTTGTGTAAAACTGTGAAAGATAACATTGTTGACAAGGGTAGTTTGGAATTTCAATTTTACGTAGGAGTATGTTCTGCGGGATAGTCACCCAGAATAAGAAGCTTGTGCCAGAATGTAAATTAACTGCTTTCTTCACAGAGAAAATGTTGCCAAAAAAAAAAAAAAGTCATCTGTCAACTATACAGTTGGCTTATGTGTGAATTATGTAAAGGCCATGCGTTATATTTTTAAATATCTTTAAATTATATGATAATATGGATAATGATAAAAATAATTGGTATTGCATGTAGAAATATAATGGTTAATTGAAAAAAATATTGAGAATGCTTGACATATGAAACAAACTTTAAATGCCTCTTCAAGAGACTTTTGTCACAACTGTTTTCTTTCTCTTCAGGGGAGTTTTGTTTGTGACAACTGTTTTCTTTCTCTTCAAGAGAGTTTTCTTCAACTGTTTTGTCACAGTTTTTTAAGGAAATGAATTGGATGGCGACGTTTGCTTATAAATCTAGTATAATTGGTATGTTTAATTATTTATTACTTCCATACAATAAAGAAACTTAACATATTTTCCATGACAGGTAAAGTCAAGAACACAACCCAAAGTTAACAGTTGAGAACGGTGTTTATAAATTGATGTAACAGACTGTTATGCTAAGTGAAATAAGTCACTTAGACAGATACCATATGTTTTCACTCTTATGTGGATCCTGAGAAACTTAACAAAAGACCATGGGGGAGGGGAAGAAAAAAAAAAAGGTTAGAGGGGGAGGGAGCCAAAACATAGGAGACTCTTGATGACTGAGAACAAACTGAGGGTTAATGGGGTGTGGGAGGGAGGGGAGGGTGGGTGAGGGGTATTGAGGAGGGCACCTGTTGGGATGAGCACTGGGTGTTGTATGGAAACCAATTTGACAATAAATTTCATATTAAAAAAATAAATTGTTGTAACATATTCCATAATTTAATAATAATTATAAATGAAGTGGATGATGATCTTGATGTTAGATATTTGCGAAAAGGTTGTTGACAAACACCTTAACCATTTGATATATCATTTTTATTTTCCACCAGGATGAAATCCATGCATAGGAAAATCATGGATCCAGATTTCATTTCTTTCATTGGGAGATAATTGAAAATTAACTATGAAATCAATTTTATAAGATAAATTAGTGAAACTGCATCATTTTGGTTGAAAATTAAAGATGAATATATTGAGTTTGCTGAAAGCTTTTTTTAATTTCTCCTATTTTTATTAATGTACTTCTGTGAGACAGGTTATTTATGGGCATTTTTCAAGTAAAACAGATATATTTAACTATATATTAACCTATGCAAATAATGCTGTCATCAATTTCACTTAAATAACTCAACATGCAGAAATTCAGATCCTTTATCAAATTAAAAACTTTACATATTAGTATACACGTTCTTACAAAATCTACATAGCCATTGAATATGAAGACTTGCCCTTTTCTTTTAAGTTTGTTTATTTATTTTGAGAGAGAAAGCACAAGCACAAAGAGAGGAAGACAGAGAAATCCAAGCTGGCTCCACGCTGTCAGCGCAGAGCCAAACACGGGGTTGGCAGGAGATCATGACCTGAGTCAAGAGTCCGACACTTAACTGACTGAGCCACCCAGGCTCCCCACAAGGACTTGCCTTCAAGTTAAAACTTTTTGCTTACTTACTGTAGAGGAATAACAAAAATTAAGCATACTAGTAAATATATTAATCACTTTCAATAAACAATATATGTAGTGTCTACAGCTAGTTTTCTTTTTCCCTATGTTTTACCTATGCTGGTTACATTTATTAAACAACGACGACTGAATCTAGGAAGACGGTTAGATTTTATATTATGCAAGTTTTTATTTTTCATTCCAGGTTTATGGTGATTTTTATTACAGTTTATGAAAGTATTGGTATCTGATGGATTGAAAGTAAAAACAGCTGGCCTGTCACTGCCAGTAGTTTGAGAAAAAACTGGGCTTGATTTATAAACCTTTCTGAGTTCTCATTTTCTCATTTACATAGGGAATATAACAGTGCCTGTCTTTCAAGATGATAATTATGACTAACAGTAAGAGACAAAGAATAAGCTAAAATCTTCAGGCAGCTTTTTTTTTTCCTTGCACAGTCCAGTCTCCTCTGATGCAATCACCCATTTTCGTAACAAATCTTCATAGCCGGGTCAGATAGACTCTGTCCCCAGTGGCTTCCCCTTGATGGTTGTTCCATATGCCACAAACGCCAGGGAATTTCTTTTTCATCATTATTCTACACATAAATTTTTCATATTAAGTGATAGTAATAGTTACCATTTGGAACATTTTCTAGATGGTAAACACTGTGTGAAGGTTTGTACGTATAAGCATTTAATTCTTACATTACTGCAATGAAACATACGTGTATTTTGTAGACAAAACCTGAGAGTCAGAGAAGTTAAGCAACTTGCCCCAAGTTGTACAACTAGAGGGAAAATAAGACAGAATTTGAATCTGCTTTGGTCTGAATCTAAGATTTTAATATTATTCCAATACATTCAATTTACTATATTTAACAATTGGGTTAGTGACCAGTATGCACTATTGTTAAAGAAATACCTATTAAATAAATGAATCACTCGATTAATATAGAAAGGAATATGTATGATTTGAAGTACTGGGAATTTTGGCTTTGTTTAAGCATAAACATTTAAATCAAAAGTGACATTTTCCACATTACTTCCCCCAAATTAGTTTTGTTTTCATTAGCAGTATGAACACAGAAAGTTATTTTTATCAACTTGAAATTAATACATAAAAAGACAGTTAATTGAGTAATTGTATTGTTTACGTTCATTACAACATGCCAAAATACATGTAGTCTAAAAAATGAGATTTGTAATTTGTTCTGGGTGAAAATAAAAGTTATTGCAATTATCACTTAGGATGCTTTTATCTTATAAATCGGAGATAGTGAACATGGTAATTCTGGTCTCAATTCAGATGGCTTTTCTATGAATGTCTCAAGGGCATACACTTTATCTTTTTCATTGCTGTATCCTGTCTAGTGTCTAGTGTAAGGACAAATACAAATTACAAGTAAGAGATTTAATTTTCCTTATGGAAAATAATGGAAGCGATGATTCGTCTTTCCCTTTTCTTAGAGCATTAACTCTAGAAAACTTTAGGAACCTTCTCTTCTGTTCAAAATGTACATATTATAATCCCTTTGAAAGGTGGACAGGCCTTTTGTAAATTTTCTGACCATAAATATCTTTTTCAAGGGCTAGGAATCACCTCTTTGAAATGCAATCATCACAGAGGCGCCTGGGTGGCTCAGTCAGTTAAGTGTCCAACTCTTGATTTCAGCTCAGGTCATGATCCCCCAGTTTGTGGGATCAAGCCCTGCGTCAGGCTCTGTGCGTAACCCGCTTGGAATTCTCTCTCTCTTCCCCTCCCCCGCTCTCAAAATGAATAAATAAACACTAAAAAAATGAGAAACACAGCCACTACAGAAGATATTGCCCCTACCTCCCTGTCTCCGTGGTTGGATAGAAGGTTCACTTTAGTACATACTTTCCTCCAAATTATAAAACTACCTCCTGTAATAAATACATGATAAATTTATTTTCCTCTGCACAAAACCAATGAGCTAACACAGATGGTCACCTAATTACCAGGTAAAGTTAGAATGACCTATGGGTGGCAAATTGTGCTGTAAAGTCTTCTCACCTAAAACTTTTATCTTTTGTTCATTTATCTTGAGTATATGTTTATAATGGGTCGTATTTGCCAGACTGTACGAAAAGGTGATATCTCTTCCTGTCTTTGCAGTTTCTTAGTGGATTGTCTTTGATGAGCATGGCATTTAGGTTTAATGCTTATTCCATAATAAAAGTGTTCTTTCTCTACGAATTCTGTGGAGAGAATTTCTGGGTTGGGAGATTTTATTTTTAATTATATTTCCAAAACACTTGCCATACTCTTTGCAGAGAGAACACTGAATAATTATTTGTGAGTCAGAGAAAGAAACCCTAATGTGCATTCAGTTAATTTTGCTTTAATTGCTCATTTGGCACATGGGAAAAATAATAATTGCTTAATTGCAATTGTTTTTGCATTGACATTTTATTTGTTATTCAAGGCTAGACTGCTTATGGCTCCACTAACTCTGTGCTCCTAAGTCACAAGAACTGTCTTAGAACCTCACAATCAAAACAAATTCAAATATAAATACAGACAAAATACTTGTTTTTCTTCTCACAACCTATCTCTGAAAATATCTGTTCTAGGGCCATTTTGTAATCTGACTTTTGAAACCACTTCTGTTTTCCTCAACTTCCAAGGCTTCACCTTCTTTTCTTTTTTTTTTCTTAATTTTTAAAAATGTTTTTATTTATTTTTGAGAGATACAGAGACAGAATGCAAGTGGGTTAGGAGCAGAGAGAGAGGGAGACACAGAATCTGAAACAGGCTCCAGGCTCTGAGCTGTCAGCACAGAGCCGGACGCGGGGCTTGAACTCACAAACCATGAGATCATGACCCGAGCCGAAGTTGGACACTCAACCTACTGAGCCACCCAGGCGCCCCACCTTATTTTCTAATATATAGCCTCAGACCTGGCACCTGATTCGGCTCCTATAATGTTGGCCTTTCTTTCCTTGACTAACAATCAGACTGGCTCTTTGGATTATGTCTGTTTTCTAATATGCTTACCCACCCACTGCAGTAAAGATCTACTTCGATCCTTAGATGTCAGTATTCTTGCGAAACTTCCCAACAAGAATCAGAAGAGCATTTTCAATAATAATTAGGATATATATTTAAAAATAAGGAAACGGAGACTTAAAATCTAGTTTTTCAGTTCTGGAGCAGAAAACCATAGCTAGAGAGCAAGATTTTCACAAGCCCATTCATTTTTTTATTTGCTTTTCAGTGTTTAACTAAAAGGCATAATATGGTTTGCAAAGCAGACAAATATTTAGATCAAATATACACACCCTTATAAATGAACATGGGCCAACTATCCCCTAAATATGTAGGCTTGCTCATTTTCATTACAAAAGTCTGTCAAGTCCTTAATAACAAAACTGAACAAATAAAGTCACCCCTAGGCAAAACTAGAAAATCAAAACATTAAAGAGAAAACACAATGTAAGCGTTAATTGAAAATACCTTTTTGTGGCATTTTTCCCTTTTGCAAAGGATTTATTGTTAGCTTTGGAATATTTTGTTCCTTCTAATTGTAAAGAGAGGCAGCTCTCAGCTTATGAAATAGACAGGGACTACTATCAACACAGAATTTAGACTTCCTGGAGAGGGAGTTTTCTGAAAGATATAATTGTCCTAAAGACCTCCTAAGGGATTTTTTCTCAGTGAAGGTGTTTCACACATATACATATATATACAAATATATATGTACATATATGATGTGTATATAGTCATCTACATATATATATATATTTATATAGTCTTCTATCATCATAGTTTTGTAAAGAAATGACACCTACATGAAACAAAAACATAGTCTCAGAATGTAGCAGATACAACTGATTTAATTAAATATAAAATTTAATTGATTTTCAGATTTTTTATCTTTTTATTATTTTTTAGATTAATGAGAACTTCATTAGGGTCTGTATAGCCACAGTATGTAACTATCACTTCTTTCCTAGACTATTCCAGTTCTTTTTCAGTGATTTTTCTTGCCTATTACTTTTTTTTTAAGTTTATTTATTTATTTTGAGAGAGAGCATGAGCAGGGGATAAGCAGAGAGAGACAGAGAGAGAGAGAGAGAGAGGGAGAGAGAGAGAATCCCAAGCAGGCTCTGCCTGTGTCAGTGCAGAGTCCAACCCAGGGATCGATCTCACAAGCCATGAGATCGTGACCTGAGCTGAAGTCAAGAGTTGTACACTGAACCGACTGAGCCACCCAGGTGCCCCAATCACTCTCTCTCTTTTTTTTTTTTTATGTTTATTTATTTTTGATAGAGAGAGAGAGAGACAGAGCATGAGCAGGGGAGGGGCAGAGAAAGTGGGAGACACAGAATCCGAAGCAGGCTTCTGGCTCTGAGACGCGGGGCTCGAACTCACAGACCATGAGATCATTACCTGAGCCAAAGTCGGATGCTCAACCGACTGAGCCACCCAGGCGCCCTGCCCCAATCACTCTTAATCACTATATCGTTAACCACTAAGACAAAGCCTTAAAAAATGAACAATAAACTGGATTATCTATTCCAAATCCAATTCAGCGAACTTTATGGACTAAAAGGGGTAGTGAGAAATGTAGCTAACAGATAAGATCCATGACTGGAATTTGTCCAGAGTCAATAGAAAATCTCACAAGTTTGGGGATGTAACACACAGAAGGAGCTGGAACAACAACCAAGAAACACAAGAGAATATAGGAAGTAGGAAGACTATGATAACCTGTGTTATTTCTGACTTTCCAAAATCTAAACCCCTTCTGCTCCTTTTTGGGGATCCGGATTTTCTTTGGTCTCACGGCTCTCACAGCTATTTCTTGGGCACATGACATAACTTGGGCATATTCCAACAAGAACTTCTGCTCCTGGAAAATTTACTGAGAGACAAAGAGACTATTATTATTCCTTCTTCAGTAGAATAATTTTACAAGCTGTAACCACAGAATTAGTTATGAAAAATATGTCTATACAAGTTCCTGAGAGCTAGGAAGGGAAACAAATACATACAAACACAACTGGAGTAGTCAATGATGTTAGGGATAATTTTACTACAGTTTAAAGATTTATGTGACTTGAGCCCAAGGATGTGGATTCAATACTTACCTTCTTGAAAGAAATGGGATTTCTTTCTTTTTTCTTCTTTCTCTTTCTTTCTTTCTTTCTTTCTTTCTTTCTTTCTTTCTTTCTTTCTTAATGATGCTTAGGATAGGATTTAGTGGTGCTCCTCCTTGTTTAAGGCAACTTCTAGACCAGTGCCCTAGCTGAAGGGCTTTCTAATTATTAGGCAACCAGTGAAATAGATGGAAACATCAACTTGCTTAACATGAGAAGACAAGATTCTATTTTTTCCTTATTTTGTAAATGTATTTTAACCCCAAGGAATATAAAGTCATTGTTGGGCTGATCATATAAACCCAAATTATAGCATTCTTTATTGTTTTAAGGAATAATCTGTGTGTATTTGGTATTTTAAATACTTTTCATGATTAAGAAAATTTATTATACCAAAGTCTCCAGGAAAACACATCTCTGATTTTAGCTGAAAATCAGTAACTGAGTGATTTAGAATTGTAGTTTTATAACTTAAATTGTTCTAAATTTATAAACAAACAAAATCCTAAAGGAGAACACAGGCAGCAACCTCTTTGACCTCAGCTGCAGCAACTTCTTTCTAGATACATCTGGAGGCAAAGGAAACAAAAGGAAAAATAAACTATTGGGACTTCATCAAAATAAAAATCTTCTGCACAGTAAAAGAAACAATCAACAAAACTAAAAGGCAACTTATGAAATGGGAGACAATATTTGCAAAGGGCATATCTGATAAAAGGTTAGTATTCAAAATGTATAAAGAACTTCTAAAATTCAACATCCCAAAAGCAAGTAATCCAATTAAAAATGGGCAGAAGATATGAATAGACATTTTTCCAAAGAAGACATACAGATGGCCAACAAACACATGAAAAGATGCTCAGCATCACTCATCATCAGGAAAATACAAATCAAAACTACAATGAGATATAACCTAACACCTGTCAAATGGTTAAAATCAACAACACAAGAATTGGCATGCGATGACAAGGATGGAGAACCTTTGTTGGTGGCAATGCAAATTGGTGCAGCCACTCTGGAAAACAGTATGGCATTTCCTCAGAAAATTAAAAATAGAACTACCCTACAATCTAGCAATTGCACTAAACATTTATCCAAAGAATACAAAAATACTAATTCAAAGGGATACATGCACCCCCATATTTACAGCAACATTATGTATTAATAGCCAATTTATCCAAAGAGCCCAAATGTCCATCCAAATGAATAGATAAAGAAGAGGTATATATATTATAATATATATATTTAATATATATTATAATATATATAACAGGATATTATTTAGCTCTTTAAGGAATATACAATATATATTGTAATATATTTAAAGAATATATAATGGAATATTAGTTGGCTATAAAAAATGAAATCTTGCCATTTACAATGACGTGGATGGAGCTAAAGGGTATTATGCTAAGGGAAATAAGCCAATCAGAGAAAGACAAATACCATATGGTTTCACTCACGTGTGGAATTTAAGAAACAAAACGAAGAAGCAAAAGGACAAATAAGAGGGAGAGAGAGAGAGAGAGAGAGAAACCAAGAAACAGGCTGTTAACTATAAAGAACAAACTGATGGTTACCAGAGGGGAAGTGAGTGGAGGGATGGGCTAGCTGGGTGATGGGCATTAAGGAGTGCACTTGCTGGGATGAGCACTGATCACTCTATGGTACATCGGAAGCTAATACCACACTGTATGTTAACTAAGTGGAATAAGTTTTGCAATGGGACCAAACATTAATCGAAGTCTCCTTACGATCAGATATTAAAATTTCCTTGGTTTACAAATACAGTAATTCAGTTTTTAAGTTAAGGTTTAAAGTTTTACAAAGAAAAAAGCTACACTAAAATTTTAACTTAAAAATTGACTGGTTTTTTAAAATACGTGCCTGACTACTTTTTTTCAGCGCACAACAACTTCGAGTACATTAGACAGCACACATTGACCTCATTCATAGCAGCTGTGTCCTTGTCCCACCTTGTCTCAAACCAACATGCATCATTTTGCCTATTCAATATTTTCCATAAGAAATTGTCAAATTCAGCAACAGTGATTTTTTTAAAAATAGAAATGCAGGGTCATATTGTCCACTGTGCCATCGCCTACCTTTCTGACTCTCCTCACTTTGGTTTTATGGTCTTTATTTTATACTCTGGCCTTTTCCTTATCTCATAACTTGATATATCACCATCTTTCCATCTACATGGATGCTAGAACTAGGTCTGTGGTGTTAAAATGATTGTTTGCTATTTCACAGTGAACAGTTTTGCACTGGTATCTCTTGTTTTGGCTCACTACATGAATCGCCAAGATGCTAGTAATTTGATGACTGAAAATATTTCCTTTTATTTTAAGAGCACAGAGGCAGACATTTGCGTTAATTGCACTTTTTGCTTCAAGGCAAATTATCATCATTGGCCCATGCATGATATTTTCTCCATTTGGTTTATTAGTTTTCTTTTATTCATTCATTCCATCTTATTTTTATATCCTACTCTTTTTTTTCCATCTTAGCTATAAACAACTATTATATACTCTAAGGTGTTTTATATTGCTTGCATATGCTATTGCAAAATTCATATTGTTAATATGAGTACATATGATTTATTTATGCATACACACATATATATCACAATTTCTTACTATTATATCTCACTATACATGGTGCTATAAATGGGCATGTGTATATATATATATATATGTATATACATATATACATATGTGAGGAGATAATGGTGAGGTGAGGAGATAATGTAAGTTGGATTAACATAAACAGGAGAACATGTGTGTCCTATGTTTCTTTCCCATTTGGTCTTCTTTTATTGGGAAGAGAATTCTGAAACCTCACTCTATATCACTGTACTAAAAAGATAACATTTAAAAAAATTAAGAAATCATCTTTAGGTTAAAGCTTTACAAAAATGGGATACCAGTTTAGAGAGGGGTTATATATAGTGTGGTGGTGACCATTGAAATCAATGTAAGAAATCCAAGGAGAAGGGAGAAATTTCAAGGATTTGAAACCATTTGTAAAGCTGTTTTTCTCTCATCAGTGTTTCTGATAAAAGCTCTTGTCTGGTCTAGAATCTTTTCCTATCATTATTATTTTTTCTAATTGATTAGTGCTCCTACATAAGTAGGTATTAGCAACTCTTAAATATTCCATAATATTGATTATTCTATTGGTTTATGATTATTTGCTATATTTCTCTATCATATTCAGCACTGGTTAGCCATGGGTTCTTCAGGTGATCCTTTGATTTTGAGGGCTTTATTCATCCATTCAATTATCTGTGGGTTATTATGTTGTTTATCTGGTTGCAAGTGGGGATTCTGTGAATATATAGGAGATGGCTCACTATTACAAACACATTACAGTGATTCAGTCTACTTAACATTTATTACTAAATCTTCTTTGATTTATTATAAAGGAGACATCACACTTTTGATTAAAAATACACATACATAATATTTGAGAGAAAGTTTAGAAATTAGCTAACATCCATCCATCCACCAGATAATAAGTTTGAGGTTCAGAGAGGCTCGCTGTCTTGCCAAAGTTCATACAGTGAAGTAGAAAGACAGCTAGGATTGCAAAAGATTAACTTCCAGATCTAATTTCTCATCCAAACCTCTTCTCATCACTATCCTTCTGTCTCATTGTTAGTATTATAAGTAAGATCAGACTTGGGGATGGGAGCTTGGTTTCTAGAGGAAGCAAGAAATTTGAGCAGAAGTATATCAGAGAAGAAAAAAATTCTCAAATTTTCTTTTTTGAAAAAACAAAAATACCCATAACTTTTATTGAGTAGATTCTCAGTAGGATTCTTTCCAAAGACACATTACTTAAAGAAAGAAGAGTGCTGTTCAAATAACCTTTCTGTATTGCATGGTGAAGCAGTGACCTACCCCCAAATTTGATTTTTATACCCTTGTCAGATATTTAGGAATGAGAAGAGGCATTTAAAGATTATTGGAATGATTGGGTTCATTATATTGTTGTTATTTTTCCTGATAATTATCAAACACAATCTACCCTTGTCTACACTAGAAGCCTTATTTTGAGAATAAGCTATATAATTTTGAATGTACTGGGAGAAAAAGGCAAGCAAAATCATGCAAAAATCAATAGTTCTTTCTCTGTGTCATCTTATTTATGAGAGGGATGCACAAGAGAGGTCACCCAAAGCAGAAGTAGGATCAATAGGTTTGCAAATTTTGATTGGGTCTTCTTTGGTTACTGCAAAAGAATCCTGTGTGTTTAGCTCTTTTGAAGGTAAATGAATAAACTGCACACTTTTAAGAGGGTTGTAACTTGTCTTTACTTAGAATTGCTCTCCCCAAGACTTTTTTCCTACCTATTGAATTTAATAGTGTGATAATATAGAATTATGTCTAACTGGAGTAACTTTCTTTATATCTGGTTAGTCCTCATTTCTCTTTAGAAAGAAAGGAAATGAGCAGATTCCTTTATTAAGAACAGCTAATACAGTCTCATCAATATTTTCTTTATTTTTCCTATATTTAGTGCTATTTCATATAAGTACTATTCTGTGCCTTTAAATACATTTGTTTACTGAGATACTGCCCCTATGATCGTTAACCAAACCCAAAATATTTTTTTTAATTTTTTTAATGTTTATTTATTTTTGAGAGAGAGACAGAGTGTGAGTGGGGGAGGGGCAGAGAGAGAGAGGGAGACACAGAATCTGAAGCAGGCTCCAGGCTCTCAGCTGTTACCACAGAGCCTGATGCGAGGCTCGAACTCACAAACCATGAGATCGTGACCTGAGCTGAAGTCGGATGCTTACTGACTGAGCCACCAAGGCACCCCCCAAATCAAAAATATTGATTTAGGGAGAGTTTAGGAGGTTTTGGTTAGGAAATTCTGAAGATGACTCAGGAACTATCATTTTTTCAAACGACTATATTGACCAGAATTATCCTAGATTTTTTATATACATTATTTCAACTGATTAAAAAAAACAACACATCCCTGGGAGGGGTTTATCTTTATTTGTGGGTGTTTTTAAAAGGACAGGTCACAGGCAAGAGGCTGTGTTGGTATTTGATTACATGTGTGTGATAACAAGGCCTGTACTCTTTCTATTTTAGTACCATTATCTAAAATGCGTTACTTAGGGGTGCCTGGGTGCCTCAGTTAGTTGAGCGTCCGACTCTTGATTTCAGCTCAGGTCATGATCTTACCATCATGAGATCGAGCCCCAAGTCAGGCTCATTAGGCCCTGTACTGAGCATGGAGCCTGTTTAAGATTCTCTCTTCCTCTGTGCCTCTCCCCTCTTCAAGTACACTCTCTCCCTCTAAAATAAAAAGTAAAATAATATAAATTAAAAAAATAAAATATGTTACTTTATGTGTTAATAAGTTTAACATGCAATTGGGTTTCCATGTTCCAATAAGATTATGTTGGAATAATCAGTCACAGCAGACTCTTTACTGCTGACCTTCTCAGGGCATTTACTGTACTTAACATCAAAGCAAGTGCATTGCCAGGGTTCAGTTGTGCACAGTTTTCAAATTTACTTGACCCCCACATCTCTAACAGGGAATCTTTTAGAAGTTGTCCTTTCTGGGGCGCCTGGGTGGCTCAGTTGGTTGAGGGTCTGACTCTTGATTTTGGTTGAGGTCATCATCTCACGGTTTGTGGATTCAAGCCCCGTGTCAGGCTCTGTGCTCGTGGTGCAGAGTCTCTCTCTCTTTCTCCTTCTCTCTCTGCCCCTCCCCTGCTCATGCTCTCTCTTAAAATAAATAGATAAATAGATCATCTTTTTTTTTTTTTAAGTTGTCCTTCCTACTATACTTGGGAAAATACACAGGGGAAATTAAACAAGGGACCATGTTGTTGCCATGATTCTCCAGTCATGATAAATGCCCTCAATAGACACTGAAGCAATGAAAGGATTTCTGAAAGATTGTTTAGTATCTACCTGCACATCTTGTGTACTGTGCATTATGTGAATATAATCTTGTATCATGGGACAATCCTCCTAAAAAACCTTGTTCACATGTTGGGAGGAAAAGTAAAAACCTACTCATGTGCTTCTTGGATATTATGAGCTGTATTTGACACAGTTGACCAAAGAAGAAAGTTGTAATTCTGAAAATTATTGAACAGGGTCATGATATTATGTTTTAATTTAAACTAGGAAAAGAAAGTCTAGCTAAATGTCATAGATCTTACTAACATGTTGTTACAAAATACATCCATAATTTAAAAATTCAAACTATGAAAGTCCAAATGCAAACAAGAAATAATCATTAAAAATTTTCGCCACTCAACGTGATCCATGGTATTGTCCCATGTGTGCTCAGAAATGTATCTTTAATGTTTTCCCACAAACATTGGGTGATTCTGCAACCACACTACTGGCCCTGGTAGTGATTTCCCCTGACGCTGCTTCTCTGCTGGGTACCGATGTCCTTCTCTAGAAATCAGTGATGCTTCACACTTTCTTAGATTCCCTTACAGGTGTCCTTTCCAGATGACTCTCAGAATAGCTCTATGGTTAAAAGACACCTAAATTCTAACCAACAATTGCTTTAACATTTCCACATTTACAAATCAGAACAAATCAAGCCCCAGAGAAGAGAATGGAGGGAATAGATCTCCTCTTTGCTAGATTAATGTGTCTCCAGTCTTTATTTTCTACATTCATTGTCCTTTTTCCAGGATGATTGACAATGAAAACAGCTCTTCATTTAAGGTTTGGGATATGGTCTGACTCCATGAACCTGCCAAGGCAGTTGAAGAAGACTAATTTCTAGACTTCTCCAACATTGAGATTATTTTCTTATCATCATGTGCGGAGTATTAACAGTGTGATTCAGATAAACGCTAAGACCACTACAAAGGCAGGTTTTTTAAATGATTTCTCAGTTTTAGTGATTTAAATTTAATTTAATGATTTAGTGATTTATCAGTTTTATATTATTTTCCTGCAGTTTTAAGGGTGTTCTTTCTTCCTTCCTTCCTTCCTTCCTTCCTTCCTTCCTTCCTTCTTTCTTCCTTCTTTTTCCTTTCTTTCTTTCTTTCTTTCTTTCTTTCTTTCTTTCTCTCTCTCTTTCTTTCTTTCTTTCTTTCTTTCTTTCTTTCTTTCTTTCTTTCTTTTTTATTTCCAGACAAAATGCACATGAGTAGGAAGGGGCAGAGAGAGAGGCAGACAGAGGATCTGAAGCAGGTTCTGCGCTGACAGCAGAGAGTCTAACGTGGGGCCTGAACTCATAAACCATGAAATCATGACCTGAGCCTGACACTTAACCAATTGAGCCACCTAGGTGCCCCAAGGGTGTCTGTCCTTAAACTCCTTTGTTTTAAAGCTTAAAAAAAAACTGGCTAAGTATTAGCACATACACATGGAGACAAGTTTCCTTCAACTCCTCAAAACGTAGCAATATCACAGCAAAGAGTTGTCTTAAACTCCACACAGAGAAAAAAAAATGTAAAGAAAAAAAAAAAACAACTTACCCAAGGCTTAGTTGAATATGTGCTTATATCCCTAAGGATCACCTATTATTTAAAAGAAAAAAAAAAAAAAAAGAAAGTAAATACTTGGGCTCCATTTAGAGGGATTCTGATTTAGTAGGCATGAAATGGGCTTTAAGTATTTGCATTTTCAAGTATCACCAGTTGATTTAATTTTTTTAATTTAAAAACTGTTTAATGTTTATTTATTTTTGAGAGAGAGGGAGAAACAGAGCACGAGCAGGGGAGGGACAGAGTGAGAGGGAGACAGAGAATTGTAAGCAGGCTCCAGGCTCTGAGCTCTCAGCACAGAGCCCCATGCGGGGCTCCAACCCATGAACCGTGAGATCATGACCTGAGCCGAAGTCGGGCTCTCAACTGACTGAGTCACCCAGGTGCCCCATCAAGCATCACCAGTTGATCTTAAAACTGGAGACCTAGAAATTAGGTTTTAGAATATGCCTTAAAAATAGTCAATTTATGGAGTGCTGAAATACATACTCAAGTAAAAGTAATATTATTCAGAAGACGAGGTAGCTTTTAAATCTGACATCTCTTCTCATATGACTTCACTGCATTGAGACATTTGTACAAACAATGGATTGGTAGTTGTTTTATACTGGCCTAACCTATTCTGCTGCTTCTAGTTTTTCCTTTTTCAAAGTTAATTAATGAAAACAATAACTCTCCTCTCAAACAAACAAAAAGAGACTTTTCTTGGAAAATCTAACGCAATGTTAAAATTAGATCACTGCTATGGCAACCTGACTTCTCTTCCTCATCCAGTCCCTACTAAACACACTGCTGTCGGTTACTCACTTTCAGTCTGTTAGCTGGCATCTTGCATCTCGAAGATTCTTAGTGTAGCAGTATCGTGACTTTAAAATACTCTTTTAATTTTTTTTAATGTTTGTTTGTTTATTTATTTATTTTTGAGAGAGAGAGAAAGACATAGCACGAGCAGGGGAGGAGCAGAGAGAGAGGGAGACACAGAATCCGCAACAGGCTCCAGGCTCCGAGCTGTCAGCACAGAGCCCAACGCGGGGCTCCAACTCACCAACCGTGAGATCATGACCAGAGCCGAAGCTGGACCCTCAACCGACTGAGCCACCAGGTGCCCCCAAAACACTCTTCAGTGTAGCTTCTCCCAATACAACTAACAAGACCTCTCAGTCTCATATGAACAATTCACATTAGCCAAACTTTTCTACTAAATTTCCCTTTCAGATTTCAGCTGCAATTCTACCTATATGTCTTTTTTCTTGCAATTTTCTGCCGAAAACACTCTCCTTTTATCTAAGCCCAGATCTTCACTAGAAAGCTATTACCAGTTTCAATATTTCCGTCTAAATTCTCCCTTCTTTCACTGTTGATTCTCTCATGAATTCCTAGTAGAATTGCTTATGTGAACCAAATTTAGGATGCAGGTGATGTCGTTTTACTCTGACATTTATCAGATGTAAGTATAAGAATATATTATGCATTCTAATATTTATATTCTCTCCTTATGCACTTCCAGTCTGTTTGCCTAAAGGTAAAGTCATGCACGCTCTTTACCTCTTTTTCTCACTCGTCTTTGTATCGCAAGTAACTTACACAGAGTAGACACACTGTATTAAAAACTAAATGAGTATGTGGTATAGGATTATGATGTTTATATAAAAGGGTGTGTGTTCCCTTTAATTTAATACTTAGATGATACAGCTTTTTCTATGGAAAAATAACATATTCTTACTTGGATGGGACACAAATGATGATCATTACTAAAATCAACAGAATTGCCAGTGTCTTCACAGCCCAGTTGGAGACTCACAGAGGAACTATTTGTTTCAACAGCAACTGTTTTCCACTTGAGAAGTGTTAGCAGATCCTAAGGCATAAACATACACATTGGAGCATGAAAGAAGTTTGCGGTTTGTGTGTTATGATTGTGGGAGTTGTTATGGCAGATGACACTTTTGCTTAACAAAAGCTGTTAAATTTGCTTGGATTCACTGCAAAATTTGGATGTGTGTGCCATTCATTTTTATTCATATGGGGTTATTTGGTATATTTTGGGATAGACCTTGTCTATGTGAAGCACTATAACCCACATTAAGCCAGATGCGTGAACTTTTAAAATTCCTCGGAATTACTGAAGTCGTTCCAAAATAGATCTTATTGGCAATTATTGAACTATAGCCGTCTTAGAGTTCTACAGACTGGAGTTGTATGAGGAAGGCTAGCAATAAAGCTATTCAGAGAGTAGTTACAGTGTTAGTGAGATATGTAAAAACAAGAGAAAGTTTGCTGTCAGTGGAACAAAGTAGCCTGGAGATAGATCTACCCTATGCAAGAATTTGTGAGACGCTATAGAAGGCAACAGGGAAAGGAAGAATTATTGTTTAAATGGCCTTGGGACAGTTTATTGGCAATATCGTGGAAAAATATAGATTTTGTAATAAAATGTGCTTTTTAAATGGTTAGTGTGCGTGACAATTTTGAAAAATTATGATATGGAAGTAACTTCTCATGAAAATTTGAAAAGAAACATCTTTCTGCCTCTGAAGAGGTAAGAGGCCAAAAGGTAAGTAAGAAATTTGACTAAGTTAGAATAATTTTGAAGGTCAAGAAATAATCAATTCAAGAATAAATATGTGCAGTATATACTTATACTTACTGTATAAGAGTTTTATTCAAGTCCTTAAGACTTGGATATTTAAATGACTGTAAAAGTATAATTTGGCTTTTCTTTAAGAAAAAATTAGAAAATCACATTTGATTTTGTCCTTAGAAAAAGGAATTATATTAAATTAGGGGAAGAGTGTGGTGCAAATCTCTTGGACCTAAAATACATCAAGGTTTGTTTTTAGACTATGTACTTATTTTTGTTACTAACAAATTTTAGGAGATACATAGAATCCAGGAATTTAAACAAAGAACCAATTAAAAAAAATGGTCAAACTGGTCCTTAAATAAAACTGGCATATATATTTTAATACTGTATTTTTGTAACTAAGGAATTTCAGGGGATATATAGAGTCCAGGATGTTAAACAAAGAACCATTAAAAAAACAAAAACAAAAACAAACAAACAAAACAACTAATCAGGTTAAAAAGGTCCTTAAATAAAACTGTGCATACGTATTTTAATATGGTGTATAGCTTTTTAATTATTTGAATACATAAATATATATATACATAAATAATGTGTGTTTGCATTAAAGAGCAAACATAATTTTTAAACAATTAAGAAGTTTATTATTTGTTCCATCATTGCCTTAATAACTTCTAATTTTTCTCTCACTTTTAGTATAACGTAAGGATTCTCATGCTGTCAAATTCTAAATCATTTTCATAAAATATGCTTAGATGATTATATAATTCCATAAAGCATGGTTAGTGTAGTAATTTATGTTATAAAAATCTTTTTTATTCAAAAATTTTAGTTCAGTGTCTCACCCAACTATGCAAACCATATTATAACTTTTGGTATCTTCTTAATGTTTATTTATATTTCAGAGAGAGAGAGAGAGAGGGAGACAGAGGATTTAAAGCAAATGAGCCCAGATGTGGGTCTAGAACTCCTGAAGTGAGATCATGACCTGAGCTGAACTCAGCCGTTTAACCGACTGAGCCACCCAGGCACCTCATAACTTTGGTATTTTTAATTTAACTTGCATAAAAATTTTAAAATAATTTTTATTATTTCTGCTAATTATTTCTAAACCTAAATAAATATTACTCGGATTTTCATTTATATATTAACATGAACAAAGATTATAAACCTTGAATCCACTAAAGAGGGGTTATAACTAACACGCACATGGAAAACATTGAACTGTATTTGTCACTGGAAAAATCCAGATATATTTTTGTTATTATAAATTGTTAAGTAGCAGAAAAATTAAAACATTAATTAAATCAATGAATTAAACATTTTAAAAAATAATCAACAGAAAAATTCGATTAAGTGGAATTGAGCATTTCTTATATTTTTATAAGCTGCTATGGAGCTTATAATTTTTTTATATTTATACTTTCTTATATTTTTATAAGCTGCTATGGAGCTTTCTAAGATAATACATAGCTATATAACTACAGCGTGTGTATATTGGTGTGTGAGATGAATTGGTTTACCAGAGAAAAATCCAACAAACAGTGCTGAAACGTAAAAACCAACTAACCAACCAACCAAACAAAAAAACTTATTGTTTCCTTAACTAGTAGTCTATAGATACAGCTCCTGCTTGGATTAAGCAGATTTATGACATCAGGTACTGGGTCACACTGTCTATGAAAATTTTATAATTTCAAATTGTATGGCTCAGCTTCAATGTCATATCCTTTGGATTTCAACTAAAGGTGAAAAGCCAGCAGGTAGCCGATGTCATGAGTGAGCTTCCTATCTTTTTTCTTAGGAGACTATAAAATGCTTTTTCAGAGGTCCCAAATACACTTCCCTTCAAGACCACCTTCCAGAAAGAAGTAGGTCATGCAGACGTACTGTTTTCTAGGAAAGTCAGGGAAACGTAATGTCTGAAGTTTTAAACCTTTATAAGATTGGAAGGCAAGGGAATATAAAAAGGGTTGGGGAGTAAGTTTGGGGAGCCAGAGGACATTGTCTACCACCGTGGGTGTGTATGTTGTGTGGACCCAGACCATATTCATATCTGAGTATCAGCATACATGTTTTACCTAACAACTTAGTGCAGATCATTCTAAGTCATTCATGTTTTCAACATAAATATTAACTGTACTTTGTTTTATGTATGCACTATTATTCAATGCACTATTATTCAAACCATTCCTTATGAGGTGGTTTCTTTTACTTTCATTTTTAAAATAAACATTTGGAAGATAGACATCCTTAATTATTCAAGGATGAACTGCTATAAATTACATTGCTCAACAAAATTGTGTAAGTAGTAATTTTCAGCTTAAAATGTGGTATAAGTTGGGTAAACTTATAGTAGAAAATTTTTGAAACTACAAATGCATATAATCAGGAAGTAAAATCTACACAGTTTCATCTCTCCACTATGGCCATACACTTATCACAACTCATCCCCCCACTGATTACAAGTAAAAACTATCTAAAATAAACCAAACAAAAAACAACCACCACCTGAAAATTCTGGAAATAAACAAAAGTAGCAATATTAGAAAGGAGTAAAAACTTGGAGAAGTGACCTGTGCAAGGGTGAGTTGTTCTGTTTTTGTATGTTTGTTTTGTTTGTGCCCCGCGACTTTGCTCCAAGCACAGCCTTCACACAAGGGGTGATGCAACGGTACAAGGGCTCAAGTCCAAGAGAGTCTCATATTCCTTGCCAGAGAAATCAGGGAAGAGGACTCCTGTGTGCCAGAGAGCGTATGGAAGAATTCTAGAGAGGAGATTTCTCAGCTGAGAATCAACACAAACCTCAATGTAACCCGTGATCTACACATGTGCCACCCAAATGCAAACCAGCAGAGCAAACGCTTAGGAAAGAGAAGGGGTACTTGTAATAACCCACACAAATCTTCTATTAGCTTCTAAACTATGCATGCTGAGAACAGACACAAACAAGGCCTAGGGAACATAAGTGAGATTTGAACCACTCCCAAGAGACAGGAGAGAAGATGCAGTCTAATGTGACCAAGTGACTGCCCACAAATACAAAATTATAGATATTCTCCGGATGAGGTTAACAGGACTCAGAGCCTGCACAATACAACATTCACAATATTCAGGATACAACGCCAAATTCTCACGATACAAAGAACCGGGAGAATGTGACCAATTTTATTTTATTTATTTATTTATTATTTTTTTTTTTTAAATTTTTTTTTTAACGTTTATTTATTTTTCAGACAGAGAGAGACACAGCATGAACGGGGGAGGGGCAGAGAGAGAGGGAAACACAGAATCGGAAGGAGGCTCCAGGCTCTGAGCCATCAGCCCAGAGCCCGACGCGGGGCTCAAACCCGCGGACCGCGAGATCGTGACCTGAGCCGAAGTCGGACGCTTAACCGACTGAGCCACCCAGGTGCCCCGTATGCGACAAATTTTAAAGGCAAGATTAATGGACACATAACCGACCCACAGAACAACTCAGATGTTGAAGCCATCAGAGGAATTTCAAATCCGATATTATAACTGCGCTCCATAAGATAAGAGAAAGCACAGTTGCAATAAATAAATCTGTAGAAATTATCCACAGAGTAGAAACTATAAAAAGCAAATGCACTTATTTTTAGAACTAAAAACTACAGTATCTGAAAAATGTTTTTAAAGTCTCACTGAAGCTAAGTAGCAGAATAGAGACATAGAAAGAGCAGGCAGAGGAGTCCATAAACTTGAAATAGATCACAATTATTCAGTATCGAGAACATAAGGAAAAACATTAAAAAATAACAGTCTCAGGCAGGAATCTGTGAGACAAAATCAAAAGATATAACTTTCATGTAATTGTATTCCCATAGGATAGGAGGAAATAATGGGACAGAAAAGAAATCAGAAAAAAAATAATGGCAGAGTATTTTTCAAATTTGGTGATAGACATAAATTTATGTATCTAAATACACCAGTGAACCCCAAATAGGAGAAACTCAAGGAATATCACACCTACTTACATTAAAATCAATGGCAAATGCTAAAGATAAAGCAAAATGTATTTAAAACAAACACATATTTGGAAATAGTGATTTGGAGGTCCACAAATATTTCACCAGAAGTCATGAGGGCCATAACAAAGTAGAACGACTGTAGAACTGACCTAACAAAATTAAAAATGATGCTTCAAAAGAAGTAACCTTAACTGCCTGCCAGACCAAAAACCAAAATCTATAAATCAAGAAAAAGTTCACATTACCAGCAACATAATATCCACAGTATATAGCATATAAGAAAAAGAATTATTTGGAATGCAAAAGAGTGAGAGAATTTGACACAGATTCAGGAAATAAAACAGTCAATAGAAACTGACCTGAGATCACCTAGGTATTGAATTAGAAGATAAAAGAATAATCATTTTTACTATATTTACATACATAAAGAAAAATATGGTTATTATGCATAAAGAGGTTGGTAATTTGACAGAGAATTTGAAATTATAAGCAAATAATCAAATGGAGAATTTAGAACTATAATTATGATACCTATTTTTTTGGAATACAATATTTATGTATGTATTTACTTATTTATTTATATATTGTTTATTAATTTTTGTGAGAGAGAGTGAGAGGAGACAGAAAGAGAGTAGGAGAGGGGAAAAGAGAGAAGGAGACAGAGGATCTGAAGCAGGTTCTGTGTTAACAGCAGAAAGCCCCACATAGGACTTGAACTCAGGAACTGTGAGATCATCACTTGAGCTGAAAACAAGAGTCTAACACTTAACCGACTGAGTCACCCAGGCGCCCCTGGAATATATTTAGTGGAAGATTGTAGATTGAAGGAGAGTCAGAGAACTTGACTATAGGTCAATAAAATAATCTGAAATACATTATAAGAAAAGTGAAAAGTATATGAAACAGATACATTGTGGGACAGTGTTTCTAGAAAATAAGATACATTACATACAGGGAAATGATATCCATTATAGGTGACTTCTCATTAGAATTGAAAGACTACATAAGATAATGGAATGACTTTATTTATTTTAATGTTTATTTATTTATTTTGAAAGAGAGAGTTGGGGAGGGACAGAGAAAGAGGGAGAGAGAGGGAGAGAGAGAATCCCAAGCAGCATGGAGTTGTATGTGGGGCTTGATCTTGACTGTGAGATCGTGATCTGAGCTGAAATGAAGAGTTGGTGCTTAAGTGACTGAACCACTCAGGTGCCTCAGGAATAACTTTGAAAGAGTGTGAAAAGCATCAAAATAGTGCTGTTAATGTGAAATTCAATAGAGTTTAAATTTCATTCCCCAAAATTATAGTAATACAGAAATTTTGGGAAAAAATGGAATTTGCCACAGTTCTTCTAAGCTATAAAAAATATTACAGAATTGTTGGGAAATAGGTTCAAAAATTCCTTATACTTACAAAAATGGGATAAAAAAGCTTAGGGCAGAAAGCCACCGCCATAGGGTGAAAACTCCCAAAGTTGGTTAACTTGTTATATCTCCTGCAGAAAACTATTTTCCATCTAGTGCCACTATCCTTTGAGCACAGTTTCAAACTCCACTTGTCCCCCAGGACGTTTTCTTCTTACAGACACAAGTTAATGATTACTATTTGATTGTTTTCTTCACATTCACCACATGTATAAGATCTTGAGAGCTTAATAAATACAGAGAACAAACCCCTGCTTGGGGCTCTTGTCTCTTCCCAGACATTAGCCTCTCTCGTATACAATTCTGCTTCCACTCTCTTGCTGGACAAGAGAGAACTCCAGATTCATAGTCTGCAACACAGAAACATTTTCAGGATAAAAAGATAGATACCAAATGTATATTAATATCTACAGGAATTTAGGCTCAGTCAGTTGAGTGCCCAACTCCTGATTTCAGCTCAGGTCATGATCCCAGAGTTGTAGGATCAAGCCCTGCATTGGGCTCTGTGCTGAGTATGGAGCCTGCTTGAGATTTTTTCTCTCTCTCTTCTTGAGTTTTCTGTCTCTCTCTTTCTGTCTCTCTCTAGTGAAAAAAGAAAAGAGGTTTTTGGGAATGAAATTAAAGGTTTCAGAAATCATAAGTATGTAGGTGTATAAAAAAGTCTATTTTAAATGTAGTTTCTTTAAAAGGCTTCTGACTAAAGGACAAATTATAACAATGCTTTGAGTTTATAATTACGTGGGATCATATACTCTATAGGATGACCCTAGTATAACAGAAAGGGTAAATAAATGAAATAAAACCTCTTGTAAGTTTTTGACATTTTACATGAAATAATACATTAATAGTATATACAGTGTGATATATTGGTAATGCATAATAGAACCTCTAAGAGTATCAGTAATGAGAAATGTAAAATGGTAAGCATAGATTCAAACACCTCAAGAGCTACATTGAATGGAAATAGCCTAGAGATTCCAGTTTAAAGGAAGACATTGTCAAACTGGATTAAAAAACACTTTATTCTTTCAATAAGAGACTCAGTCTCAATTTCAATACAAACACAGCTAAAAAGTAAAATTATAGAAAGGTATACACCATGCAAAAAAATTAGCATACAAATTCTGGAGGAGCTTTAATAACATAGCAAAAAATCATCTTAAAGACAAGTATTATAAAAGAAAAATTGGTACACCAGAAAAAATATAGGGGCACCTGGGTGGCTCAGTCAGTTGAGCGTCTGACTTGAGTTTAGGTCATGATCTCACAGCTCTGTGAGTTCGAGCCCCGCATCGGGCTCTGTGCTGACGGCTTGGAGCCTGCCTCGGATTCTGTGTCTCCCTCTCTCTCTCTTCCCCTAACCCACTTGCATTCTGTCTCTGTCTCTCTCAAAAATTAAAAAAATAAATAAATTTAAAAAAAAAAGGAAAGATATAAGGTTCAATTTTCCAGGAAGAATTAACAGTCATATGTGTGTTTATCTAATAACTCAAAATACAGGAAATAAAACTGAGAAAACTAAAGGCAGAAATATGCAAATGCATGATCTGAGCTGGACATTTTAACAGCTCCCATTAATTGATAAAAACAAGTATGAGTAAAGGTCAATAATAATAGAAAAAATGTGAACAATACAACTAACCCACCTTGAACTAACTAGTATTTATAGTACATTACAAATAATCATCCAAAATGCTTGTTTTCTCAAATCCATAGAAGTCTTCATCAATATTGATCATATGCTGGAACATAAAATATTTCCATGAATAAGACAAATATTACCGAGTATATACTCCAAGAGTATGAAATTATAAATCAATAAAAGCATAATAAAGTAGAGATGAATAAAACTAAGATACTGAAAAGTTTCCAAATATATGTAAATTAAACAAAATAGTTCTAAACAACTTATTGGCCAAAGGAGAAATCACAAAAGAAATCAGAAAATATTCTGAACTATTTTCTCAAGTTTGGTAATTAAAGTGTAACAAATTACACAGAGAGATGCAGTTTAAATAACAGTCAGAAATAAATTTTGCTTTAAGTACATATGTTTCTTTTTTCAATAAAAAAGTTTGAATTTAATGGCCTAAGGTTCCACTTTATGAAGATAAACAAAAGAAAGAATATTAACTGAAATAAAAGTAGCAATGAAAGGGTATAAATCAATTTTAAAAAGGAAACAAACATGGAATTAGAGATAAAATTCTTTTTTTGAAATAATAAACAAAACTGGCCAACTCCTTATAAAAACTGATCAAGAAATTCAATTTGTCATGTAGAATTTGAAAATGTGGCTGAGGAAATGCTGATCATAAGAAAATCAAAGACTACCTATTCGGAAAAACACTGTGGCTAATACACCACAAAATACATCCTAAACCATTAATTTAAAAATCAATAGAGATTAATTTTTCAGGTACTGAAGGGTCTTCCTACCATTTAAAATGATTGCACAGAATTCACTCTAACAACTCTATCACAATGAATTTTTTTAATCAATTTTATAGAAAGAAGATTATACCTCTGATTCCTTATTATTATGCTAGTGGTATGATATGTATTTTTCTTTCTGTATTAGGATACACGGTCTTAGTTTTCCTTTGTGTAAAATTGCTGAAAGAATTCAGTGACTTAAGGACTCAGATGTATATTACCTAATTGCCAGGAAAAGAAGATTATAAATGTTCAAAGCTGTGATAGCACAGTATAAGCATGCTCATTTCTATTAAATAATATTACCTTCATCTTTTATTGTTTAAAAAACCCTACCCAATTTGATGAAGTGATTGTCCATTAAATTTAATCTTGTTATACTTTGATTATAAAAGGTTAAAAAGCAGACATGGCATGATTATATTAGAAACACTACAAAATGCAGCTAAATAACGTATTTTTAAAATTAATTTCTACTTTCCATCCTTAGCATTTTGGTGTAGGAATTTTCAGACATTTTGCTATGAAAGTGATTGCTTTATTTGTATTATTACTCTACTTGGTATTCTCCTCCTTTGTCACTCTCCTCTCTCCTTTCTTCTACCCTGTAGGCAGACCAAAGCAAACACCTAGGTCAAGCTGGGACAATCCTATATGCTCTCCCAACAATTCAAAATTAGCACTCACTCAGCAATGAAGTTTGGACTTGGGAGACAACTTTGCCATTATGTTCTTCTGGAAAAAAAAAAAAAAGAAAGGAGTTTTTAAAGAAAGAATAATAAAGCAGAGATGAAGAGATACAGAGACTGGTAGGTAGTGGAAAAGGGAGAATGATGGAATCAATTTGGTTGCAAGGTCTGTGTAGTCACTAAACTAAGATTAGATCAAATTACATGTGTCCGGGGAGTTTATATTAATCAGTCTTCACAGTCAGCAGTAGGGCTATGGTAGTTTAGTAATAGCCTGGAGCTCAGTGAAGATTGTTATGTGACGGGTGCACCCTTTCTACAATGTAACAATTCACCAACTTTAGCAATTGGGTCTATAATTAGTGTTGCCAATTTTCCCTAAAGAGGAATTATTCTAGCGTTATGTCTGTCTCAAATTATCTAGTCTCACTGAATTTCCCATCAACATTAGTTAAAGGAGTTTTTTGTTTTTTCATAAAGAACAAATTTGATCAACATTTTTATATTCAACCACATTTAAAAATGTGTGGACTATAAAAGTAAGTGCCTTTATTTAAGCACAAGTGGAAAAATAATTAAAGTTACACTTTGGATCATTATATCTGCAGAAGAAATAATACAATTTGTAAAGAATTACTGGATACATGTATTTCTATCAAAGAGATTTTGACTTGATTTATTTGTAATTTCCTATAGTGCACGTATAGAGGTGTATGTGCTTTACATAACAAAATGATATATGGAAGCAAATAAGTAACGTAGATCAACTTGTTGTCTTATAACAAGTTAATGTTTCTGTAAGTCATGTTAATATTTAATTATGTATATGACAAATATGTGGCTAGAATTAATTTCCCCAAGTTTTTGTCCATGAACTCTTATTCAAGTAATTTCTAAGAGAAATGTACTTCCATATATACAGTATTTAATTTTTTATGTTGGGGTATTAAAAGAAAACATTAGAGTATAGGAGTCATGTGGGAAATCAAAATATTTGTTAGTTTCAAGGTGGTAAATCTGGAGAGTCTGACGCAGAATTATAGCCAGAGTAGTTATTCCTTGTTGCCACATATACCATATACTGATACATATATAAATTAGAACTTGGGGTCTGCCCATGAGGAAGATTATATTTATAGAGTAGACAATACTTACCTGACTTTTTCCAATAGGATACATTACCTTTTTCAAATAAGGACACATTTAAAGAGACAAAGAGCGATGAATTTTATAGTTGTATTTCTAAGAAGGCAAATTCTCAGTTTTACCCAAGAGAGTAAATAAGAAATAAGCACTTGGAATTGGACTTGTTATTTCTTATTTCTTGGAATTGGGCTTGTTAAGGTATGTAAATTTCAGCAATCCCCCCCCCCCAAAAAAAAAGAGGCAAAGGGCGGGGCACCTGAGAAAAGTGATGCTATAACACTTTAACTCTATTAAATAGGAAAGCATGAACCAATGCATTGTAGATTTTCACCACTCCACCAGTTAATTAACTTATACATAGGAAAAAGTGTATAAAGTTTGAAAAGAAAGACTGGAGGTGTTTCTCATGTAAGAAGCATCATGGGAAGAAGGAGACAGTTGAAGAGAGAATCTACAAACAAAAATGAACTGAATCATCAAAATATTTCCTCTTCTTTAATAACAGTTTATTTAAACCAAAAGGAAAATCAATGTCAAATAACTCACTAGATGGAGTTATCATTATTTGTAATCAAAATTAAACCATAGCTTTTGTAACATAATTATTAGGATCAACAAATGACCTAACATACTGCCTTTTTTTTTTTAAGTATAATTTATTGTCAAATTGGTTTCCATACAACACCCAGTGCTCATCCCAACAAATGCCCTCCTCCCTGCCCATCACCCACTTTCCCTTCTCCCCCACCCTCCATTCACCCTTAGTTTGCCTTTTAAAGAACATGTATAGGGGCACCTGGGTGGCTCAGTCGGTTAAGTGGCCGACTTCGGCTTAGGTCATGATCTCGCGGTCCGTGAGTTCGAGCCCCGCGTCCGGCTCTGTGCAGACAGCTCAGAGCCTGGAGCCTGTTTCAGATTCTGTGTCTCCCTCTTTCTGACCCTCCCCCGTTCATGCTCTGTCTCTGTCTCAAAAATAAATAAACGTTAAAAAAAATTAAAAAAAAAAAGAACATGTGTTAACCATATGAACCTAATTCCTGGGGATGACACAAAAAAATCTGGTAAATCTATGGGATGAACAAAAATAAAAGTTTTAGCATTTATCTGAATCAAATGTGTATGCTGTTATGCATTCATAAATAAAGACCAGAAACCATATCAGTGAATTAGTGACAGAATCAGATTGGAATCCAGTGATGCAGGGCTTCGGGTTCCTTTCAATACACTACATTATATCACACTCCGTTCCTAAGTCAAAATTGTGTTATTGCTTCAATGCATTCAGAGCTTGGACAGTCTGAAAGAGTTAATACTTTTGCCAAAGTTGTCTCTTTAGAATTGCCTGATAATATAAGACCCTGGGTTTTTATAAATAAAATGTTTACTGACTTAGGTGATCTTACAGGAAATTTATTCCTTGTTAAAGATGTGCAGAGATCTTGGGTCTATCACCAACTCATCTGAAGACAACATGAATATTTTTAAAGATGCTTGATTTAATTAGAAGTTCAATGAAGGTCAAAGTCAGTAAGGGACTCAGATGTTAAAATATGTACTTTTATTTCATGGGAAGAGTTTTGTCATAATGTGCCATCTTTAACAATGAATATGAATGTAGGATCTGGGTGCCAAATGCTATATTTTAGAAGTTTTTATTTGCTTTTTGGTTGCACTCTAGGAAAAAACCACTCATACTTATTTGGAGGAAAAATTAAAATAAATGAAAGGTAGATATACCTTTTAATGTTTATATTTTAGGGAGATCTTTATTTCTATTTAGAAATGGATTATGTTTTTGTTTTTCTATGAAAATTTTATCTCAAGCCTTATTAAATTTATAACTCTCCCAGTCTATGTCAGCAAATGGTAAGGGCTTCTGTTAAATAAATAAACAAAAATTACTCTCTGTTTTACTCATTTAGTTTTCAGATTGGCCTTCATAAACTCCCTGTTGGTGATGCCAATAGGTTTTGATGTGTAAAGTGTCACCTTGGTAACTCCACAGGGTTGTGTTAGCCTATAGCATAGGTTATGATCCATTAAAATGATTATTCTTGGGGCGCCTGGGTGGCTCAGTCGGTTGGGCGTCCGACTTCGGCTCAGGTCATGATCTTGCGGTCTGTGAGTTCGAGCCCCGAGTCGGGCTCTGGGCTGATGGCTCAGAGCCTGGAGCCTGCTTCCGATTCTGTGTCTCCCTCTCTCTCTGCCCCTCCCCCGTTCATGCTCTGTCTCTCTCTGTCTCAAAAATAAATAAAACGTTAAAAAAAATAAAAAAAAATAAAATGATTATTCTTTTCATTGCTTTATGTCACAAAGAGCTCAACGATAAAACTGATTTTAAAATTTAAATCAGCATGGCATTTCTTTATTGGACAGATAAAGACAGAATTCCTTATTTTCACTGTATATATTTGTTTATTATATATCAATGAATTAATATTCATTGTCCTCCAAATAATTATGAATTACTACATGAATTAATACATGTCCTCCAAGTAATTCTCTGAAAAAAATTCCAATGTGGACAAACAAAAGAAAAAGTGCAAAGGGAAGACAAAAAGGAAGTGTAGGCAGTAAAGGTGGAGGGATTTATTTAGGCTCCTTGAGAATGTAGGTATTATGGCAAACATGTTTTAATAAAACCCCAAATAAAAAAAAATAATAGGTATATCCCTGTGTTGTATAGACACAGAGGAAAATTTTAAGAATATATTAACTTATTTAATAAAAATAAATAAATAGAAAAGGACTTGCAGTTTGAGCTCTAAGGTGGGAAGAACTTAGAGTTGCTGAGCTATCTTTACAACATAATAAATCTAAACATAGTGAAAATCAATAACTTCTGTACTCAACAGAGAGCCAAAATTACAGGGCAAACTGCCTCTCTGAAATCTGGATCAGAAGTCACCAAAGCCATAATCTGGTTGGAGCACTAAATCTTAATTTTGACCGATTCTTAGAGGCTGAGTGTAGGTAGACCAGCATGAGAGTGAGAAACTCATGGGAGTCACTCTTGGGAGACGGCTAACACTTTCTTGGATTTTACCTACAGGAGTTCCAGTGAATTCTAACAGTAAAGATCCAAGAAAGATCCCTTTATAGCTCGGACAGGAAAGAGTAATCATTGTGAAACATGCCCACACAATTCTCCATAACAATGGCCTACTCCCCAGGGAAGACAGGTTACCAGATTACAGACTATGATTCTAATTATAAGACATTCTGGGTCGACAAAACTACAAAACTATAGCAATTATGGTAAGACTGGTGGTGCATATCAGTTTATGGAGATGTATTTTCTTGCTCTGTTTGTTGAGAGGTTTTCAGGGTGATAGAAGGATTGAATAGGTGAAGTATGGGGGGAATTTCTAGGATGGTAAAACTATTCCGTACAGATACTATAATTGTGGATCCATGACACTAGGCATTTGCCAAAGTCCATAGAACACTGCAGCACTAAGAGTGAATCTCAGTATATACAAATTTAAACAAATCATTTAGGAAGTCAAAGGATTTCAGGACGGAATATATAAAGTTTAAGAAGGGAATACAAGTTTTACAAACGTGTTAACAATATCAGTGAAGGGTTTGGAGAAAAAAGGTAGACCTAAGTAACTGTAAAAATAAGCAGAGTTTGTAAGATTAAAGGCAAGAGACACCTTACATAAGTAGTGTACTATAGCTGATGATGCTATTTCCCAAGGGAGTACAGGATAACAATTCTGATACCATTATACATGTTTATGGGAACTGAACAATTAAGTAAATGGGTGGAAAACTGTGGGAGCCAGATGTCTCACTGTTAGAGTGTGAGAGTACAAATAAGGAAGGGGAGGAGGCTGGAATTGTCAATGTAGTAATGGGTTAGAGTTGGAGGCATAAGTATGAAATATAATTAGCTACATATTGATACAGATGGTTACATATGCAAAAATTTAGCAAAATGTGAGTATATATAAGTATATGTACACATATTTCACATATTAGTATATGAAGATATATTTTCTTACCCTGTTTGTTGAGAGGCCTTAAGTGTAAAAACACCCTAGATAAAAAGGATGCCACCAAATGTCAGATCTTAGTTTCTAATACCATTCAGAAATACAAGGATCCAAGGATTCTTGCATAAATAGCTGATTCTAAGACTGGAGAAGGAAATATACAAAATGAGCGTGAAACAAGCATCTTATGGTGCTTTAAAGTAAGGAAATCTCCCCCTTACTCTCCCTAAAAACACAAAAACTTCAGGGAGCTGAGTGACATAGGAGGAGGATCCTAGGTTTGTCTGGTGCCTTGAACTATATAGATACATATACAGTATCTTGAACATATATTGTTCTTGTACATATATTGTATCTTGAACAACTAGATACATATCAAATCATCCCCAATAACTAAGAAATCAACCTAAGGACTAACAGAACAAACTCCACAACTAGGAGAAGAGAAGAGGCCACATTGAGGAAGGTAGGAGGTACAGAGATGCAGCCTAGGAGATAAATGGATTGTAGGTGCTAGGGAAGGGAGGGAGCCCAGAGAAAGGAGAAAAGAGAAGGGAGAGACAGAGACAGAGACAGAGACAGAGACAGAGACAGAGACAGAGAGAGGAGCTCACAGGGGGTTTCACAAAAAGAACACTTCCCCAAAGCCATTGACTAGGAAAGGGCTGATTTTCCTGAGTTCTTACAACCAGTGGGGCTTGAAGATTGGAGTTTTAAAGTTCAGTGGCCTTCGCTGCAATAAAGCCCTGACGGCACTGCCCTGCTCCTAGAGAAAAGGCAGACAGGTAACCGGTGGGCAGCCAGTAAGATTTGAGAAACACCTGGTGCACAGAGAGTGGGGAGAGATTATTCACTCTTCTTAGAGCATACATGTGAGATGTAGCGTTCGTAAAGATGACTCTTTAGAGACAAAGGAGACAGTGAGCCCAATATCCCTCCCCCACCTTTTAGCATAGAAGCAGAGCCACCAGCTGAGAGTGGTTAGCCTGGACACTGACTGCCTAGCCTGTTTGTGCCAAGTCCCACACCTCTGCACTCTGGTCTGCAGGCCAGTGCGGGGAGTCCTCCCCCAGAATACCAGTGCAGACTTCTGCCCACATGTCCCTAAATTCTGGAACTTTAAAAATCAACAGGCTTGGCTGAAACAGAGCCTGGAGGGCACTGCGCTGCTCCTGGAGAGAGGCAGGCAAACAACCTTCAGGCAGCCAGTATGAAAAGAGTGATCTGAAAAATGCCTGGGACACACAGAAGGGAGAATATTCAAGCTTCTGAGTGCTTCCCTAGAGCAGAAGGAACAGAGACCCCTCTCAAGGACCGAAAGATGTGGCTGGCACCCTTTCCCTCCCCTCCTCCTTGGCATAAATACAGAAACACTTTGGTAAACCTCCAACACTGGCTGCCTAACCTGCTTACACCGGGTCCCAAATCCCTGTATTCTGCCAGTGCTTTCCTTCCCAATAAGGTTTGCCTCAGTCCCAGTGAGGTGGGTCCCACCCCAGAAGACAAGCAGAAACCCGTGCCCACAACACATCTGACTGCAAGTCTTCAGTTCTAGTGGAAGTAGCATTAGGTGTCATTTAACAAGCAGACCAGAGAACCCCTAGTTAAAACCACCACACTCTGGCCAAGTGCCAAACGTTGTCCACTCTAGTCAAGAAGAGCCACTGCAGGTGGCTAGTCTGAAGGATAGAACAGCAAAAACACAACAGTAGAGTGCAAGCAGGACACACAAGAGACACTCCCTGAAGCACCAGTACCTGAACACTATATGATCTTTTCTGCAGAAAGTCATTACACCCAGAAGCAGGATACATAACAGACTTTCCTAACACAGAGAAGAAGACAGAGACTTAGACAACATGCCAAGATGGAGAAATTCATTACAAATGAAAGAACAAGATAAGGTCATGTCCAGAGATCTAAGCAAAACAGATATATAAGTATTTTGCTTGATGGAGAGTTTAAAGAAACAAATCATAAGGATACTTTCTGGGATTGATGGAAGACATCAGGGAGACATTGACCACAGAGATCAAAAAGTTAAAAAGAAAATCAGTTAGAAATGAAAAATGTAATAACTGAGATTCAAACTGACTAAATGCAATGAACACAAGGATGGAAGAAGTAGAGGAATGAATAAATGATACAGAAGATAAAATAATGGAAAATAATTGACCTGAACAAAAGAGAGAAAGTAGAATTATGGAACACAAAAGAGAGAAAGTAGAACAAAAGAGAGTAAGTAGAATTATGACTTAGGGAACTCAATGACCCCATCAAATGTAATAATATTCGTATTATAGGAGTCCCAGAAGGTGAGAGAGAAAAGGGGGAAGAAAATTCATTTGAAGAAATAATAGCTGAAAACTTTCCTAATCTGGGGAAGGAAACAGACATCCACATCCAGGGCCAGAGAGAACCCCATCAAAATCAACAAAAGGAGGCCAACACCAAGACTTTTGTAATTAATTTTGCAGAATATAGTGATAAAGAAAAAATCCTAAAAGTGGTAAGACAAAAGTAGTCCCTAACATACAAGGAAAAATCTGTCAGGCTAGCTACAGATTTCTCAACAGAAATGTGGCAAGTCAGAAGGAAGTGGCATGATATAAATTCAGAGTGAAGACTTATGTAGATCCTGAGAAACTTAACAGAAACCCATGGGGGAGGGGAAGGAGAAAAAAAAAAAAAAAGAGGTTAGAGTGGGAGAGAGCCAAAGCATAAGAGACTGTTAAAAACTGAGAAGAAACTGAGGGTTGATGGGGGGTGGGAAGGAGGGGAGGGTGGGTGATGGGTATTGAGGAGGGCACCTTTTGGGATGAGCACTGGGTGTTGTATGGAAACCAATTTGACAATAAATTTCATATATTGAAAAAAAAAATTCAGAGTGAAGAATGGGAAAAATGTATGGCCTAGAATACTCTATCAAGCAAGACTATCATTCAGAATAGGAGGAGAGATAAAGAGTTGCCCAGACAAACAAAATGTAAAGGAGTTTATGACCACTAAACCAGCCCTGCAAGAAATATTAAAGGGTACTCTTTGAGTGGAAAGAAAAGACCTAAAGTGACAAAGACAAGAAAGGAACAAGAAAATCTCCAGGAAACTATGATAAAACAAGTAATAAAATGGCACTAAAACCATATCTCTCAATAATTACTCTGAATGCAAATGGAATAATGCTCCAATCAAAAGACATAGAGTGTCAGAATGGATAAAAAACTAGACTTGTTTATAAGCTGCTGACCAGATACTCATTTTAGACCTAAAGACATGTGCAGATCATAAGTGAGGGGATGACGAAATATTTATCATGCAAACGAATGTCGAAAGAAAGGCAGAGTAGCAATACTTATATCACATAAACTAAATTTTAAACCAAAGACTGGGAGAAAAGATAAAGAAGGGCAGTATATTATAATAAAGGGGACTCTCCAACAAGAAGATCTAACAACTATAAATAAGTATGTCCCCAACATTGGAACACCCAAATATATGAAACAATAACAAACATAAAGGAACTAATTGATAATAATACAATAATAGTAGGGGACTTTATCAATGCACCTATATCAATACACACTGAAAATCATCAAGGAAACAATGTTTTTGAATGATACACTGGACCAGATGTACTTAACAGATATATTCAGAACATTCCATCCTAAAACAGCGGAAGACACATTCTTTTCCAGAATAGATCACATAAATCAGGCCTCAACAAGTACAAACCGATTTAGATCATACCATGATTATTTTCTGACCACAACCCTATGAAACTTGAAGTCAACAACAAGAAAAAATTTGGGAAGTCCACAAATACATGGAGGCTAAACAACATGCCGCTAAAGAATGAATGAGTCAACCAGGAAATCAAAGAGGAAATTAAAAAAAAAAAATATGGAAACAAATGGAAATGAAAACAGAATGGTCCAAAACTGAGATGAAGCAAAAGCAGTCCTAAGAGGGAAATATACAGCAATACAGGCCTACCTTACGAGGCAAGAAGAATCTCAAATAAAAGAGTAGAAAAAGAACAACAAACAAAGCCTAAAGCCACCAGAAGGAGGGAAATAATAATAGAGTTGAAATAAATTATATAAAACAACAACAACAACGACGAACGGCGACGACAAAACCCACAATGGAATAGATTAATAAAATCAGGAACTGTTTTTTTGAAAAAAAAAAAAATAAAATTGATAACCCCCTAACAAAACTTACCAAAAGAAAAGAGAAAGGGCCCCAAAATATAAAATCACAAAGGAGAGGGGAGAAAAAACAAACAACATCACAGAAATACAATTATAAGAGAATATTATGACAATCTATATGCCAACAAATTGGACAGCTTGGCAGAAGTTTCTTATAAGATATAAACTACATAACTGAAACAGAAGACACAGAAAACATGAACAGACTGATAACCAGCAAATAAACTGAATCAGTAATCAAAAAATTCCTGACAAAAAAAGTCCAGGGTCAGGGAGTTTCATAGGCTAATTTCCCCAAAGATTTAGAGAAGAGTAATACCTATCCTTCTCAAACTATTCCACAAAATAGAAATGGAAGAAAAATTTCCAAATTCATTCCTTGAGGCCAGAATTACGCTGATATCAAAACCAAAGACTCCACTAAAAAAGAGAACTAGAGGCCAATATCCCTGATGAATATGGATGCAAAAATTCTCAGTAAAATATTAGCAAGTTGAATCCAGCAATACATTAAAAGAATTATTCACCATGAGCAAGTGGGATTTATTCCTGGGCTGTGAGAGTGGTTCAGTATTTGCAAATCAATCAATGTGATACACCACCTTAACAAAAGAAAAGGTAAGAACCATAGGATCTTTTCAATAAATGTAGAAAAAACATTTGACAAAGTACAACATCCATTCATGATAAAGCCTGTGACAAAGTAAGGTTAGAGAGAACATTTCTCAACATAATAAAAGCCATATATGAAAACTCACAACTAATATCCTTAATGGAGAAAAACTGAGAGTTTTTTCTTTATGGTCAGGAACAAGACAGGAATATCCACTCTCACTGTTTTTTAACATAGTCATGGAAGTCCTAGCCACAGCAATCACACAATACAAAGGAAAAAAAAAAGGCATTCAAATCCACAAGAAAGAAGTTAAAATTTCGCTATTTTCAGATGATATGAAACTCTACATTGAAAATCTGAAAGATGCCACTAAAACATTGCTAGAACTGGGGTTCCTGGGCAGCTCAGTCAGTTAAGTGTCTGACTTCAGCTCAGGTCATGATCTCACAGCCTGTGGGTTTGAGCCCCATGTTGGGTTCTGTGCTGTAAGCACAGAGCCTGGAGCCTACTTCACATTCTGTGTCTCTCTCTCTCTCTTCCCCTGCCACACTTGCGCTCTGTCTCTCTCTATCTCTCAAAAATAAACAAACGTTAAAATAATTACAAAAACAAACATTAAAATAATTACAAAAGACTGCTAGAATTGATACACATAATCAATAAAATTACAGGATACAAAATCAATGTACAGGCATCTGTTGCATTTCTATACATCAATAATGAAGCAACAGAAAGAGAAATCAAGGAATTGATCCCATCAACAATTGCACCAAAAACCATAAGATACCTGGGAATAAACCTAACCAAAAAGGTGAAAGAACTGTACTTTAAAAATTATAAAACACTGATGAAAGAAATGAAGAAGACACAAAGAAATGGAAATGCTCATGGATTAGGAGAACATGTATTGTTAAAATGTCTACACTACCCAAAGCAACTTACACATTTAATGCAATCCCTATCAAAATGCCACAACATTTTCACAGATCTAGAACAAATAGTCCTAAAATTTGTCTGAAAGTTCAAAAGACCTTGAATAGTCAACACAATTTTGAAAAAGAAAAGCAACGCGGAGGCATCACAATTGTGAACTTCAAGTTATATCACAGAGATGTAGTGAATAGAAAAGTATGGTGCTGGCACAAAAATAGACCCATAGATCGATAGAACAGAACAAAAAACAGAAGTGAACCCCGACTATATTGTCAATTAATCTTTCATAAACGAGGAAAGAATTTCCAATGGAAAAAAAGTTTCTTCAGTAAATGGTGTTGGGAAAACTGACAGCAACATGTGGAAGAATGAAACTGGACCACAAAAATAAAGCCAAAATGGATGAAAGACCTAAATGTGAGATAGGAAACCATCAATATCCTAGAGGACAACACAGGCAGTAACCTCTTGGACCTTGGCTGGAACAATTTCTTACTAGACATGACGCCAAAGGCAAGGGAAACAAAACCAAAAATAAACTATCGGGACCTCATCAAGATAAAAAACTTCTGCACAGTGAAAGAAACAATCAACAGAACTAAAAGACAGCCTATGGAATGGGAGAAGATATTTGTAAATAACATATCTGATAAAGGTTTAAGTATCCAAAATATATAAAGAACTTATAAAACTCAACCCCTCCAAGAAATAATAATCCAGTTAAAAAATGGGGAGAAGACATGAAAAGATATTTTCCAAAGAAGATATCCAGATTTCCAACAGACATATGGAAAGACGTTCAAAATCACTGATCATCTGGGAAGTACAAATCAAAACTACAATGTGATATTACCTCACGCTTGTCAGAATGGTTAAAATTAACAACACAGGAAACAACAGGGGTTGGCAAAGATGCAGAGAAAGTGAAGCCCTTTGACAATGTTGGTGGGGATGAAAATTGGTGAAGCCACTCTGGAAAATAGTATGGAAGTTCCTCAAAAAGTTAAAAATAGAATTATACTATGATCCAGCAAAATTGCACTAGTAGGTATTTACCCAAAGGATACAAAAGTACAGATTCAAAGGAATACTGATGTTTATAGCACCATTATCAACAATATCCAAATTATGGAAAGAGCCCACATGTCTATCAGCTGATGAATGAATAAAGAGGAGATGGTAATATTCATCTTTATGGCCGAGTAATATTACTCAGCCATAAAAATATACGAAATTTTTCCATTTGCAAAATGGAGCTGGAGAGTATTATGCTAAGTGAAATATGTCAGTTAGAGAAAGACAAATACCATACGATTTCACTCATATGGGTAATTTAAGAAACAAATGAACATGGGTGGGAGAAAAGAAAGGAAAACCAAGAAATAGACTCTTAACTATAGAGAGTAAATCGATGGTTACCAGGAGTTGGGTCTGGGGACATGTTAAATAGGTGACGGGGATTAAGGGAGGCACTTGTGATGAGCACTGGGTATTGTATGAAAGTGTTGCATCACCACATTCTACACCTAAAACTAACATTATACTCTATGTTAACTTTCTGGAATTTAAGTAAAAACTTGGGAGAAAAAAAATCACAACTACTCATAATGATGGGGTATGTCAGAGAAACAGAACATAGCGCAAACGCCAAAGATAGAACAATTTTAGCAACAAAATAAAATAGTATTGGATTATAAACCCAAAGGATAAAATAAAAATTTATGAATTTATACTAATATAAATGAATGAATAAAGTGGGGAGAAAAGACAAATATCCCATATAGAACAATTCCAAATAATTTATGTAGATGCTCTTCCCTCCATGAGGCAAAGCATAATTTATCACTCTGTAAGTGTGGGCTGTACATGGTGACTTTCTTCCAAAGAGTAAAGGATGGTAAGCAGTGAAGAAAGAAACTACAGTGGATAAACCTGAAGAAACACTACCACAGCCAGGTAATCAAGGTCAACACCCATAGTAAAAAGTCATGGCGGTGGGATGCAATACAAATGGCACTTTGCCTTCATGGTCCTTCTTCTCAAGGCTATCTTGTCTAATCCTTAAAAAAATTAGAAACATCCACATTGATAGACATTTTATAAAATAGCTGACCAATACTTTTCAAAACTGTCAAGGTCATCAAAATCAAGGGAAGTCCAAGAAATTGTTATAGTCAAGAGGAGACATGGTAACGGAATGTGATGTGGTAACCTGGCTGAGACACTGGAACAGACAAAAGCATTTTAGGGAAAGACTAAAGGGAATCTAAACTATAAATTATAGATTTAGTTAATAATAATGTATCATTATTGGTTCATTAATTGTGACATATGTACCATAGTAATATAAAATATTAATAACAGGAGACATGGAGTATAAGCTATATGGGAACTCTTTGTATTACCTTCTCAATTGTTCACTAAATCTAAAACTGTTCTAAGATTAAAAGTTTATTAAAAAAATTAAATGGAACATAAAGATCATCCCCTAAATGCAGCCATTTCGAATAATATAGACAAGCCAAACAGCTAATGTAGGGTTTCCCACATTGTTTATTTTCATCTTAGATATTCATTTTCATTTTTATCGTACGGAGGCAGCCTTTGTTATGTCCACAGTGATGTAGCAGTGTGAATTCGCTCTCCTAATACGATATCTCTGCTCACAAATCATTACCAGTTTTTGTTTTTTTCCCCAGTGGGCCCATTAGTTATTTCAAACATAATCAACGTTATCAAAGGATAACGTATCCATGTTTTTCGGAGGAAGATAAATTCCACACACAATCTATCCCTTATTTTTCTAATCTTACACTCTTTCTATTTTCACTACATTCCAGTAATGTTGAATTTTTATCTAAAATATGCCAAGGTTATTTGTTTCTTAGGGCATTTGTATTTTCTATTCCTTTTATTCTGAATGCTTTTCCCACAGATTTTGTCTTTCTGGCACTTTCTCATAAGCCAGGTCTAGGGGCTCAATTGTTATCTCTGCAAAAACCTTTTAATCTGATCAGCTACTCAAAGTAGCAGCTTCCTCTCATTTTAGCTGAATTCTATTACTCTGCTCATTTTTTTCATGGCTTTTGTCACCATATGTAATTATTTTGTCTGTTCCTTTGTGCATATTTTGTCTATCACTGTAATGTTAGCTTCATGAATGCAGGAATTGTTTTATTTAGTTCACCAGCATGCTCAATAAGTATTTGTCAAATGCATTGTCCTGTGGGACAAGGACATACTATAAACCTCAATATCATCTTTGGAGATGATATAACTGTCAAATTATATGCAAACCTCAAAGGGCACATGGCCTGCTCTCCATGTACAAATTATCCGATCCTCAGAATTACTTAGTGAGACCAAAGAAATAGCTGGTATTGCCATTTGAATATTTCCCATATGCTTGAATCTCAGGGCCACTCAAGAAACAGAGAAAGAACCTCTTTTCTCAAGAGCAAAAGCAGTAGAGGGATGGAGAATGATAATCCAAGTTTAAGCCCAATAAACAAGTTATATCCCAAGAAGGATATCTGTAACGTTCATGCTTAGATGATTTCAATGGTTTTGGTGAGACGTGTGTGACTCCTCCCTGAAGAGGGCTCACACTCTAGATCTCACTCTTCTGGTGAGTCCATAGATGTTCCACAAGCTTGCAAAGTCCGTTAGTGCTCTTCCACACCCCCGTCTAAGACAGCACATTTGGAGAAAGAACTACCACACACATCAAGGAGGGGGAGCCAGAGGCAGTAAAAGATACATGGAGAAGGTTTTGTTCCTCTTACTCTGTTTGAATGTAGTGCCGAGGAAAACGAATTCTGAGCACTTCCGAAACTCGACATCTGAAAAATCTCACAGAAGTTGGCTATCTGCAGACGAAAAGGTAAACACTTGCCATTTTTGTATGTTGGCAAGTGGGTTTTATAAAGCAAGATTGCTTAAGGCTTCTGTGTTTATATTCTATGCATGTATTTCATAGCTGATATATATCTAGCATATAATTTTCTGTTAACTGAATCTCTTAACATGCTTTTGCAGCAGGAATATTTGCCCTGAATCTAAGATATTCCTGGGAGTGATATAAAGAGAGGGTTGGTAACGGGAGATTTTTTTCTTTCCCTAATGGCATGCTGTTTAAGTAACTAAGTGGAGAAAATCAGCAAAGATTGCATGGAATATGATGTTACTGATATGACACAGTTCTGAGTCTTCGAAATTTTCTTCATCCCCAGGGCTGGCTCAGTTTTTGCTGACATAGACCAAATCAAGAAGACACTTTTATTTTCCTGATATTACCTGTGAATATTGGCTTGTTTGAGAAACAAAAACAGCTTTTAAAGTGGTGAAAGATAGCTCATGATTATATCATTTTGAAACAAGAAAGAAAGAAAAAAAAAACCAAACAACTCTTTACACCACATTCGGATCTCCATTCATGCCATCCCTCTCTGTCCATTTACATAAGAAATTTCTCAAAAGAGTTTGCTACACTTGCTTTAGCATTGTCCCCCCATTTTGCTTTAGTCCATTCTAATCAGGATTTTGTTCCGGGCACTCCCCTGCAAGAGCACTGGCAAAATAACCACGTGATTGCAAACGGCCAAATCTCTCGTCGAATTTTCCAGCTGTTGCCAAACTAATGCTGTACCACAAACTTCCAATGGCTTACTGCAAAAAAAAAAAAAAAAAAAAAAAAAAAAAAAAAAAAAAAAAAAAAAGGATTCCAGTGCTCCTGTGCGGCAGACTGACTACAGTTAGACTAATCTAGGCTTCGCACGGATGAGTGACTCTGCTCTAGGTTGCCCGTGTGTCTGGAGCAGGTTCACACTTGCCACCACGTTTCTCACATCCCCCCTGGCCCCGCTATTCTCCAGAGTGTACTTTTAACATGGGAAAATAGTAAGAGGTTTTTGTCAGGGTGAGTAGAAGGAATGAGAGAGAGAGATCAAGCACTTTGTGCACACCTTTATGGCAACTTGAACTTGTTATTGTATTTCTCGAAACTGTCCAGAACTGTTAGCTTCAGCCCCATCGCTCCATAGGGTTTACGGTTTTCATGCCTGGTGTGTTCTTTTATCATAGGGGCGATTCCCACCCATCCATCCTCAGAACTTGGTCTTCACAGTTCATTATAGACAACTGTATTACATGTTTCACCTCGCAAGTCAGAGAGGGCCAGATCTCATTTTGAATACTAACTAAACTTTGCTTTTCATTCCCGCGTAGGCCAGTGACCAATAGCCGATTCCGTGTCTGTTGCCTTCAATCCACTCTGACGTAACGTTTTCAAATTCATGGTTTTTGGGAAAAAAATAACCACATCTAACAGATAAAGAATGCATTTCAAAAACAAGACTTCTCAAAAACTTTGGGGGGATTTCTGGAGCAAAGTTCATAAAAAGAGGAGACAATAGAGACTAAAAGGCCAGAACTATAATTAAAATCGTGCTTTGAATCCAAATAATGGAAAGTTTTCTAAACATACAGTGAGTTTCAGATTCAGTCCATGCAAAAAGTGTGAAATGTTTATTATTTTAATTGGTTTTCTTCTCTCCCTCCTTACTAATCAGTTATTCATTTTATAAAACTAACATTATGTCACTTTTGTTTGTTTCAAGCAAAGTTGAATGAGTTAGGATTAAAACTCTTTGAATTTCATCAGATGTTGGTACAATACAGGGAATCTTGAGCCATCAGAATTCTGGAAATGTACTGGCAAGTCTAATTTTCTTGGTGTTCAGAGATGTCTCACAACGAACTCAAAAGATAAGAATGGACTTTATGAAAATTTTACCACAATTACTAACTCTCCTTTCCACTTTGCTTATTTTCTTTAAAAAAATTTTTTTAAATGTTTATTTATTTTTGAGAGAGAGAGAGAGAGAGAGAGAGAGACAGTGTGAGCAGGGAGGGTCAGAGAGAGAGAGACACACACACACAGAATCTGAAGCAGGCTTCAAGTTGTCAGCACAGAGCCCGACATGGGGCTCAAACTCACGAGCCGTGAGATCATGACCTGAGCTGAAGTCAGATGCTTAACTGACTGAGCCACCCAGGTACCCCATCCACTTTGCTTATTTTCAGTTGGATTTCTTTGTGCTATCTAAAATTTAAGAGTTTTAAAAATCAGATCTTAAATCAACATTATCCTTTCCTAAACACTCCAATGTCTTTGTTTTTATCATGGGGCTATATTGCTCAGTGCTTCCCTTCAATTAAAAAAAATGCAAATCTGAACTGAAATACCTGTCTTAACCATCATAAACGGCGCTGGCATTTTGCAGTGAAAACAGCATCGCGTTTCTGGGTCAAAGTTAAATACTACTAACATTTCTTTTATTTATGGAGGAGAGAAAAGATGGCACTGCCATAGGCTTTAATCATTTCCGTGAGTTGCTTAACAAAACTTGGAAAGGCCTTCAGGCTCAAGCAGTATCTGCTGCTGACCATTCAATTGCAATTGCATGCTTCCTAACTGAGCTGAAAACAGTTCACATCTAAATTTCCATTTCAATTTCCTAAGCCTGATAACTTAGAGTTACATTTGGAGTAATTCTATAGCAGGGCAAAGGAGATGGATATTCTGGAAATACTAATAATTTGGTTTGAAAGTCAAGTTGAAATTTACTTAATGATATTTGAGAAACATATTTCATGCCCGATACAACTAAAGCATTGAATGTATTTTCTTCTCAGACCATGTGTACGTGGAAAAGTAAGCTATTGAATCAATTATCCTGGCTATTCGTATTGGTAATGTATTGATAGGCATTTTGCTTGATTTGGACTACCAGAACATTTATTTATTTATTTATTTATTTATTTATTTATTTATTTATTTTGGTTTTGAATACAATTAAATATATGTCTTTTTAGTTTTAGATGTAGTTTTTTGGTTATAAATATAATTATAACTTCCTCTGCTTTCTATTTTATTTTTTGAGTAACTGTTTACACAAAAAGGAAAATATGCAAACCTTAATAGATCGACCCACTGCACTATGTAACCAATTAATGACATTGAATCAAAACAATGGGTAACTAAATTATAGAACCGGTTTTATATGTTCTGCTTTTATTTTAGATTGCTTTTATGAATTTGGTTAAAGAATTAGGATACAGCTAGTTTACAGAGTGATGCTATATGTCAAATTTAATACAAAGAGATATAAATACTTTCTCTTTTAAAATAGTTATGTATGAAGTCAACCACTCTAACTCATCAGAGCTTTTTTCACATTTATATACATATAGTTGTGTGTATGTAAAACAGATAGTGACAATAATATATACCACCATTTTCACTTAATGGTACTTATATGTTAAATATTTTCTATGTTTGAATATCCTCATAATTACTACCTTAAAGGGCTATTTAATTAACTTGATGTTAAATTATAATTTAAGCTATTTCTCTAAAATTGCTTTCAGTTTCTCAAAATAGTTTATTACAGATGGAGAATACTATTGAATAATTTTCTTAGGATATTTTCTTAGGTGTGGGACTGTTGGTATACAGTGATATTTTCCTCATCCTTTTTGTATAACATTGCAACATTTTATACACATTTTACCATTTTACCTAAGCAGGATGTATATGCAGCATTGGGCTTTATCATTTACAAATGATATTGGCTATGAAATTGTTTCTCAAGTGAAAGTTTTCATTTCTTTCTTAAACCTAGTCTCAATTTGTCTCACCCCTTCTGCTCTTCTATTTATATAAAGATAATTTTCGAAATGGATAAGAGAAAAGCTAATAATTTGTGGGGTTATTGTGTGTTAGAGTTAAGATGTTCATCTGCTGTTCTACATCTTGCAATCCTTTTTCCTGTGTATTATTATGTCTCTCTTTGTTCTAACTCCATACGGCTGGGAGGGTGTGTGGATTCAGGATGCCATTTTAGGACAGCCATATTGTCCCCTCCCCCCCCCCCCCCCCCCCCCCCTGCTGCATATTTAATCATTCAGTTGCAAATATTTCAATTGGAGTGGGGAAGAAAACTTGTGTTAGGATTTAATTCTAACTCATGTGTTTCAATTCTACCTTTTGCCATGAATTTAATGAATCAATAGTTGAATATATTAATGAATGGATAAAGAAAAATGCATTATTAATTAATGTATTAACTTGGCTCAACTAGGGCACTGGACAGATCTGATTTGTTTTCTATTTTATTAGCAAACCATTATTCTGGGTTTATGGGTTGTAATAGCAATAGCCCCTCAGTTATTTACAAGTGTCCATATCCATGTTCTTGAAAAGACTAAAGTTTATCCTTAGCTTGATCATGTGACTTGTTTTGGACAATGGGACAATGGTGGATGTGACACAAAGATGGACTTATGCTTTGGCATTTGTCATACTTTGGTGTTTTGGTGAAAACTGTGACCACCATCATGAATATAACCTGAGACTAGCCTGCTGGTCATAACCCCAGGTGATAGCACTAACTCCAGACACATGAGCTAGTTCACTCTAGACAAATCAGCTTATAGTTGGCTGATGGTGGGTATGTAAGCCCAAGCAGTATCAGTAGAAAAACCGCTTAACTGATTCAAGCCTATACTTAAAACCCAGGCAGTTGTGAGCTAATAAACATTTTTCAGTCATTAAGCTTTGGGATCGTTTGCTACACAGCAAAAGCAAACAATAACATCCAGGTGTAAGTTCTTTTGTTACCATAATACTACAGTGTCAGTAGAGTGTTAGGATTATCAGCTGTTTTAAGATATTTACTCCATAGTGGCTAATGGTACTAGATTTTAGCCTCCTCTTTTTTTTTTTTTTTTTTTTTTTTTTACTTACAGTCCTGCTCTTAGAGAGGCCCTGGAAAAAATTGTCAGAATCACTGCCAGCAATAAAGCATTTTTGCGTGAGAAATGTATTTGCTATGATCTCGGGTTCTGTGGCCTCTAGTGAACCAATCCGTTAGCTAACATAAAAAAAAATAGAATAAGTGAGTACCTTAGACAATATATATAGTATCAGCACGATGTTATTCTATGCAAGTATTTATGTGATTGTGATAAATTCGGGGAGTGTTACAGTATTTAAATAGATCCGAAGCCTGAATTTGCTATGTTTATGTAGATTCTATACGTCAGAATGCAGTAATGATCAGTATCTGATCTCAGGTATATCAATTTTTCTCTTAGATTTGTTGCCATTTTTTCATAACTTTAGTTCAATTTGTAAAGGTAATCTTAGTACCTTTTGTAATTAATCCTATAAATTGAATCATTTATAGACGTATCTCTTAGGTGTTCACAAATACGTAAACTAGTCATCTACAGAAAAACTCCCTCTAGTCTATACGTATCGAACACAATAAAATAAAATAAAGCCAGGTGAAAATTCACTCATGTGAAGAACTATGTCCTCAGGGAATTGTTGCAGCTGAGATTTTATGAATAGGTGAAAATAGCATTCAGTCTTAACTAGAAACAAATGTAGTATTTCGAGATAAATTCTCAATCTGACACGCTTAATGGACTCCACAGTGGGGAAGTTTGTCTCCAGTCTATCAACAACCTCGGTGTGCCCATGGAGCACACCATCATTTGGGGAGGAGCACCTACCATACGATTTTGTGACAGGGGATGTTACAACACAACTTTTCCCCAGGTGATTTCACTTTCCTTTTATTTCTCCGAATCCCTCCGTGTGCTTCACGCTCTATCTTCCTCTCCAAGACTTTCCTGTTTCTAAATATCCCAAGGTGAAAAGAAACATTTCTTCTAATGAATGGTAACTCGGTTACAGATTATTTAGCCCATTCTTCTATGTCCTGTTTTAGCCATGTGTTCTATCAGTCAAAATGGGGTGAGGCAGACTGTGCTTACGAAGACGAAAGTAATCCAGAAGGTACCGGGATGGCTGAAATCCTTTAAAATGCATAGTAAGGAAGTGAAATCACATTGATTACAGGGAGAGCTCCATGTTATGAAGAAAAATCATTTCCCTATCATTTTATGGGCACTTATTTCCCATAGATTTTATAGGCATTTGTTAACTTTCCCATTAATTATAAATAGGATGTGACAAGCTCACTGCTTTTATTATTTATTTTATTTATTTATTTTTTTTTAGAGAGGGCAGGGGAGGAAGAGAGGGAGAGAGAGAATCTTAAGCAGGCTCCACGCCTAGCATGCATGGATCCTGACATGGGACCTGATTCCATGACCGGAGCTGAAATCAAGAGTTACTCAACCGACTGAGCCACCCAGGTGTCCCAAGATCACTGCTTTATACTCCCCACCTCACTTCCACCTCCCTGCTGTGTGCCAGCTCACCTCCATCAGGGACTCAAAAAGGTTTGTCTCTTTGTCCAGTGTCAACAATCTTACCACTGGTTAGGAGACGTGTCCATACAGTAGTCTTAAAAGGCAATGCTTTATCTTCCCACAATTCCAGGCACATGGAATCAGAAAGGTGATCTTATTACCATTAGCATTCCTTTCATAACCACTTGTACAGTTTAATAACAAATGATAGTTATTAGATATTTTACTAATTTTTAAAACCATCAATAATTTAAAAATACACGTCATAAAAAGAAAACAGTAGAATTATTACACTTTGCCTTTTTTCAAAGGAGCTGCTCTCTGGTTCCCATCTCGACTATACCTTGTGTGAAGATCAAGAGCATGTTTATCAAAAGAAAATATTAATAATTTCTACGGCTTGAAAGAGTCAGAATGTTTTCTGAAATTTAGCTTTAATTTTCATGTGCATTCGCTGACTAGAAAACCCCCTTAATTTATTTTCATTAGATAATACTGTGTTACTGAATTTCTGGTCAAATATTCTTATAATGTGATAAATTTATATTTGTAATCCAAATGATTTTTAGAGGTTTAATGCTGCGATTGAAACCCTGGATCTAAAAAGTCCTGTTGGTCCTATATACATCAAAAGTATAGAAAACATGATATATTATTACCTGCTGCATTCTAAGTAATGCTCAGACTGTTATAAAAGTATATTTACAAACATATACATGCATTTAATTAAAAAATAGAAATAAGCATATCATTTTTTTAAATGTCAATATATTGAGGTAAGGGTAAAAATATAAAGCCTTAGAATGTGATTTGGTTTGGCTGTGGATAATATTTACATAATCATAATGGTGTAAATGTTATTACTGGGCTTGAACTTTAGAACCTATGGAAGAATCAATACTGGGAACACTTAGATATGGTTGCAATAAAAAAAGTAAATGTGAAATACGTTAGATAATTAAAATGTAAATGACAGAAATGAGAAGGAGAAAGGAAGATATAAAAAGCAGGAATATGATGAATTAAGAGATACTGTTATAAATTCATGGAACAATTTATAAAATGTAATGGAATAGTTTATATCATTATGTTATGTTATCTTATGAGGTATTACTTTATACATTACATATAATAAATTATATATTATATTAGGTTATATTTATTATATTATATATTTTTCTGAAGGTGCTAAGGTAACCTACATGAAAATAAACAAAACATATGTTTTGTTAAATGTAACTATTTACTATGAAAAGATGTCAAGGGAAAATAGCAGTCAATTGGACTCAAGTTTTTATCTTTAATTGTTCAGAGATAATGGATTTTTATTAAAGTTGATAGATTAAGAAATAGACATGATAACATATAATGTAGAATAAGTGAGGACCACCAGAATATCAAAATTACAAAGAGTGAAGGAGTTGCCATTGGGGAGTGAAATTGGAGGTGCTTTTTGATGGGCTGTGATATCTGATTTAACATATCTGTATTTATTACTTTTTGAATTAAAAAAATGTTTATTATTGAAGTATAGTTCACATACAATATTGTATTAGTTTCAGATGTGCAACATAGTGATTTGGGAGTTGTATATATTATCCAATGCTCACCATCATAGTGTAGTAACCATCTGTTATTATACAAAGTGATTACATTATTTTTGACTGTATTCCCTATGCTGTACTTTTCATCTCTATGTCTTATTTACTTACAACTGGAAGTTTATAGTTTTTAATTCCCTCCATCTATTTCAACTATCCCACCACCTCTTTCTCTCCAGCAACTTCCAGTATATTCTATGCATTTATGAGAATGTGTCTGGTTTTGTTTTGTTTTTTAGGTTCCACACATAAGTGAAATAGTGGTATGTGCCTTTTTCTGCCAGACTTATTTCACTTAGCATAATACCCTGTACCCTGGAGTTCCATCCATGTTGTCATAAGTGGAAATATTATATTCTTTTTTATAACTGGGTAATAGTCCAGTGTGTGTGTGTGCATATATGTGTGTGTGTGTGTGTGTGTGTGTGTGTGTATGTACATACCACATCTTCTTTATCTGTTTATCTATTGATGGACGCTAGGGTTGTTTCCATATCTTGGCTATTGTAAATAATGCTGCAATAAACATAGGGGTGCATATATCTTTTCAAATAAGTGTTTGCATTTTCTTTGGGCAAATACCTAGTCCTGTTGGACTAGTAGTGGAATTGCTGAATCATACTGTAATTCTGTTTTCAAGTTTTTGATGAGTCTCCCTACTGTTATCCACAATGATGGCACCAATTTACCTCCCCACCAATAGTGAATGAGGGTGCCCTTTTTCTCTACTTCCTCACCAACACTTATTTCTTGTCTTTTTAAAATTATTTTTAAAATTGTAACTCCAATATAGTTAACATACAATGTCATATTAGTTTCAGGTACAATATAATGATTTAACAATTGTATACATTACTCAGTGTTCATCATACGTGTACTCTTAATCCCCATCACCTATTTCTCCCAAGCCCATCCACCTCCTCTTTGGTAGCCATCTGTTTGCTCTCCGTAGTTCAGAGTCTGTTCTTTGGTTTGTCTCTTTTTCCCTTTGATTCTTTTTTTGTTTGTTTGTTTTTTTGTTTTGTTTTGTTTCTTAAATCCAGATGTAAGTGAAATCATGGTATTTGTCTTTCTCTGACTGATGTCACTTAGCATAAGACTCTCTGGCTCCATCCAAGTTGTTGCAAATGACAAGATTTTTTTTTTTTTTAATGTCTGAGTAACATTCTATTATATACATTTACATCACCTCTTCTTTATCCATTTACCTATTGATGGACACTTGGGATGCTTCCATAATTTGGCCATTGTAAATAATGCTGCTATAAACATAGGGGTGCATGTACCCTTTTGAGTTAGTGTTTTCAAATTCTTTGGGTAAATACCCAGTAGTGTGAAAGTGGATCACAGGCTAATTCTATTTTTAAGTTTTTGAGGTATCTCCATACTGTTTTCCACAGTGACTCCATGAACTTGCATTCCCACCAACAGAGGAAGAAGGTTCCTTTATCTCCACATGCTTACCAACACTTGTTGTTTCTCGTGTTTTTGACTTTTGCTATTCTGACAGGTGCGAGGTGATCTCCCATTGTAGTTCTGATTTATATTTCCCTATTGATGAGTGATGATCTTTTGATGTTGGCCATCTGGGTGTCTTCTTTGGATAAATGTCTATTCATGTCTTCTGTCCATATTTTAATTGGGTTATTTGTTTTTTGGGAGTTGAGTTATATAAGTTCTTTATATATTTTGGATACTAATCCTTGATCAGATATGTCATTTGCAAATATCTTCTCCCATTCAGTAGGTTGTCTTTTAGTTTTGTTGTTTCCTTTATTGTGCAAAAGCTTTTTATTTTGCTGTAGTCCCAATAGTTAATATGTGTTTTTGTTTCCCTTGTCTGAAGAGACATATCCATAATTGGAGAAACTTTGATATGAGCTGTGATATTTGATTTGACATAATCTCTATTTATTCATTTTTATATCAGATATATTTACAACAAAACCCTCCCCAAAGAATAAATATTAGAATAGAAGTGTATTTGTATAATTTTACTTTCCTTAAATCTATTTTTGTTCCCACAGATTTTCCCAGCCCTTTATTTCCAGCAACAAAAACATGCAATACAAATCTGTCATATGATTCTTTGTTAGAAATATTATTATCAACGATTATATTATCAACAAATATTATTATCAAAACTGTGAGGCATAATTCAAATTTTCCATTATTCTAACTAATACTTATATTCATTTGAAATGGCTGTAATAATATTTCTAGGAAAGAGGAGAATTATTACCTCAATTAGTTTCATAGAGGATAGTATTTTATTTAAGTACTTGCTAATACTCTCTTCTGAATAATTATCTGTTTTGCAAGCACACTTTAACTCAATCAGTTTTAAAATAAAGTGTTATTTTCCCAAAAGTACTAGACTATACTTCCAAAGGACTAAGAATGACTGATTTCTACTACATTTCTCTATGGCAAGCTTAATAATAAAACGTTGTTATTAGAGTTAACAATCAATTATAAAGTGCAGTAACAGAAAAAACAAACAAACACTAAAACAAAAGGTCTCAAATAGTTAATTATGAGGTACAGTAGTATTTATTAAATAGAATATAACAATTAAAAATGTAAATCTTAGAATACAGTATTACAAAATACAATGTATGAAAAATTATTTTTCATAGACATTTTATTTATTTATTTATTTATTTATTTAACTATCTAGCTATTTATTTGTTTTTGTTTTTCAGAGAGAGAGAAAGAGAGAGGCAGAGAGACTGTGTGTGTGCACAGGTTGGGGAGGAGTACAGAAAGAGGGAGAGAGAATCTTTTTTTTTTATTTGTTATTTTTTAATCTTCATTCATCCTTGAGAGAGAGACAGAGAGCAAGCAGGGGAGGAACAGAGAGAGAGAGAGACACAGAATCTGAAACAGGCTTCAGGCTCTGAGCTGTCAGCACAGAGCCCAACGCGGGGCTCGAACTCACGGACCGCGAGATCATGACCTGAGCCGAAGTCGGTGGCTTAACCAATTGAACCAGCCAGGCGCCTGGAGGGAGGGAGAATCTTAAGCAGGCTCCATGCTCAGTGCAGAGCCCAACCCAGGGCTCCACCTCGACACTTGTAAGATTGTGACCTGAGCCAAAATCAAGAGTTGGACACTTACGTGGACTGAGCCACCCAGGCACCCCTTCACAGACTTTATAAGAGAGCTTATGTTAATAGAAACACAAAACAGCCACAGATGTCACCACGTATATATTTTTACATTTCCTAGTCACCACCTTTTAAAAAAAAATAGAAAGGAATGGGTGCAATAAATTTTAATAATATCATTGTTTATTTAACCCAATGTACCCCAAATATTATCATCTCAAAACACATTCTATGTAAAAACTTAGTAAGATACTTTACTTTCTAATGTCTGCACTAACTTTTGAAATGTGGTTTGTTGCTTACATTACAGTATATTCCAACTGACGCTATCCATATTTCAAGTGCCTTATAGTCACATATGACTCCTAGCTGATGAATTGGATAGCACAGATAAAGATTATTTCTATCATCACACAATGTATCATGGGACAGTGCTGGCATGAAGGAGGCAAGGGAAATAAGATAGACGTTAGTAATAAAATATTATAAACGGTGCACAAAATACAGACAATAATCCCAGCCTTGGTTTTGTGGGATATTCCTAGAAATGACAAACCCACGTTCTCCATATATGGTAATACACCCAGGAACCCATTTATTAATTTGGGGTTTTGATATTTATGTTCACTGGCATAAAAATTTTTCCTTCAAGTGATTATTAATAATGACAATGTATATTTTTGAATCTAATTTCCAACTAAGTAGTACGCAAGCAAAACTTATATCAATGCTTCAAAGACCGTTTCACTCAAAATGTGTTGAGAAAGTCAGTTCTGATATGATGGTTTATCCTCAGTGTCAGTCTGATATATTGTGTCAAAATTAATGTAATATCTGTGATATTTCCGGTAGTATATGTTATGAATGTGTGTGTGTGTGTGTGTTGTGTGTTTAAGCTCTAACAAATAGATTCCAGAAACCAGTCTTTGAAGTAAAAATAAATTGAGCACTTGCAAATAATCTGGTTACTGCGATTCACATAGACCACCAAAACAAACAACATTGGCTAAACCGGTCTCTACGGTGTTTTTAAAATGTGCTTGTCTGAATGGCTTAGATAACTGCTAACTAATTTTTTTCCTGTTCTTTGGTAAAACAATGTGCTTAAATGGAAGCTGACATATCTCCCTTATATTCCTTCTCTGAGAGAATGATTATTATAACACAAAACAATGAAAAAATTTGCTGAAATTTTTTTCTTCTTATGAACTGGTTAAATATATGACCACAATCCTTAACTCACAGTATATTGAGATTATAGCAGCAAAATTGCTATCTGGTAGTTAAGTAATACTTCTCTCTGGTGGAGAGTTCTCCCCTCCCCCTTCTCTAGACAGGGAGATGGAAAATAAAATGAATAAAAAACGAAAGGAATGAATAAAGAAGATAAGAAGAGGAGCAAAATGGCAGTGCCTGGGTGGCTCAGTGGGTTAAGCTTCTGACTTTGGCTCAGGTCATGATCTCAGGTTTGTGGTGTAATGCCTGAGGTCGCGAACCCCCCGCAAGAGACCACCAGAGTCGTAAGTCAAAGCCAAGCGGCAAGGGTCATTTATTGCAGGTTCGAACCTGGACCTCTGCGCACTCGTTGCCAGTGACGCTGAGAGGCTCCGATCAGGGTTGGTACAGCGTTTTTATAGACAGAGACAATTAGCATAGGGGAGGTTTCAGGTTATGAGGGGCCTGATTGGTTGATTTTAAAGTAAAGACATTTGTTGTTCTCTGATTGGGCTTCCTTTGTCTGTCCTTTGGCGGGAAGGCTTTGTCTGTTACTTGTGGCAGGAGATAAAGGGAGAAGGGGGAAGGGGAAGAATGTGTTAAGCAAGCAAGATTACAGAAGCGAGAAAATGCTAGTTAGTAAGTATTTCCATAATCTTAGGGTATAGCAAACTAAGTCTAGAAAAATTTAACGGTGCTCACATCGAACAATAGGCAAGACATACAAAATTTTAAATTCATTCTCTACAGTGGGTTCCAGCCCCGCAGTCAGGCTCTACGTTTAGAGCGCGGCTTTTAGAGCATGGAGCCTGCTTCTGATCCTCTGTCTCCCTCTGTCTTTCTCTCTGCCCCTCCCTAGCTTACTCTTACTCTCTCAAAAACGAATAAGCATTAAAAAAGAAAAAGATAATTTAAAAGAAAGAAGAGAGAAATGTTTGTGTGTTTGTGCCTGCGCGTTTGCGGTTGCGTGGGTGAGAGATACAGAGGGATTGAGAGGGACCAGCATGTGTTTTGAATGGGATGGCCCTGGGGGGAAAAGTGTAAATGAATCTTGGCTTCCTTGATTCCTTCAGGCCTCAAAGCCTCAGCACTTCCAATGGGATGGCTGGACTCATTAGGTTATTCCAGAAAAAGCCAATGGAGGAAGAAGGGTTTTATGTCTTTAGACTGTGAGTAAAAAGAATGCCACTGTCAGTTTTCTATCCAGCACTATTTCTAACTTATTTAACTTGTTACCACAGTCATTAATTTCTCATGTGTAACATGGCTATTTGCCTGGAGAAAAATACAAGGGTACTACATCATTGAATTTCTATCATCTATTATGGATGTAATATTTTCAAATAATTCCTGAAGGCTAGTTAAACATGACCTCCCTCAACTGAATCAGCAGTGAGTATTTGTCATGACATTTCCCTTCCCATATGGAGTTTCTACGGCACCCCTTAGTAGATTTTATTCTTTTCCCTGTTCCTTTAACTAAATTTTCTCATATTTTTAAATAAAATTAATTGACAGAGGTTGATGAAGGAAAAGATGGAAATACAGTGTAAAGGAAATGAGATGTTGATGGTATTTTTAAACCCTTTTAAAAATTAAAAACACACAGAAAATTGCATAAAATGTAAATGCACAACTGAGAAGCATCCCTGTAACCACTTTTAAGGTCAAGAAATAAAAATTCTATGTTCTGTATCCCTATAACCACTTTCAAGGTCAAGAAATAAAATGTTATGAGTAACCTGAAAATCCTATCTCAATCACAGACTGTTCCTTTTTCCTAAAGGCAACCACTATATCCTCAATTTAAAGGTAATCACCCCCTAGTTTCTTTGTAGCATTACTACCTAAGATACATATCTAAATGAAATAGTTTAATTTTGTCTATTTTTGAGCACGATGCGAATGGAATTACACATTATATGTTAATTTAGGTCTATCTTTTCTTGCTCAATATTATGCTTAAGAGATAAACTCACATTACTACATGTATCTGTAGTTCTATTTTCTTATGATTGTTGTAAAGTATTTTCAGCATGTGAATATACCGCAATTTATATGCCAGTTTTCCTTCTAATGGGCATTTGGGTACATTCCAGTTTAGTGATCAATGCTGCTATGAATATTCTTGTACATGTTTCTGAGTTCACATATGAATATATTCTTGCTGTATATGTACCTAGGAGGAGAATTGCTGAGTTTTGCATGTCTTTAAATTGCTAGATAACATCAAACTGCTTTCCAAAGCAGTTTTATAAATGTACATTCCCTCAAAGTAATGGTATGAGTTTCTGTATATTCACTCTAACACCTGGAATTTAATTTTATGCCTTATTTTGGGTACAACTTATTGGACCTTTAAGTTGCTTTTCCTTGATGACTAAAGATATTGAACTGCTTCTCAATTGTTGATTACATATTCAAATTTCTTCTTTATTTAGATCTTTTGCATTGTAGGAGGCTTTGCTTATATTTTTCTTATTGATTTGTAGTTCTTTATATTTTTTGGTTATAAATCTTCATTTGTACTGCATTTGTAACTCATTCGTAATATATTTTTGGACTTTAACTCATTTTTTATGATCAAATTTTATGACTAAGTATTAATTTTGAAGAACTTTATAATTAGTGATTTTGTGTTGTTTACAATATTGGTATACCTTGAAGTCATAAATATACTAACCCATATTAAATGTTAGATCCTTTAGTATTTGGCTTTTTATATTTTGTTCTAGATCCACATGGAAATTATTTTTGAGTCATGTGAGTTGGGGTTCAATTTTCCTTTTTTCAAATGAGGATACCCAGTTGTCTCATTACCTTTACTGAAAAGTTTGTAATTTTCCACTTTTCAACAATGCTCCCATTGTGTTAAGTTACATGTCTGTATGGTCTCTTGGGTATCTGAATTTGATTCCATCGGCCCATTTGTCTGTCTGTCCAACCACAACCAACCATACTATGCTAAATACTATAACTTTATATGAAGGAATTATATCTGCAGAAAAAGTCTCGCCACGTTCTTCCCCAAGGGAATCTTGACTGATTTTGCCATCACTTTTCACAAACAATCTTGACAGGACCTTAAAAATCTATTACAATTTGAACTTCACGTTAATTTCAGTGAAGTGATAAATTTCATCATTTAACAATAAGACTTCCAAACCTGACCATAACATCATCCCTCATTAATTTACTTTTAAATTTCTCTAAATAATATTTCATAGCTTGTCAAAGTCAATGGTACATTATTTTTGTTGGATTTATTCCCAAATATTTTGTATTTGATATTTTAACTGATATTTTTGATATTTGACTTTCAACTGTTTGTTATTGCAGTAGACCAATACAATGAGTGTTTGTCTCCTTTCAGCCACTCTATTATAAAATCATATTAATTTGAAACTTACTTCAGGTATTCTTTTGAATTTTGTACAAAGTCGATCATGTTATTTTGCAAAGTGAAATTTTGTTCCTTCCTTTTCCAGATCTGTAGCTTTTCCCCCTGACTTACTCCACAATCCAGGACCTTCAGCATTATATGGAAAATATAAAACTGAGAATCTGGCAGAATACTGAAAGCTCATTATATAAGTACAGACCCAGAACTGTCAGTTTGCATTAGCTGCAATTTGCATGTTGTTGCATTTTTCAAATTCACTTGAAATTCCAAGTGAAAGAACAAAGGGAAATGTATGACTGATCCCAGGTTGAGGATTTGCAGAAAGGGGCTGATAGATTAAAGACTTGTGGAGGGAGTACTTTGGATGGTCACCATGCTGGCGCTACAGGAAAGCGAGTGCTCTCATTCTGAAGAACATAGACTGACTGAAAGGAGAGAAAATGTAGACCAAGGAATGGTTTGGTGTTAGTTCTAGATTAAGAGATTTTGAAGGACATGGGTTGTGTTTGGAGTGTTATTGGAGGATATGCTTCTGAATAATTTATGGCTAATATAAAATCTTTGAATACAAATATTGAGGTAGGGAAACTGAAGGGGCTCCATTTTTAGCAAGGCTCCATCGCTATTCTTTTTCTGCTGGGCGCCATCTGCTCATGTTCTATATTTCACCTTGCATTTGAATAAACCAAGGAAGTTATACTCCCACTCCAAGGGGGAAGCAAGAATGTTAATCATTCTCTGAGTTTTGTCATTGATGTGGCCAGGACTTCCAGGATGTATGGAATTATTTCACCAGTGCCAAATACTGGAGACAAATGATCATTTTGGTTACATTAAAATGTAAATTGGATTACTTAATATGAAGAAATTATTGATGGTATCACCAGAAAATACCATCAATAATGTGAAAATCAAGCCACAGATTTAGAGTAGTTATTTATAATTCTTGTATCCAACATAGCACTTGGTTATCCTAAAATTAACAAGAAGAGACACAGCAACATATTGAAATAATGAACAAAACGTTCAAGTAGGCATTTCACTCTAGAAAATATACATATTCTCTAGACATGAAACGGTGTTCAAGCTAATTATAATTGGGGGAAATGAGAAATAATTTCATATTGTGATAACATTTACATGTCCTCCAGAATGACCAAAATTACAATTCTAATACCAATTTTTGGCAAATATGTAGAGTAGTATAAATTCTCCAACAATTTTTTGTGGGGATGCTAAAATGTACACTGGATTTATAAAAGTCTTTGTCATTATGAATCGTAGCCAATCACGTATGAAGCCAATGATCCAGAAATTCCACTCCTGGTATGTAATGAGCAAATATGCACACTTAGGCTCACCAAAAGGCACTTACAAAAATATTCTTAGAAGCACTGTTTATAATAATAATAATAATAATAATAATAATAACAACAAAATAACAAAGCCCTCAATGTGCATCAGCAGCAGAATGGATAAAGAAGCACTGGTATTTGGTGGTACAGAGGAAAATTTTATAGTGAGGAGAATGAATTAAAGTTGCCATTGTTTTGTTGTGTTAATAATGTATCATTTCCTGATCTGGATGCTGCTTACGTGGATCTGTTCAGTTTGTGAAAATTCATCAATCTGTTAACTTACGATTTGTAAACTTTCCTCTCTACATGTATTTCATTAAAATATTTACTTGGAATATAAGAAGCTTGAATAAGCCAATGGAATTAAAACCCTGCTTATTTTACAATAGTTTGATGACTGTCGATCTTGACTGATGAGGTAAAATAAACATGAGACTTGTGTGCTGAATGAATTTTCCACTACTATTTATGATCCATGACCTATGTAGCGTTGAAATTGAGTGAGCTAGGTGAATGCTCAGACAGGTTCCCGTTACTTCATAAATGTCAGATCTATAGATTGTGGCACATTTTTTCTTGCAAAACACTTTTTATATGACTTTTAAGCCTCTGTTCCCTTCTTCCGAAGTCTTCAAATCCTGTTCAAAATGTCTTTGCTATTTTTGTACACACATTGTCATAATTATGATGATAACAATAATGATAATAATGCTAATTAAAAGTTATACGATCCAGGTGCTGTTATAAGCAGTTCACTATATTAATTTCTTTAATCCTCCCCTGTCTTATTTGGTAGATACAACTATTTCTCTGTTTCGAAGTTCAAGAAATGGAGTCAGAGAGTCACTTGCCCAAGTTAAAAAAGCTAGTAAATCGCAAAGCTGGATTTGAATCCAAGCAGTCAGGGTCTAGACGTCAACTCGTTAATATTATGTTATACTGCTATATGGACACTTTGGACCCGTTAGGACAGATTGGATATCAGATGCTTATAGGCATTAGGGTTTGGAGAGTGTGGATAATATTTTGCCCACTTTACAGATTAAAAACAAAAACTAAATTCCAGACTATTTAAATAATTTTTACAGATCATGCATAGAACAAAGAAAAGAATCAGGAATGGGACCCAGGTTTTCAGACCAGGTCTAGGGCTCTCTCTATGAACCACAGCAAAAATCTGGAGAAATTACTTCAAACTACTAAAAAAATTAGGTAAAATTTGAAGCATTCCTCTAAGAGCTCATCTTGGGGACATAGAAATATCCTGGACCTGAGCTCATTCCCATATCCTCCCCAGCATGCCCACTCCAAAAAAGAGTTGGCACTTGAAGTTAGTTAGATCATAAAAGTATAATATCTGTTTGCTTCTCTTCCTATCTATTGCCATCCCAAATTGATATTCTTCTTGTGCTATATCCTTGGACTTAAACTACAAAGAAATCTTTTACAATCATCAGAAAGGTTAACTGACTATGAGGAAGGTTCTAAAAGCAAGGTCACTGTCCCATTGCCCTTGTCCATGAGTCAATAGATGTCAGCTAGAGCAGGACCAGGCACCTGGCCACCTTCCTCTTGCTATTTCTTAGGTGATGGCGAGGACTGAACTTCATCTTCTTTGTTTAGGTAAGAAATGCTTGCTCATTGCAGCAGTGGGGGAGTCCCCTGGGTGCGGTAAATGTCTTCATACATTTTTCTTGAGTATAGCAGAACATTATTCAGAATGGATGCTCTTGATGCATGTAGCATGACTGACAGTTTTATGCTCATCTTTTTATGGATCCACAAAGTCATATAAATAAATATTCTATTAACTGCCAGGAATCCCCTGGTAGCCATTGGGCGTGGTCCTATGGGTCTTTGCAAATTCCTCCACACCTGTATAAGAAAGCTATTTATTTTGGAACCATTCAGGCAAAAAGAGAAATAATGTGCTTTTTGAAAATTAGATTTGTTTTCCTTTCTCTTCCTCCTTTTCCCATCTTTTCCTTCTTTTCTCCACTTCATCATTCCTGCAACATAGTGCATGAAACTAAAACACATCTTTTGAAAATGAGGAAAGGGAGTGAGGAGACTTTTACTCACTAAAAAAAAAAAAATAAGGAAAATGTTTAAGAAATAGAATTAAAAGCAAAAGTTTAACCAGTAAAGATCTTAAATTAAAATATAAACAACAAAGCTAACTTCGTAGACGTAAGCATTTTATGGTTTTTACACAATTTACAGGTGAAATTAATTTTCTGAAATGCTGTTCATTAACATTTTTATAGTTTGTCATCTTTTAAAATAATATTATTATATTCCATCGGAGAAAATTAACAGTGCATTAAAATAGTTTCCCCTTAAATCAGGGACAGTTTACTGTAACCAGAATTTTCAATTCTCTAATGATTTTTTTCTCTGCTATGAAGAGGAAAAAAAAAACTTCTATATTAAAATGATGTACAAGGGCAAAAGGAAATTTATGATCTAAACTTGCTGCAAATCATTTGTATTGATCTGTTTTGTTTCCATTCTGCTGAAGCTAATGGAAATCATTTGTCACCTGACTTGTCCCAGCTGATTTGAAAAAAAAAAAAATACAAACACAAAAACACTGTACCATTTATCAGAACAGCTGAAGGTCTGCCACAAGTGTGTTTGTGTCTGCAATCACCAGGATATGCTCAATTTCTAGGGAAGTAGTGAGTACTAGGCTATATTGCTCATAGGCTTAAAAAGAAATTCAATATGGATATGAAGATATACATAATACATTCTAAGAGAACAGTAAATAGGGACAATGTACTGGCCAGTAGAATACTTATAAGTAAGATTTTAATAGTTTTGCATTTCAAGAGGTAAACTTCAGACAAAATTATGTGATACCAACTATGGTAACATTATATGCTTGGAAATAAAAATTAACATGCCGTTAGAGCAGTGCACTTAAGGAAACAAGCTTAATTTCCTGACCCATAAATTCTGAGTTTGACTCTTCCCTTTCATTTTTTTTTAAATGTTTTTATTTATTTTTGAGACAGAGAGAGACAGAGCATGAGCGGGGGAGGGGCAGAGAGAGGGAGACACAGAATCTGAAGCAGCTCCAGGCTCCAAGCTGTCAGCACAGAGCCAGACGTGGGGCTCGAACTCACGGACTGTGAGATCATGACCTGAGCTGAAGTCGGATGCTTAACTGCCTGAGCCACCCAGGCGCCCCGACTGACTCTTCCCTTTAAAGAGCATTTTTGATGGGGTGATTGAGTGGCTCAGTCGGTTAAGCTTCCGACTTTGGCTCGGGTCCTGATCTCAGGGTCCGTGAGTTCGAGCCCCATGTCAAGCTCTGTGCTGACAGCTCAGGGCCTGGAGCCTGCTTCGGATTCTGTGTCTCCCTCTCTCTCTAACCCTCCCCCATTCGTGCTCTGTCTCTTTCTATCTCAAAAACAAATAAACATTAAAAAAAATTGAAAGAACATTTTTGGTAACTCAAACTTTTAATCCTTATGGTTTTGTACCTTCACTTATATGAAAAGAAAACTTAAGATGTGTATCTGTTTGTTTTATGTCAGAGATTGATACAATTTGGCCTTGAGAAGCCATTTATATTTGTATAATTTTCAAATTCTCATAAGATGTGTCATCTCTTCACTCAGCCCTTATCCGTCAGCCCAAGGTGACAGGAGATTGGTCTCACAAATCTTTTGTGTCATTCCTTCAAATTGTTAAATTTGTTAAAGAGCAGGAGTCATTGTATGAAAGATTATTTAAACTTTGTCATTGTGCTATTTCATGGTACCAAATTATCTCATAGTAGGACAAATTTACCCACGAGTTAAAGTCACAGGTAAAGCAGCACCCTAGAGCCCAGGCAAAGAGCGAGAGCATTTCCAGAATTGCACCATCCCATTAATGCATATAATACACATTCTTTGTTATTTTTTTTAATTTTTTTTTAACGTTTATTTATTTTTGAGACAGAGAGAGACAGAGCATGAATGGGGGAGGGTCACAGAGAGAGGGAGACACAGAATCTGAAACAGGCTCCAGGCTCTGAGCTGTCGGCACAGAGCCCGATGCGGGGCTCGAACTCACGGACCGCGAGATCGTGACCTGAGCCGAAGTCGGACGCTCAACCGACTAAGCCACCCAGGCGCCCCCTCCTTTGTTATTTTCTAATGCATTACTTTTTTCCTGTATCTCCTCATTCCTTTTCTATTACTTGAACAATATAATTGGTTTGAGCATGTAGCTACAGAACAGGCATTTATGTCTTAAAATTTATGATGCTGAGAGCATAATTCATTCACTCATTCACTCTTTACATTCAATAAATGTATTTCAAATACTTCTAAGAACGAAGAACTCTGACAGGTTTGGAGAAACAATGGTGCAGAAAAGGGAGAGATTGTCTATGTTCCTTAGAAATTTAAATTTGAGCAGATTGAAGAATGCAATACATTCTAGAGGTTTTTCTTGTCTGATGATACCTTCATTCTATATGGCAATTTAATAAGAAAAAGGAACAATAAGCTAGTCTGAGGACTGGTCTTGAAATTTGGTCTTTTTAGTCGTTTAATTATTTGTTAGCATATTTTTTGTCAAAATTCTTGTACAGGTTGATTATAGGGTTTTTTTGTTTATTTTATTTTATTTTTTTTTGAGCATCTGGAAAATTGTGAGCCCTTGAGAACAGTTTAAAGTTTTCTATCTTGTTTTATCTCTGCTAGATATGTAATTCATATTTAACACATAAATGAATGAATTAATGAATGCTACCATTCCACCCTCATATTTAGAATTTCCTTGCATTTTAAAATTACAGGGTGGGAGGCACCTGGATGGCTCAGTCAGTTAAGCAACTGACTCTTGATTTCAGCTCAGGTCTTGATCTCAGGGTCATGAGTTCAAGCCCTGCATTGGGCTCCATGCTGGGCACGAAGCCTACTTTAAAGAAATAAATAAATGGGAAATCAATAATTTTTACCAAGTTGTCCAATTGTGCTAAATAAAGCTTAAAACTCATATTTATTATTTGATGACATTTTTGGGTACTGAGTTCCTATTAGTCCAACTATAAACCTTGGTTAGAACTAGCAGTGTCTTAGTGTGAATTTATGCATTTATTTACTCATTTATTTTAAATGATTTTATTTTATTTTATTTATTGTTTAATGTTTATTTTTGTGAGAGAGAACACGATGGAAGAAGGGGCAGAGAGAGAGGGTGATAGAGGATCTGAAGTGAGACTCAAACTCATGAACCACGAGATCATGACTTGAGCTGGAGATGTACGCTTAACCCAACTGGCCACCCAGGTGCCCCTTAAATTTTTATTTTAATTCCAGTTACATAACATGCAGTGGTTTTTTAGTTACAGGTGTACAATTTAGTGATCCAACAATTCCATAATCACTGGTGTTCATCACAAGTGTTCTCCTTAATCCCCATCACCTATTCCCCCCCGCCCCCCCCCCTGCCCTCTGGTAACCACCAATCTATTCTCTATAATTAAGAGTCTGTTTCGGGGCGCCTGGGTGACTCAGTCAGTTAAACGTCCAGCTTCGGCTCAGGTCATGATCTCACCATTGGTGGGTTCGAGCCCTGCATCGGGCTCTGTGCTGACCACTCAGAGCCTGGAGCCTGCTTCGGATTCTGTGTCTCCCTCTCTCTCTGCCCCTCTCCCACTTCTTCTCTGTCTCCCAAAAGTAAATAAATGTTAAAAAAAAATTAAAAAAACAGTCTGTTTCTTGGTTAGTCTTTCTCTCTCTTTTCCACTATTTTCTTGGTTTTTGTTTCTTAAATTCCACATGTAAGCAAAATCATATGATTTGTCTTTCTTTGACTAATTTATTTCACTTTCTAGTCCATCCATGTCATTGCAAATGGAAAGATTTCCTCCTTCTTATAGCTGAATAATATTCCATTATAATATATAAAATAATAAATATTTAGATAAACATCTCCTTTTTTTATCCATTCATCTATCAATGGACACTTGGCTGCTTCCATTATTCCATACTTGGCTGTTGTAAATAATCCTGTTATAAACTTAGGGGTGCAAGTATCCCCGTGAATTAATGTTTTTGTATTCTTTGTATAAATGCCCAGAAGTGCAATTAATGGGTCATAGGGTAGTTCTATTTTTAACTTTTTGAGGAAAATCCATACCGTTTTCCACAGTGGCTGCACCAGTTTGCATTCCCACCAACAGAGCAAGAGGTTTCCTTTGTCTTCACATCTTCACCAACACTTGTTTCTTGTGTCATTATTGACTTTAGCCATTTTGACTGGTGTAAGTTGATATTCCATTGTAGTTTTGATTTGTATTTCCCTGATGATAAGTTATTACAAGCATCTTTTCACGTGCCTGTTGGCCATCTGGACGTCTTCTTTGGAGAAATGTCTGTTCATGTGTTCTGTCCATTTTTTGATTGGGTTATGTGGGCTTTTTTGGGGGGGTGTTGAGTTATGTAAGTTCTTTACATCTTTTATATACTAACCCTTTATCATATATGTTATTTGAAAATATCCTTTTCCTATTTGGCAAATTATCTTTTAGTTTAGTTGATTGTTTCCTTTGCTATACAGAAGCTTTTTATCTTGATGAAGTCCCGATAGTTTATTTTTGACTTTATTTCCCTTGCTTGAGGAGATCCATCTAGAAAAATAGTTGCTATGGCCAACGTCAAAGATATTACTTCCTGTGTTCTCTTCTAGGATTTTTATGGTTTCAGGTCTCACATTTAGGTCTTTCATCCATTTTGGGTTTATTTTCACGTATGGCATAAATAAGGGCTCCAGTTTCATTCTTTGGTACACTGCAGTCCAATTTTCTCAACACCATTTGTTGAAGAGACCGTCTTTTTTTCTTTGGACATTCTGTACTGCTTTGTCAAGATGAATTGACCATGCAATTGTGGGCTTATTTCTGGGTTTTCTATTCTTTCTTTTTTTTTTTTTAATGTTTATTTATTTATTTTGAGAGAGAGAGAATGAGCCCAGGAAGGATAGAGAGATATGAAGAGAGGGAATTCCAAACAGGCTCTGTGCTGTCAGCACAGAAATTTTGAAGAGAGAAAGAAAAAGCCATTCTTTTGTAATTAACAAAGAACAAAGGATTATATGCTTAAGTAACAAGTTAGAAAATAAAGAAAAGAACACAAAAACAGACAATAATGATGCCATACCCATTTTTCTACCAACCTAAAACTTATAATAGAGAGGCACTCTGTGCTAATATTTATGTATATGTTATGGGAGAATATGTTTCTGACATTCAATTCCCATTTTTGTGTTTGATATGGAATCATATACATGCTGTTTGTAATCTATGACTGCAATTGATGATGTATTTTTATATTTATTGACAGGGAAAGATGTCTTAATGCCCATTAATGTTAAATTTGAAAGTAGATTTTACATGTAAAATGTTAAATGATTAGAAGATGTTGTTCCACGAATATAATAAACATATAGTAAAGTTATAGTAAATAAATCAGTGTATTTAAATCATGTAGGCAGATCAATGATATATAACTAAGAATTAAAAACATGTATCCAGATATAAAGACATGGTATTGAATGTGGAGTAAGGAGAGATTGTTTAGAAAATGTTACTGAGACAATAGGGTACCTGTCAGGAAAAAAAAAGAAAAAAAAAAAAAAGATAAAGTGTATACCTACCCTGCTCCTTACACAAAAATAACCTTCAGAAGATCAGAGATGTAAACACTGAAACAGAAAAGAAGCTCTATGCATTCTAGAAAAAATAACCAGGAGGTTTTATTCTGTATATAAACAGAATAAATCTACTTCTGTAGCTTAGAAGTCAAAGGCTCTCCAAATATGACACAAAACTGACAAATCAGAAAATAAAAGATTGAATAATTTGCCTACATCTTTAAAAAACTATTTATTTGGCAATTCACTAAAGCCAAACATACAAACAGAGCCCCTCAAATCCTGAAAATGCTTGTAAACACAATGCACAAATATATAATTCACATTCTCAAGATAACATATTCTTTCAAATGATTTATATGTTTTCATATACTACAACCAAATTTTTAGTAATTATTTTATCTGAACACTCATACATAGAGACTGGGAAGCAGAATTCTGAAGAGGATAAATTCTATGAAAACAGATTTTCTCAAAGTGATGGGTCTCATAATTCTATTTCTCAGGAATGGATGTGTTATATGATGCCATCAGACACAAAAAAAGATGTAACATATCTTTTTCAGGAATTCATGTCTGAGAACATATTTATTTAGGGTTGTTGAAAAACAACAAGCTACTATTTTGGAAATATTAACAGCTTAATGGATATTGAAAAAGCAGTCGTTTTAAATTTCTGAGTTGCCTGGTAGTTGCTAAAATATCTAGACTCACTATTTAATCACAACTTAGAATAGTTCGAAGCTTTTAAAAATCCCAGAGGAAATGCAGTCTTTATAAGTGAAGTTAAGGCCGGGAAGTCTTTTATGAAATAGTTTTGTCTTTTTAGTAGCCTCTCCATTTTGCTGCTGGTCTGGATGATTTACATTTCCTTAACGTGGTCACGGGCATATAATTCAAAGTCAGAAGATTAAGAAACTATTGGGGCACCGGGGTGGATCAGACCGTTACGTGTCCCACTTAGGCTCAGGTCATGATCTCGCGGTCCCTGAGTTTGAGCCCTGTGTGGGGCTCTGTGCTGACATCTCAGAGCCTGGATCCTGCTTCTTATTCTGTGTCTCTCCCTCTCTCTGCCCCTCCCCAACTTTAAAGTTTAAATGAACTTTAAAACATTTAAAGAAAATATTTCAATTTAGGGATAATTTTATGATCTGATGATGATCAGTGTTGTTCTTATTTATTTTTTTTATGTTTTTCTGTTTGCTTGCTTGTTTTATGTATAAAATCAGAAGCATTATTTTAGAACCACTGAATTTATAATCCATTTTCCATTAATAACTTTCTCACTTTTTCCTTAGGAGAAAATTAATGTTATCTTTTGATTGTTTAAAGATTCTTCTTAAAACTATTAACGTATTTTTATTGACTTACTATACTTATTCATTTACTAAGGAGTTGCCTTTCTTTCTTTAGAGCTGTATACAAACTACCATTTTCATTTTTTCATTTTATATACCTGCATATGGAATGACAGGTTTTCTTTCTTTTGTTTTTGAATGACAGTTTTGTTAGTTTTGCTCTGCATAAAGTGCAACATTCTACTTATACTGGAAAGATTGTTTTTTTTTAAATATGTTTTTTGCAACATAAGAACATTATAAAATGATGTGTGTTTTTTTTCCTTAAAAAGAGTATCCGAGCTATGAGACTGAGTGATTATAAGACAACACCTGCTTTGGGTAAAAGTACCTAAGGAGATTAGATTCAGCTTCCCCACCTGCCATGTAATAGGATCTTTCCTCTACTCCTTTTCCTCTCTGAGACTATAATAGCCTTTTCTTGCTGTTTTTCTCTATGAAATTTGAAGAACCTTTTCTTGTATTTTCAAGCTTATGAAAAGTTCTTATTGAAGTATAATATGTCTAAAAATTCTTTACATTATAGATATATGGTTCAATATATTATCACAAATGTAGCACCTTGAATCATCACCACTCATAAGAAATGGAATGTTACAAGTATTCTAGAAGTTTCCTTTATGTCCCCTTTCTGACATTACATTTTGCAAGAGCAATTACTATTCTAATTTCTTAAGTATAAATTAGTTTTGCCTGTTTTTTTTATATGAAAAGAATCATACGTATGTACAATTTTTTGGCTGACTTCTGTTCCATGAAAGCGATAATCATCCATATTGTTGGGTATATTTGTAGATTGTTCACTATAATTTCTGAATAGTATCCATTATGTGACTACTACAGAATCAATATATTTATTCTCCTATTGATATTTAATGCTCTACCTTTCCTATATACTGCTTTATTGTCATGTTTTGCTATCCACCAATGGTATTGTTTTTCAGATGCCTTAAAGTAGTTTCTATTAAAGCTTTACTGTTTAGAATTTCTTATCTTTTGCTTGCTGATCTCTCAGAATTACTCCTTCTGCACACAGAATATACTTTCATATTTTGATGTCTCTTTCTGGCAGCTGGATCACAGAGACAATGGCTGAGGCTCCTGCAAATATAAGCCTTTTTGATTTAACAGCCTTCTCTTTTGTAGGTCCTCACATGCTCAAAGATAGGAATTGCTGAAGCTATGTTGAGGTAGGTTCAAACACAACTTACTGTATCAGGAAAAGCCACTCCCTTTTAGCATTCAATTTCCGCTACAGAGGCTATCTTTCTAAATCAAGTACCTTTTGTAGATCATGTAAAATTTCCATGCAGCATATTCTAACTCCAACCCACCCCCAGATATCTAGTTATGTTACATTTCTACCAGGACAGGATATGAAACAAAGGGAGTTGAGATGCACATTTTCAGAAATATTAAAACAGGTATTTCCTTGCTGCAAGTGGTTGAAATATGAAATAACTCTGCTTCCTAGGAGCTGGGAAGGAGAAAGATTCTGCCTGCGATGTGTTCAAGAATGTGTTTAGAGGCTCCTAGGAGGCTCAGTCAGTTAAGCCTCTGACACTTGACTTTAGCTGAGGTCATGATCTCAGGGTTCGTGGGTTCAAGCCCCGTATTGAGCTCTGCGCTGATGGAGTGGAGTTTGCTTGGGATTCGCTCTCCTCTCTTCTCGCTGCCCTGACCCTTTTATCGTTCAAAATAAATAAATAAAAAATTAAAAAAAAATTGTTTTAGATGTGCCTGAGATTTGTACCAGGATATAGACAGGGTCATGCATTGTCTTCAGAGTCCTAGAGGTTTTAGAAGCCCTTCTATACTTATATCTATACAAAACTAATTTAATCATTCTTCAAAAGTTGTGGTACTCCCAGTTTTATATAAATTCTCAAAGGAGTTTCATCATTTCATTTTAAAATAAATTATCTAATCATTTTGATGACTCCAAATAAATTGTACATCCTTGTAACATACAGGCACCTATATGACACATTTATTTGTTTGTCAACTGTATTATTTAATTTGGGATGAAAACTTAGTTGTAAAAAAAAAGAAATCAATTCCAGTTTTGCAGAAGCAGACAGAACTGACATGAAAGAATATGCTATTCTTGGATGATTCAGGAAGTAATAATTACTGTATACATATTTGTGATATGACATATTTTTGGGCAAGACAATATTAAGAATTTTTTTCTATGTAATTTTTTTGAGGAAAAACTCTGCTTAAAGAATGTATTGTTTTCTTTCTGTACAGTCTTCAAATCAACTTTGAGTGTCTTCAAGAAAAATATTAGATCTGATGCCTCTTCATACAAGTACATTTTTTTCCAAGAATTTTGTGATCATAATATCCTGTGATTAGTGGATAACCACATTCAGATTATTATCTTTTAATCTTTTTAAAAAAATATTTTAATGTTTCCTTATTTTTGAGAGACAAGAGAGACAGAGCACAAGTGGGGGAGGGGCAGAGAGAGAAGGAGACACAGAGTCCGAAGCAGGTTGCAGGCTCCCAGCTGTCAGCACAGAGCCTGACATGAGGCTCAAACTCACAAACTGTGAGATCATGACCCCAGCCGAAGTCGGGCACTTAACCAACTGAGCCACCCAGGAGCCCCTTACTCTGCTGATTTTAGAATCAACTCATTGATGTCAACATAAAAAACTTTTGCTTTTTTTTTGATTGAAATTACTTTGAATTTTTTTTAATGTTTTTATTTATTCTTGAGGGAGAGAGAGGTAGAGTGTGTGACTGGGAGAAGGGCAGAGAGAGAGACACAGAATCTGAAGCAGGCTCCAGGGTCTGAGCTGTCAGCACAGAGCCCAATGTAGGGCTTAAACTCATGAGCCATGAGATCATGACCTGAGCTGAAGTCAGACTCTTAACTGACTGAGCCACCCAGGCGCCCCATCAGATTATTATCTTTTAATGACATTACTTATGTCAATTGGCAAATGACTGATTGCTGGTGGATAGTGATAATGGCATTAATTTTTTTTTAAATCCTACAGCATCTGCTTGGCCGTATGAAATCATTTCGATAGTACATGCCTCAGAAGGAATGTGGGGGACATCACAGTGATGATCTGTCCGTTCTTTGGCTCCAAGAGCGGTGCACAACATCTCGTGAATGACAGCGTCTTTCATCTTAGATTCACTTTTCCTTCTGATGCTCTTTCAGAACACTCATTAAATAACATACAAGCTTTATCAGATGAGATGACAAAAATCCACTTCAAAGTGTTAATTTCAATCTTTCTACCATCCATGTTTGCTTGTGGATCGCTGAATTCCTAGTATTAATAATGATATTTGTCTGGTCATAAGCCATGATTTAGTTCCAAAACTTTGGCTCTGCTCCCTTGCGGAGTACTACAGTCTGAAACGGGAAAATGTGCATATCAAACGGTAAGCACAAATTTACTAGGCCTCATTTTGTAAGGATGACCAAGAGGGAGGACAGGAAGATTTAGGTTAACTTATTTTTATCAACTATCCTGATTTTGACATTGTATTTAGCATTTTTATTCAACTGCACATTAACTCAGTGTTTCCATGTCCAATATGGATATTTATAAATATAAATCCATCTTCTGATATAATATAACCAAACTCACTGATCATTTACTCATTTTCCCTAGTTAAATAATGTAAATAAAGGAAAAGAAAGTCTGCGAAACAATTCATTGTTAACCACCTAGGGAACAATGTTTATCACAACATCTGAGCCAAAGCTGTGTTTGGAGGGGGTTTCTTGCCCTTAAATTAAGGTTCAGTGATGCATGGCAATCAAGGGATGTTCATAGAAGTTCTTGGGGGTAAAAATTGTCCTTCCTCTTCCTTTTCTTGTTCCTGCTCCTCTGCTTCCTTCATGTTTTTCTCTTTGATATTTCTTTTTTTTTTTTTTAATTTATTTTTGGGACAGAGAGAGACAGAGCATAAACGGGGGAGGGTCAGAGAGAGAGGGAGACACAGAATCAGAAACAGGCTCCAGGCTCCGAGCCATCAGCCCAGAGCCTGACGCGGGGCTCGAACTCACGGACCGAGAGATCGTGACCTGGCTGAAGTCGGACGCTTAACCGACTGCGCCACCCAGGCGCCCCTCTCTTTGATATTTCTGTAAAGAAAGATTCTCCTTTTGTAGATGCATCTGGATGTTGATGATGGCAACATCTCCCTTCTAGTGGGATCTCCTACCTCAATTATGTGAAACGCCTTCTGAATTGTTTCTCAAACTTTATCTTGAGACTAAACTCCAGTGCAGAATTGCTGCATATAGTCATGAAGGCAGTTTCTGAATAAATTCAGGGAGAATTGTTACATAGACTAAGAAGGAGTTGGATAATATTATGGCTCTACAGTAAATTTCTTAGGCTCTGTTTATAAAAATAGTTTAACTGGCCTACAGTTTTGGGAAATGCTAAATGTGGTACTTCTTGGAGGCTCACAAATCACATAAGTAAATTATAAACTTCAGAAGGCCTATCTATGATTGAGCTGTTTAGATGCTTTAATTTGGTTGAATCTATGTAACTCAAGTTCTTCCCAAAATTATTATTATGTTTTGTAGAGAACAGCTTTGACTATATCATGGAAGGCACTTTGGATAATACTAGCTTCTGGTTATAATGATACAAATATCAGTAATTGCTAAAAAGAAATTGAGTACTTCTTTTGGGATAGCCATTATGTTAGATGCTTCATATGGATTATAAAGTTTAATTTTCTTAAAGACCTATACAATTAGTTCTGTTGTTATCTCCAGCTTACAGATGGGGAAATTGACAGATAAAAATACTTCCCACGAATCACTCAGCGAGCTAAGAGGCAGAGCCCTTATGTGAAACTGAGCAAGTCTTAAATGGTAATATATTTAAAAAATGTATAGTATAAAATTTGCTACTCACAGTGTGGTCCAAGGACCACATCTAGCTAGAAATTCATGAAGAGTGGGTGGTTTATCATAGTTTCTGTCAATATTATCTGGGCAGAGGTCCTTAGAGATGGTTTTCTTCCCAATATACAGAAAAGTGACTCCAGTGCAAAGTCCTTTAGCTGCTGCACTGTTCTTTTTTTTTTTTTTTTTGTCTTATCTGGAAAACGTGTTTGAAGTTTGATTGTTTTGTATCCATCTTGAAATCATAAGGCAATAATCAGAGGGAAAAAGCCAAGACAGTAGGATTGTGGGAAAGCAAGATTGAAAGTCTAGGATACAAACAATATTAGGACACAATTCATATCCTGAGTTGTTGACCTATAGTATTATTATAAGAAAAATAACCCTCTATTTCATTTATTTACCATTATCATGTTTGCATCACTTTTAGCAAAATTCATTTATCAGTGTTAAGAGCATTGCGGTTTCGGCTCTCAAATAATTTACATTGTAGTTTAGGAGATTAGACAAACAGCAATCTATAACTTTAAAACAAAATTGAACATGTAAAGATGAATTAGTTGATTAGATGTGTAATATAAAGTATATCTATAAATGTTAGAATATTATCACTAAGTGTGAGAATAATCAGAAAGAGCTTCAGAGGAAAGACGGGTCCCTGGCTGGACTTTGTATGATGGGTATACTTTGGGTAGATTATGGAGAGAAGAAATGGCTTTCTGTGATGTGAGAACACAATCCATAAAGACAAACATGTGGGAATGGGCTTTTTTTTTTTCGTGGTAAAACTGATCGTAGTATTACAATGCAAAATAGTGTGAAATGGGAAGTGAGATGGAACCACATAATGGATAACTTTGAGATCCAGCCACAGGAATTTAATATCAATCCTATTGGGCGCTTTAGTGCTTTCATAAATGAAATGAAGTAATCTGCCATAATGTTGATTTAAATATTTGTATTAGAGCAATTTTCCGCGATAAAATTTTATTGAGTGAAACTTTACTGCAAACGTATAATAACCATTCTTATTTGGATAGAGCATCATTATTGATTCAAGTAAACTTGACAGTTGTTTATAATGTTAACAATTTAACAAATATGTATATATTTTGTATTTAGTCCCATTTGTTAAATATCTGCTTCATTCACTGTTTTATCCTAGGAGGTTAAAGAATAGGAAAGAAAGAAGGAAAAATCACTAAGTCACTTGTAGTATGAAACACACACATAATAGGATATAACATGTAGTGATATGTATAATTATTTTTAGTCACGTACATAATGTAAGCGTTAGCAAAAAACACATCTGTATAGGGGTCTTGATGTATATTTAATGAAACTGAGAGGGATTATATTGGCTTAGCTGAACAAATGGACATTGAAGGAACATTGATTGATTCTATCAGATATATATATATATATATATATATACATATATATATATATATATACATATATATATATATATATATTCCTAACACATGCTGTGTTTCAGGCATTCATTCAGTACTGGAGATAGAAATTAGGTAAAATGCAGATTTTCAAAGAATGGGCATTATAATAGAATCAATCAGACCACAAACAAATATCCAAGTGATTATAAATGTTAATAACAACATTAAAGGAGTAGCATGTGATACAGAGCAATGCTATAGAAGGAGTGTCATTTTTTTAAAAGGATAATAATGGAGTGCCTGGGTGGCTCAGTCAGTCAAGCCTTGGACTCTTGATTTTGGCTCAGGTCATGGCCTCATGGTTCATGTGATCAAGTCCCACATTGGGCTCTGCACTGAAAGCATGGAGTTTGCTTGGGATTCTCTCTTTCCATTTCTCTCTCTGTCCCTTCACCCTCCATCAAAATAAATAAATAAGCCTAAAAAAATAAAGGGTAATAACAATGATATGAAAGAAAGAAGGAAATGAGACATTTAGACATTTTGGGAAAATCTGAGGAACAGAAAAAAAATCAAATATGGTTAGGGCAGCCTAAGCATGGGAAGAATTATAAACATTGAGGTCAGAGAGTTAGCCAGGAGCAGAACTTGTATGGTCGTTTAGGCAATGATAAGGACTTGGACGGGGCAAAGTGAAGATAAATTGGATGATTTTGAGTAAAGAAATGACATAAGTTGATCTGTGTCTAAGATGGTCGCGTGTGTAGAATATGGAATGTAGGGGGAAAAGATGGAATTTAGGAGTCTGTTATGACACACTAATACAAAGGAGCAGTGATGATTGGTTTGCACTAGGGTCGTAGGTTAGTGAAAAGTAATCGGATTTTGGATATCTCTCTCAGGAAAGCTGATAAGAGTGTTGATGGATTTTGTGTGGATGGACATAGAAAACAGATATCAAAATAGATATTGTGGGATTTGTTAAATAGCCAATAGAGATGTAGAATAGGCAGTTTGGATATATGCCTAGTGTGTAAAGGGGAAATAAGAAATGGAAGTATAAAATGAGGTATCCACAGCATAGGACTGGTATAAAAATCCATGAGACTATATGAGGTCTCTTAGGGAGTGAGGGAAGAGAACGAAAAGAACAGGGCTAAGAACTGAGCCCTGGGACTTTCTAATATTTTGAGTTGGTCAAGTTCAGAGGAACCATAAAATATTAAGGAAAAGTGCTTGTGAATATGAGAAATAGGGAGAGTGTCTTCTAAGGACTATCAGAGGCAAAGAAGGGGCTGATTAAATGATGCTATTAGTTCTTATAAGATAAGACAGAGTTGAGGATCGCATGTGGTGATGTGAAGATGATAATGACCTTGATAAGGTGGTCCATACTGTTCAGGTGCCACCACCACCTTATCAAGTAATGCTTCACCTCCCAGGTTTCCTTCGCCCCAACCTCCATCAGGGAGAGTCTTATAACGTGAAGTTACTACATAGTTAAGTGTTTATCGACCCCCAACTCACTGCCATGTGGTCACGTGCAATGAAGTGATTTACTTCCAGCATCTCATTTGAAGAGCTACTGTCAAGAGTTACACTGGTACCACTGTCTTAGCCTGAGGTCCACCTGAAAAATTTGAGACTGAGGTACAGATTTACTTTGGGACAATGATGCCAGGGAACAGAAGTGAATGATCGACCAGTGAGATTGAAGCAAAGCAAGGAGAAGATAAACCCAATAAAAAAGATGTATTTTATATATATCCGCTCACTGCTTTGAAAACAAACCTTTCTCCCCTCCTTACTAAGAGAAGAGAACTGGAATTATCCATTTCTGAAACAATGAGAGGAGCACTCATTGATGTGTGTGTGTGTGTGTGTGTGTGTGTGAAGCATTAACTCTCTCAGACTTCTAGGCTATGCTTCTGTGATGGCAGAGTATCTGTAGCAGCATCTCAGATTGTGTCTTCAGAGAAGTGAGTGTTTTAGGGTAAACGTAGTCAAAATTTGGATGGGGGTAAAGCAAAGATATTGTCAGTGGGTGGACCAAGGTGTCTCTGGCACCTTCCGTGAGAAACTGATGATTTAAATGAGATATGAATAAGATTAAAGAGTTAACTTCCAGGAATACAGTGGGGGGCATCTGTGTGCATGTGTGTGAGTTTGGATTCGTGAGTAGAGAATTAGAATGCCAGGTAGATGGAAATAGCATGTGTAAAGACCAAGAAATAGAAGAGTATGCACTATGTGAGGACTTGAAGGAAAGCCAGAGTGGTTAAGATGCACAAAGAAGGGGGAAAAATAACACTAGAATAGGCTAGAAATGTAGGAAGAAGACTAATTCCACAGAGTCCTCTAGGCCTTGTGAATGATTTGGCTCTTTGTCCTAAGAACAATAGACATGCGGTAGATTTTACACAGGAAGAATAGAGAATTACATTAAATTTTGGAAGATAGCTCTAGGTGTAATGTGGGAATATATGAAAGGGGATTAAGACCAAAGGCAGTAAAACACGTTAGATATTTTTAGTAATCTCAGGTAGTTTGCACTGGCATTTTGCGGCTAAGAAATGAAGGAAAATAAATAGTTTCAAGAGACACTTCAGAGCAAAAATGAGAGAACTTGGTTATAGATAGGATATGCGGCATGAAAAAGACATATGAAAGACGTCTCCCAAAAAGATGTGCATGCCATTTACTAACTGGAAACCAGTGGAGGAAGGCTCAGTCCAGGTTGGGATATGTGGTTCGTTGGCTTGGCTTTTAATATGTTCAATCTGCTTAACCTTGAGGTATATGAGTAGAAATGTAAAACCGTGTTGTCTGTGAGAAACTGGAGCTTATTTAGTTTTAGATGCCTACTTTATAAATCATTTTCTGAGGTTTGTATGGTTAATGAACTATGAGGGGTACTATTTATTAAAAAAATAAAGAGGCTGCTAACCTTTCAAAATTTAACAAGTCAAAAAACACCTGTAGCAGAGGCAGCCCGTGTCCCTTACATTCCTCTCCCACCTTTCATGGGTAGTGAGTATTGGCCCTTTATCATTTATAGCTCCCCTCTTCTGCAGATAATTGGCTGGGCCACATTTCCCCACCCCATCCCCAAAACACAGTATAGAGCCCCTGGCAGGTGGTTAATACTAGCTGAGGCTAGACTTCTTCATTAAAAGGACATCTTTGTTTAACTTTTTCCACCATCCTGTCCTGCTTTTCTCTCCTGTGTACAGAGCACTTGAACAAGAATACTCACATCAGGTTCTGAGTCTAGGAAATTTGACCTAAGATACATTCAAGTAGGTTTTTTTTTTTTTAATTTTCTGAAAGGATTTAAGCAAATTGTTTTTTTACTAAGTTCTTCCTAACAGAAATCTGTGGTTCAACTCTAGGCAAAAACAAACTGACCTTATTTTTTGGTGGAAACCCAGTTCTTAATTTCCCTAGCAAATGTCCAGTGTGTGTCTCATAAATCCATTGTATAAAGCTTCTTAATCAATTTGAAAAACAATGAACTGATGGGCACCCATCAGAGAAAACAACTGTGAAATGACAACCAGTCATTATGGTTGAATGTTTTAATTGACTGACTTTATTTAGAAACATGCCAGTTATCAGTCCTGCCATATCAGAAAATTACAAAATCTGTTCTTTGGAATATTATTTCAAGAATACATCACTTGGGCACTTGGGTGTCTCAGTTGGTTACGTGCCCGACTCTTGATCCCGGGTCAGGTCATGACCTTACAGTTGGTGAGATCAAGCCCCATGTTGAGCTCTGTGCTGTGAGCACAGAGCCTGCTTAGGATACTCTTTCTCCCTCTCTCTTTGGCCCTCCCCCCTCAAGATAAATAAAAGCAAAATAAAAAAATAAAGAATACATCACTTGTTTATGCATGTTAATGGAGTATCATTTAAAGGATACATAACCTGTTTAATGTGTGTTACCTAAAAATGAGTTTTCTGGTTAAATCATTTTAAGAAGTACAAAGTTTACAAATGTAACCAGATTTTTTCATGGCAGGACTTCTCATAGGCATTAATATATCAATATAAGTTATGAAAATTTAGAGGAACAGATAGTATGTGAAGACTCCCAGTATGAGTTAAGAAAGCAGCGTTTTTATCACAGAGCATCTTAGTGACAAGTAATCTTGGGATACTATCCTAGAGCTTCCTAACTAGAACTCTTTAATGTCACCAGAAATGTATTATCCCCAGTCTAACCCCCTCACAGCTTCCAGTGCCTTCAGAGTTTATAATTAAATGTCATTTTTTTTCAGTGTTTATCAGTGTTGATAGAAGTAATATCATTTAGAAAGTGCTTTTATTTCTACTGCAAACCCTGCTGAAAATGTCATCTATAACATTACTCATATCTTCTTTTTTAAATTTTGTAATGTTTATTTATTTTTGAGAGAGAGAGAGAGAGAGAGAGAGAGCAGGGGAGGAGCAGAGAGAGGGAAGGAGACACAGACTCTGAAGCAGGCTCCAGGCTCCAAGCTGTCAGCACAGAGCCTGATGAGGGGCTCGAACTCACAAACCGTGAGATCATGACCTGAGCTGAAGTCGGATGCTTAATTAACTGAGCTACCCAGGCACCCCACATTACTCATATCTTTTTATATCAAGATCCAAGCAGCAATTTCTTCTCAAATTTGATGTTAGAAACATGTTTATGGTTATAAGATGAGCTCCTTTTTGGCTTTGTTTTGAGTGAATTCAGGGCTAAGTACAACATTAAATTGTTCTAACAAGCTCATTTTAGGAGTCTCATAACATTGCAGTATTTAATTATTTTTGCCCTTTTGTAATGTTTATTTGTCCTGCGTCATACTGTATTTGTAAAAGCTACTTCTTTAAAAGCAAAAGAAATAGTCTTCATTTATTTTAAAGGAGTGGTAATAAAAGAGTATACACCTTTAAAAAGTAACTGTTTCTTAAATATATAACCTGAGCACTGAAATGGTACAATAGAGAGATCCGGTTATTTTATTGGGTTCTGCAGAATATGATAAAAACAAAACTATTTTTTTTTATTTTTTAGCCTGAGTGATATGAAGAACATTTTTATTGATATCCAACTGTCCTTTAGCTTCCTTACCTTTGAGGGGAAGCAAATCTGAGATGAATTTCCACTAGACAAATGGTTATTATGATGCAAAATATGGTTTGCTATGACTGCGGGGACATGATTCATTGTGTTTTCCTAGTTTGAATTCACAGGGGAATGTTGAACATCTCTGAATATAAACATGGAACACTTCCATAACATCTGCTACTAATTTCTGCCAGCTGAAAAGTGATAATGATGATGAATATTTTTGTTGATGGTGTGGATACATTGGTCTAACTAAATTAACTTGCCGACTATGGTGTCTAATTGAAAACACATGATTTGTAATATCACCTGGTTGGCTTTATGTGTAGTTACATTTTAAATGGTTTCAATATGTTTAAACTTTACGATTTGTACTTTTTAAAGTTAATAAAACACTACAAACGGGAACTATGTTAGAGTGTCTTATGCAAACAGTTACATTCAGTTATTAACTCACCACCGTATATTGTAAAAGCACAATTTGACTGTGGATGCACACTTACAGCATGAAGCAGCAGCTATGGAAGATGGGAAAGATTGAAAGTCACTCAACTAACACACCTAAAATGCTGTTCTATAATTCACTATTTTATTAGGAACAGATGAACGTATCTTTTAAAAAAAGTTTATATATTTTGAGAGAGAGAAAGAGATTGAGGGAGAGAGCAGGGGAAAGGCAGAGAGAGAGAGAGGGAGGGAGAGAATCCCAAGAAGGTTCCATGCTGTCAGCGCAGAACCCAACATAGGGCTTGATCTCGCGAACCATAAGCTCATGACCTGAGCCAAAAACAAGTCAGATACTTAATGGATTGAGCCACCCAGGTGCCCCGATGAACATATCTTGAGAGTGGGTCTGCATAAGCAAAGTCTTGAAGGGGCTAAAATGAGAAGCCTTCATAAAATAAATTGAATATATTTAAATATAGAACTTTTTTTAATAGGATTTCTATGACACAGTAAACTCAGCAGCTTAGTGTGTCTCATCTGATAATCGAATCTTTGATCTTTGGAATCTGGTAGAAGAAACACTATAACAATTTATGCTTGGTTTTGTACCTGCAAACTGCAGGAAAAAAAAAGGGCTACTTCCTCATGTACCTTTGTATTTGAGAAACCTGGCAAAACTTTTATAACTTTTTAAGTAGAATAAATTGAATGATGGGATGTTTGCCTAATAGGTTTCTGCAAATCCTCAGGACTGGAATATTAATCCATTTTAAGGGTTCATTACGTACTTGCCTGGTAAAAGGCTTTGATTCAAGTCCTTGTGATTTATTATTTAACCAACATGCAATTCTTATTAAATCTCAATTAACTGCATATTTGGGTTTATTTTACAGTTTGGCTGACAAATTGAGACAGACACTATTATCCACAACAAATGCTTTATGTCTAATTTTGCAAAATTAATATAAATGAAGAGGTATTCATGACAGAGTGACAGATGGAAAATGGTAAACCTTAAAAGGTGATGATTCTGCTTTTTAGCAAACTTTTTTCGGAGGCTCCATTAAAGCCCAGAATAAATTTCCTTAGCTAATTATTGAAGTGGGAGCATAACAATTTTCTATGCTCTCTGATTTATTTTGAATATGAAACCTGCATAGTTCTTTTTTTTTTTTTTTTAACAGTTGTCAATAGAAAAAGTAACGTAAATGGGGCATATGAGTGACTCATTCGGTTAAGCATCTGATGCTTGATTTCGGCTGAGGTCATGATCTCAGGGTCGTGGGATCGAGCCCAGCATCTGGCTCCACACTGAGCTTGGAGCCTGCCTAAGACTGACTCTCTCTCTCTCTCTCTCTTTCCCTCTTCCTCTCCTTCTTCCCCACTCCCATGCACTCTCTCTCTCTCTCTAAAGTAATAAAAAACAAATCCGATGTAAAAAGTAAAGACGTCCGTATTATACACCTGAAGAGTCCTTCTGACAGTGATTCTGTAAGAAGCACTTGTGTAGTTTGAGATCTGTTGCTCTGCAAGTTTGTAGGTAATGATAGCTTTTCCTGCGTCATCTCACAGCTCACGTTATTTCCCAGCACGCACCCTTTGTATTGATTGAGGGAATCTTTGGATGTTTCCAAATACAAATTGCTGGTCACACCCTCTATGACTTTCCTCACACCACATATCACTGCGTCAGTAATTCTTCTCCTCAGTGGTATGTGCTCAGAACTTTGTGTTTGACATGGTCTGGAACTCAGTAATTTCACGAGCAAGTCTATGTTGAGTAGCTTCACTAATTTCTCGCTGTTTTCTTCTGATAACCCTCCCTTAGTCTTTTTGCACATATGTGTTTAGCCTACCTTCTGTTATTTGATACTTATTCATAGATTAAGTTGTCTCTCATCCCTCATTATTTATTTATTTTTAAAAAAAAATTTTTTTTAACCTTTATTTATTTTTGAGACAGAGAGAGACAGGGCATGGATGGGGGAGGGTCAGAGAGAGGGAGATACAGAATCTGAAACAAGCTCCAGGCTCTGAGCTGTCAGCACAGAGCCAGACGCGGGGCTCGAACTCACAGACCGCAAGATCATGACCTGAGCCGAAGTCGGACGCTTAACCGACCGAGCCACCCAGGCGCCCCCTTATTTTTTATATGTAGGCACGCAATGAAAGTTCCTCAGAAGATCATCTATTCTGTTTGGGCTCAGTCAGATGGGTTTGAATCGGTTTTTTTAGGTTCATTTATTTATTTTGAGATAGAGAGGTAGGAGTACAAGTGGGGGAGGGGCAGAGAGAGAGAGAGAGAGAGAGAGAGAGAGAGAGAATTCCAAGCAGGCTCCACACTGTCAGCACAGAGCCCAACATGGGGCTTGAACTCACAAACTGTGAGATCATGACCTGAGTGAAAATCAAGAGTTAGCTGCTTCAGTGACTGAACCACCCAGGTGCCCCTGGATGGGTTTAAATCCTAAATCATGAGTTTATTTGCAGTAAGCCTTGTTTAATTTTTGTAACTTCTATGAAACTAGGAACTCATATCTGGAAAAGAGATTCTGGTTGCTATCTCTTGATTTTTCTATGTCCCTGGCCCACACATTTGCAAATAGTAAATAAAACCTTCCCAAATAACTCTAATTTCATAGTGCCATTGTGTGTGTATGTGTGTGTGCTGAGACGCTGATCTGCACATTCCCCTACATAATTCAGAGCACCAATACTCAAAGTGGGGTCTATGGACCTGTGTCCTCAAACTGGCCACTACCATCTATAAAGCCAGAAGTACCAAAAGAAACACCATTTAGAAACTTTTCAGCAATTTGACACTGTAATGACACTCAGACATGTCATTATTCTTCTAGCAGTTGTTTTTCATTGTGTCCATCCACGATTGTTAAGAAATTATAACAAATAAAGTAAAACTGGCTTTCCTAAAGGTAACAAGAGAAGCGTGAACACAGTGAATTCAGTGTCATTGACGTGGCCAGTGAATTCTTCAACATCTTCTGTGACAAGGTGGTGTCTCACCTACCTGGAACAAGCATGTCAAGAGCATATGTGTGGTGGAGACACCCTGAGAAAGCAAACTGGTACAATATCACAAGCATATGTTTATTTTTTTTAATTTTTTTATGTTTATTTTTGAGACAGAGAGAGAGCATGAACGAGGGAGGGTCGGAGAGAGGGAGATACAGAATCCGAAGCAGGCTCCAGGCTCTGAGCTGTCAGCACAGAGCCCGATGCGGGGCTCGAACTCACAGACTGTGAGATCATGACCTGAGCCGAAGCCGGCCGCTTAACCGACTGAGACACCCAGGCGCCCCACAAGCATATGGTTAATGAACACGGGCTTTTGGGTACTATTGGTAGGCACAAAGAGCCAGGGTTTGGTCATTTGTGCTTCACTTTTAAAGAAAGAAAGGAGACAGAGAAAGGAGAAAGCCCTGAATAGAGAAATCCAAGCTCACTAAAATATATATTTATTTTATAACTTCAGTTTTGCCAACTTTCCACATCTAAAGTGCCGATTTTAAAATGCTTTATTCAACAAACGTTTATTAATTCAGTAAAATATGCAAGACACTCTGGTAAGTCATAACAATGGAGTAGTAAGTATGAGGACAGAGTATGTGTGTCAGCTTGACTGGCAATGGGCTACCCAGATCAAACGTCCTATCTGGGCGGGTCTGTGACATGTTTCCAGATGAGATCATCATTTTAATTGATGATTTTAGTCAAGGGCATTGACTTTCCTGGCGTGGGCATCAGTGAATCCACTGAGAGCTTGAATAGAACAACGGGCAGGGGCAAGGAAAAAACTTTGTCCCATTTCGTTTCCCACCTGCCTGATTGAGTGGGGACATGTTACCTCATCTTCTCTGGCCCTTAGACTGGGATTTAAACCATTGGCTCCCCTGGTTTTCAAGCCTTTGGACTCAGAGTGAATTACATGATTGGTTTTTCTGGGTCTCCAGCTTATAGAGGGAATGAATATAGAGAAAATTTTCAAGCTTCATAATTATGTGAAAACCCTGTCTAATACAATAAGATAAAATCATATTCTTTCCCACCAGTTTTAATGGCTGACCATAAAGTGAATGATAAATAGCTTAATAAGTCTTTCTTTTGGAGGGAGTGCGTGTAAGTAACAGGAAAGAGGAAAGAGGAGGGAAGAAAGAGAACAAGTACTCTGGCAGTCAGATTCTAGAAGGAGATATTTATTTATCTGTACTATCATTCTAATAAGAGGATAACTCAAAATCAATATCCGAATGATACTTTTCCTCCTCACCAGAAGATTCCTCCACTTAATATTTGATTATAGAAGAAAAAAGATGTAATAGTAAAATACTGCCAACAATGTACCCTGAATATACGTTTGCATTTCTAGATCTTTCCATGTAGTATATAGTAAGGATGGAATTCCTGGGTCATAGGTTTTTGAGTGTGTTTGTCTTTGAGAGATAATCCCAGCAGGGTATGAGAGTAGTACTTGCTCCAAATCCTTGCCCAAACTGTGAGTTTTCTCTTCACTTTTAGTCAATCTGGAGAGAATTGTAGAGGTATATGATCGTGGTGTTAATTTTCTCTAGTAACTAATGATGGTGGACAACTTCTTATACCTTATGGCCATTAAAGTATCTTTTCTGGTTACATGTCTCTCCAAAATTTTGTTCATGTTTGCTGGGTTATTTTACTGATCAGTAACATTCTTTAGAGGATTCCAGGTACACTTTCTTTATTTCATATTGGTATTACAAAGAACTTCTCATATCATGATTGCAAAGAACTTGGCTTGCATTTTAACTCCATTAGGTCTTTTGATAGAAACATTTTTAATGATTATATTAAGTCATTAGTATATTTTCTTACGTTTTTACCAGGAAGCTGTATTGTCTAGTATTTCACACATTGTCCACATTCCCTCTTGCACTATTTTTCATATGAGGTTTGAGGCAGGTGATTAACTTACTTTGGATGATATCGGTATTTATTCTCTCATATATTTGCATTACAAAGCTTTTTTCTTTAAGCATCAATTCAGCTTATCTGGTGTGGTGCCTGTCTTTCATTGTTTTGTTCTATTATTTTATAATTCTTAATTGCATCATGTTTTAGAGTGATAATTGTAATTCACTTGTCAGTTCACTCTATAGTGGGGTAAAAGCAGCAATAAGATACGGTGCATGATTTAAGTTTTGATTTCTTGGTGATGTCTTCTCAGGGTGGTTGTTACCTACTCAGCAGCGATGGGAGACACTCTCCTGATTCTGCTGTTCCAATTCCCACACTAATTGCTTAACCTCTGGGTTAATGACAGTTTTAGTTATCGCTTAGCACAAATCCAGGAGAGAGAGAGGTCAACCAGTTTGTTTGTTTCCAGATAGGCCCTCTGCCACTTCTTGTATGAATTGGGCTCGTCTTCCAGCTTGCTTAAGTGCCAAGAACTTTATCCTCAATCCATTTTCTCCCTAATTCACTTATTCCATTATATCTTTCAAATTTTGAACATCTGAATATCTGATCCTATTTCCTATCTATCCTTTTGACTTGTTAAAAATGATACTGTCTCAAGTTTTCCTGTGTTGCTTTAAATGTATTTGCTTTCTTGACATTTGTTTTGTTATTTCATGAAATTTTTGGTGATAGTCACCATGGCAATGTTACTTGGTCTCTACCTAGTCCAATCTTCTCTGATAATTTTTTTTGCTATTTTTTTTGTTCTTTATTTGAATACACACACACACACACACACACACACACGTATACATCAGCATACACAACACACATATATTTACTTACATGTATATGCATTATATATGTACACACACATATATTGTGTATATGTACACTTATACACACAGGCATACATTTGGGTATACACAGATGAGTTTAAATCGACAATTAGAAAACTATGTACAGTAGGTCAATTTATGTTGTGGACTAAACTTTTCTTTTTTTAAATTTTGTTAACGTTTTTTTATTATTAAGAGAGCATGAACAGGGGAGGGGAAGAGACAGAGGGAGACACAGAATTGGAATCAGGCTCCAGGCTCTGAGCTGTCAGCACAGAGCCTGACGTGGGGCTCGAACTCACAAACCGCGAGATCATGACTTGAGCCAAATTCGGACACTTAACCGACTGAGCCACCCAGGTTCCCCTAAACTTTTCAAATAAAATGTTTTTCAAATAAACTAGTTCATTTTGTACTCTCTGGGTGTTTTGAAATAGTACTAGCAGACTGAGTAAATATCTGCCGTTCTATCACTAACTGGGCGAGAAAATTCTTAAATCAATGTGAACTGAAATTGATTCAGTCAGAAAATAAGTGAAGAGCATCTCATTGGCTCATCTATATATACCCATTCTGCAGTCCTTCCCTGTGTTTAATAATTGACATGATTGATATCAACATGTATTAATGAGAGCAATGTTAGCTTAGATATAATTAATTCATAACATATAATGCCTATTATAGGTATAAGTTGTCTTTGCTACTTTAGCTGATTATTTTTTAAAAATCCTTGGAAAGACTAGCTGCTATTAGGACAGCTGAAACTAATCCTTAGTGTGAGAAATAATTATTCAAAGCGCTCTCAGCAGGTCACTTGTGTCATCCTTCACCTAGCTAGCTATTTTTAGGACAATTCACACCATTATAACAGGGACAATTAAAACAAAACTCTTTTCAAATAGTATAATTCAAAGTAATGGTGCGCTGAGTGCTGAAATCATCACAATTTATGTATTTAGTGATGTACAACTGAGAGTCAGCAGATACATTATTTTCAATTCGTCTAGTTTGTTATCAGTGCAATTAATAGGGCAGCGACTTACTGAATATTGAATATGCAAGCAGTTTTAGTAAAAACTGTAATTTAAGTGTCTATTAACCGATAGCCTCGTTTCTACATCTCTGTTCTTATGTAGCCATCATCACATTTCTCATGTGATGAATTTTTAAACTGACTGTATAGAACGTAATACTACCATTAAAATAAATATATTTACTATCAATATCTAATGACTTAATATGTTTAGTTGAAACAAACACGTCGATCTGAAGGTAGTTCTCTAATGTGACAAGTACAGTAGGATTATGGAAAAGCAAAGGTGTTGTAGAATTAAGGTATAATAGTCTTTTTGGTACACTATATTTTTATGATAAAAAGAACACTTTGAATGAGACATATATCTAACAGAAAAGTATTAACTGTGTCTTACCTGTCAACGAAATGCATTCTAGAGCATCTGGTAAATTCGATGGACGGTAGCATAACAGTAGCATAATTACGGAGACCTGTAACTGGTGAAGGGAAGCAAAAGGGTCGCATGTATTGAATCAAAGTCCTGACCAAAATGATCAGTGGAATAGCGCACCAATATTTTTATAGAATAAAATAAGTTGAGAGACTGAGGTAATTTCAAAAACAAATATTTATGTGACAGAGACTGGCTTGAAGCAGTGAATTCACTTCCTCTTGCACGACACACCAAATAAATGAAATGCCCCACCCCATTGCCATATTGATTAATTCTTTTTATTTATTTTTTTATTTTTTTTAACGCTTATTTATTTTTGAGACAGGGAGAGACAGCATGAACAGCGGAGGGTCAGAGAGAGAGGGAGACACAGAATCTGAAACAGGCTCCACGCTCTGAGCTGTCAGCACAGAGCCTGACGCGGGGCTCGAACTGACAGACCGCGAGATCATGATCTGAGCTGAAGTCGGACGCTTAACCGACTGAGCCACCCAGGCGCCCCGATTAATTCTTTTTAATGGAAAGTGAGCAACAGTGATAGATCATTTCCTAGCCAAGGTAGTTAAAAACCTAAAAAGGCCCTATATATTCTCTCTCTCTCTCTCTCTTGTTCTCTCTCTCTCCCTCTCCCCCTCCCTGCCTCTCTCTCTTTCTTTCTCTGTCTCTTCTCCTTGCCGTCTGGATGCAAATGATCCACAGAAGCCACTAAACAAAGAGTCTGTGTCACTGAAGGACTGAATACAGCAGAGGTCCTCAACCAGTTTCCATTCATTGTGAGCAGTGGACTCACCTTAACTCATGCAATTTGTGTTTACCTTATGTATTAAGCATCGATCCTTTTGAAACACCCCCAGTTAATTTTTATTCGGTTTCTGTTCTTGGGCAGGGAATTCACAAGTTTTATTTATATCTTACCAGCACCTGATATACTTTACTATTGCTGGCTTTTTGAAATAATTTTACCCTCTGAATTTCAGGCTTTTCAGGCTTCTTTGCTGGCATCCCACTCTTTCTGAAATATTAGAGTACTTAGGGATAGTCCTTAGCCCTCCTTGAGGTCTTTATTTCTGCCTTGGATGTTTTGTTTCAGGTCTGTGGCTTTAATCTACATCTAAGATCCCTATGTCTTTCCTTCTATGTTCAATTCTTTTTTTTTTTTAATGTTTATTTATTGTGAGAGAGAGAGTGAGAGACAGAAAGAGCAGGGAAGGGGCAGAGAGAGAGGGAGAGAGACAGAATCCCAAGCAGGCTCTGCGTTGCCAGCGCAGAGACCAACGTGGGGCTCAAACCCAAGAACCCTAAGATCATGACCTGAGCCGAAACCAAAAGTTGATGCTTAACCAGCTGAGCCACCCAGTTGCCCCCACTTCTTAACATCTCCACTTGATCCTTAAGATGTTATAAACTTAACATACTGAAATGGAATCCTTATTTGTCCCTAGAAAATGTTTCTCTCTCTAGTCTTCTCCATCCAGTTTACGGCATTAGCAGTCATCTGGTTATTTAGCACAAAACTCAAGGCATTGGCTTTGAACTCTCTCTTTCCTTAATGTCCTACTTTTGATCCATTTGGATCTTTCTCCAAAATATATCCTGTCACTTCGCACTGTCTCCACAGCTGCCTGTGGTAACATCACCTCTTATCTGGACTTAAGAACTCTAAGCAGGGAAGTTACATCATCTGATTTATAATTTTAAAAGGCAATAATTTTCTCACTAGTCTTTCTTTTCTGCTCTTGACCCTCTTAGACAATAGCAAGCATGACCTTTAAAGCAGAAATCAAATCATGTAAATCCCATGCTTAAAAATCTCCAGGTCATTCTTACTATGTTTTTATAAAATCTCAATTCATACCATGGCATTAATCTTAATCTTCTAACACTAACACCCAGACTCATACAAAGTTGTGAAACACTGTCAAGACCAGTAGATGAAATCATTAAGTTTTAATATGTCTTCAAAATCTAAAATAATGGCTCATAGTTTATCAACTAGATGGAATTTAACACACAAAAAAAATCTGAGTTAAGTAATGAGCCAACTAATAGTTCTGTTTTATAGGTTTGTATAGCCTGTAAATTTGATAAATATTTTTTTCTGCATTCACAGTGATGTGGGTTTTTAGTTCCATGCTAGTTCATATTCAATTATGCTTTATAATAGGCTTATTATTTCTCCCTGGAATACGGCAGTTAGCTTCTCTACCTGTGTTCCCTACTTCCACTCTTGGCTTGTAATCCTTTTTCTACCTAGAAGCCAGAGTGACAATTCAAAATTATAAATCAGATCGTGTCACTTCCTTGCTTGGAACTGTAAAAATCTTTTCATCGCCATTTATGGGAAACACAGTAAAACAAATAAAAATCTTTACTGTGGCTTAAAGACACTGCTTGCTTTGATTTCTGGTTACTTTGCCGATGTCTTTTCATATCTTTCTCTTTCACTCTTGTTCAATAGACTCCATCCATACTGTCCTCAATGTTCGTGGACCGTACCAGGATCTTTTCTGGATTATATTTTATAAGGCTTTTCTTACTGCTTAGAAAACAATTCCTCATATCTCCACACAGCTGGCTTCTTTTTCTCACTCTTGTTCCTGTTCAGACAGGACCTTTACGAGAGGCTTTTCTCAGTAACCCATGAAAAATTTACCCTCTATCTGATCAGTCTTCATTACCTTACCTGTATAACTTATCAGAACCTGAAATAACTGTGTCTATATTAATTCACTTGTTCATTTTATCCATTTGGATTAAATCCACTTGAATTGAAGTTCTCGTTCACTGCAGGGCCTCCCAGCTCCTGGTAGAAAACCTCACATAGAGTAATCAATCAATACATACACATCGGCTGGTTGCTTGGTTGCATGTCTGACTTTGGCCTTGATAAAAATCTCTGTGGAGGCATGGAATTAATTTGACTCATCTTGCTCTCACATATGACATTCAACAGAGCTATTTAGAGACAGCATGCATTTACTAAATATTTTGTTACACTATACACAAGTCAGGAGTAAGAAAAAAAAAATCAACAGCTAGGGCCACATTGAGATTAATTCACTAACACACTCCTTCAGTGTTGAATCTACTGTGATATCCTCTTTATTTTTAATGAGGTTATATAATTCTCCAAATAGGAGCAGATTTCAAAGTTCTTACTCAAGTAGAGAGTTGTTCTGTCTGTGGCAAAAGATTTCTTAACCCAGGCAGCATATTAGAATCATCTGAAGAACTATAAAATATATTAATATTTAGACCCCACTCCAGACCAATGGCATATAAATTCTTGGAGCTTGGATATGGGTACTGGTAGTTAAAGAAAAAACAATCTAAGTGCATTGAATAATCAGAATTGTAAACCGCTGGCTGTAGACAGTTGTGATTTTTTTTTCTTTTATCGTGGATTCAATGTGTATTAATGATTACACCTTCTCTAAGTGTTCAAATAAGTGTTTGAATATTATTTTCTTTTATTAATTCTAAGCCTCTGTATTTACTCATCTATGTGTCTATTTTTTTCTGACCTCTCCTAAGAAAATTCTTATGTGCATGCAAAAAAAGATTTTCCCAAGCCTTTATTATAATTCTTATGAATAGAGAATTTTATTGTTAAGAATACTACATTGCATCAAGATAAGTCAAATATTTGTTTTTTCTTATTATCTGCAGTTATAGAATTACAAGACGTGTCTGAAATTGATTTACTAAGACAAATCTTTCAAATCTATGAAAAGAAAAAAAATAGGGCACCTGGGTGGCTCAGTCGGTTAGGCATCTGACCAGCTCAGGTCATGATTTCGTGGTTTGTGGGTTCGAGCCCCGCATCGGGCTCTGTGCTGACAGCTCAGAGCCCGGAGCCTGCTTCAGATTCTGTGTCTCCTTCTCTCTCTGCTCCTCCCATGCTCATGCTCTGTCTCGCACTGTCTCTCAATAATAAATAAACATTAAAAAAAATTGAAAAGAAAAAATGTCTAGCAAACTAAGACAGATCTCTCAAATCTATGAAAAGAAAAAAAAAAATGCCTAAGCAAAAATGCTTAATGGTTCACAGCATGGGCTTTCTGGATGCCCCTCATAAAATAAATACAATAGTGGAAATATATATATATATATATATATATATATATATATATAGGCTCTCACATTTTACAGTATATATAATCCATGATGGTATATCAGTTAAATCCATGCAGGTTACTTAAAATGTAATGCCTAGGGTTTACCTAAGTTCTACCACTAAGTCAATAATACCTAAAATGGGCCTAGGTATTTTAAATATATTTAACCTTTTATTATAGAGAATTTTGAATTTATTTAAAAGGAGTGAAACTGGAAAATGCACCCTCATATACTCATTACCTATCCCCAACAATCACCAAGCCATTATCAATTCTGCTTTATCTATAACCTCACTTAATTCCCCCTTCCTGGAATATTTTGAAGCCACGTCAAACATCATATTGTTTTTTCCACAAATATTTTGGTATGTATCTGCCCCCCCCCATACCTTTTTATAAAGTTTGTTTAAGTCAGGGTTAAAGTAAGAAAGGTCTATAGTCTCTTATGATTCTTTTGATCTGTGAGTGCCCCTCTTTTTTTTTTTTTTTTAAATCTGTTGATGAAACTAGACTGATTGTCCCATAGAGTTTCAACTCTCTGGATTTTGCTGATTTTTTATGAGGAAAAAATATGTTTTTGTTTTCTTCATATATGAAGAATATGGAAGGTGTTGTATTCTTTCACCAGGAGTAATAAAATGACTGCTATTACTTCTCTTTTTATAAGGTTAACGTTTGTTGACTATTGATTTTCTAGGCGGTTATAATTAGAAAAGTGTTGCTTCTGTATGTGTCTAGTTAAGAAATTTTGTAAGGAAGATGGTACGTGTCTTAAGTAGTGGAGATGTCATATCCGACAAAAGGAAGAAGTTAATTGAGTATGTTTTATATCTGGCATATCATTGGTAATTAACAAGAACAAAAAAGAAAGAGAAAGAAAGAAAGAAAGAAAGAAAGAAAGAAAGAAAGAGAAAGAAAGAAAGAGACAAGAGATTTTTGTGTGTGTCAAGGAGTAGGGGGAGCAATTTTTTTAATTTAATACTTGCAATTTTATTTCAGTTCAAACACTTTAACATTTGAATTGCTGTAACTATGAACTTTCACTGATGTGAAGGATATAAGTCAATATTTTGCAAACTTGTCTGGTCATTAGAAAATTATATATGCCTTGACTCAGAGATTCCTGGGACACCCTATGGAGATAGATAATCATAGCATTGGGAGATGGTCTGGAAATCTACATTTGGAACCATTTTCCCAGAGGATTTTTATGAAGCAGTTAAATTAGAAAACAATGGAATATACTTTTTTTTTTAAAGCCCAGCATCTACTTATTAATCAAAAAAGACAATGTGTTTACTTGCTTTGAGTTTTACAATGGCCATTTCCACTCCTGTATCATGGCAGAATATTTTTAAAAATATGTGTAGTAGGAGATGATTATTGGAACCATGTTCATAACAAAGAAGCTACATTTTAGGGAGGTGAACTGACTCCTTCAGTGGAGGCTCTCTGTCTCCCAATTCCTCGGAATTGGATTGATACAAGTTCAATAACTTAAACTACAGCAAGCTTCCCTACATTTAATTTGCCCCAGGTAGTAATATCAATTCTTCAGAAACCCAATTCCATAATGTAGATTATTTTATAATTGTATCTACAACTAATAAAAATGTTGTGGTCATTACTGACAATTAGGGTGATTTTCACTATGGACAAAATGCTTCCACCAAGCACTCCTCACCTTACGGCTCCTAATTCCAATTATACGGTGTTTGTATATCAGTCTTCACGCAGCTGATGCTACCTTTGTAGCCACATTATCTCACCTGTGGTTGGTATTTCAGTGCGATATCTCGTCAGGCGTCAGGGGCTCATTTCATTTTTTTTTCGAAGGAAATGCATATTTCAAGTGAATTGCTTGAAAATGTTAGTAAAAGACCCCTATATGAGATAATATTAACTGTTTTAAGTGTCAGCTTAATTTGGAGGAGAACACGGCGGTTCCTGATTTCAGCAAATAGAAGCACTTTATTTCTGGAACGGCGCAACCATGGTGTGACTGCCTTGACACCGTGAGCTTAACTTTGACAGCATCCAGATTCAGAGCTGCAGATGACACGCTTAATTAAAAGAGGAAACTGGACCTTAACAGAAAATACCCTACACTTTTCATTCTCATGAAATTAAATCTTGAAGGTCTCACTAATGACCAATGCCCTTTTTAGTCTTTCTCTTTAAAAAGTGGAATCCATTTTAGTGATATTCCCAAAATGCAAATCAAACGAATGGAAACAGATAATGAGATTTCTTGCAATTCTAGCTTGCCCTTTAATTTTCTAGGTAGTAAGAAACTGCACGCTGTATGTTCCAAAGGCTCTTCATTAATGTTTAATACTGATTCTTACGACACTGTCAAAATACTTATGAAAATATAACCAAATGTCATATCTAGAAGGAGAGTGATTTCAGTTGGTCTCGAGGCAACACAGAGCATGTAAATAAGTTACTACTGAAGCATTAAATATAGAAGGTATCGAAATTAACTTTAGGGCAATTATATTGTTTGCTTTAAAAAGTTTTACTTTCATGTCTTATTTCCTGTGTTTTATTTTTGCTTCCAAGCTGTACTACAATCATATTTGTTGTCAAAACTAAAAAGAAACTGCATGTTCAATTCTTAAATGACGATAAAAATTCTCTTGGGAAAATGTTTCATGATAAATAGATTTATCATGCTTTTTAATGCATATTTTTGAAAATGGGTGCTATTCTTAAATAATCAGAATTTATTCCTGTCCTATCCGGAAGTCGTTGGTTAATGTTTAGTGAGGGCTTGAAAAATATTGCCATGCCATCTACTAAATTGTCTATCCTTTCCCCCTTTCTGATCATGCTATATTAAATTATGCCAGCTGTCAGGAAATTATAACCCACTACCTGTTTTTATAAATAAAGTATTACTGGAACACAGAGGTACTTATTTCTTTATATAGTGCATGTAGTTGCTTCTGTGTAACAAGGCAGGATTAGGTAGTTGTGAAAAAGACTGTATATTTGTCTACCCTTTGCTGACTTATGAATAATATATATGGGGAGAGAGAGAAAGTAGGCAGTAGAAAGGGAGGGGAGTAGGGGTAAATAGATATGATACTGAGGTCAGAAAACACATGCACGCACACGTATTTATACGAATCATTTTTCATCATCTATTCTGTTTCATTCATCTAGAATATGTTTTGAAATTTTTATGGCAAGTCTTATTTGTTTATTTGTAGCCTCTCTTTAACATGGTTACATATAATTGTTTATATATTAATATTATATCCTGAAGTATTTTTGTACTTTCCAAAATTTTCTTTCTCCTTTACTCTCTCATTAGTTCCTCCATTAGTGTTCATTTTAGTTCATCAGATAACACTAAGCAAAATCAAAGGCTGAAGAAAGCATGTTTTTACAAATTATGGAAGCAACCCAAGTATCCATTAGTGGAAAAGTGGATAAAGAAGCTGTGGTATATATACACACTGGAATATTGCTGAGCCATAAAAAGAATAAAATCTTGCCATTTGCAGCAACATGGATGGATCTAGGGGGTATAATGCCAAATTAAATAAGTTGGTCAGAGAGAGACAAACACCATACGATTTCACTCCTCTATTGCTTTTAGGAAACAAAGCAAATGAACAAATTAGACAAAGAGGTAAACCAGAAAAACAGACTCTTCACTATAGAGAACAAAAACGGTTACCAGAGGGGAGATGGGTGGAGGGATGGTTGAAATAGGTGAAGGAGATTAAGAGTACACTAAGGAATCTACTCCTGAAATCATTGTTGCACTATATGCTAACTAATTTGGATGTAAATTTAAAAAAAATAAAAAATAAAGCAAGTTGTAACACTGTTTGTTAACTATACTGGCATTAAAATTAAAATAAAAAAAGAGAAAGCATTGCTTTAGCACGAGATAAAAATATTTGCAGTAGTTTCTCTATTCCTCAAACTAGAGAACAGAGGATTAAAGAAAGGAGGAAGATATGGAGACGAACCTTTCATTTAGGAAAGGGAATGGGGCACCTGGGTGGCTCAGTCGGTTGAGTGTCCGACTTCGGTTCAGATCATGATCTCGCGGTCCGGGTGTTCGATCCCTGCGTCAGGCTCTGTGCTGAGAGCTCAGAGCCTGGAGCCTGTTTCAGATTCTGTGTCTCCCTCTCTCTCTGACCCTCCCTCGTTCATGCTTTGCCTCTCTCTGTCTCAAAAATAAATAAACATTATTTTTTTTTTAAAAGGAAGAAAATCCCCAAGCACAGATAGAAAAGTGTCAGCTTCCAGCTCTTCTAGTATGTGAACATCCACAGGAAAGACTCATCTAGTCTGAGTTCAATTCAACTGACTATCCTGGACACCTGTATATGGGGACGTCCACTGAACAGGGCATTTAAAATCTGAACACCTTGAATGAAGATGTAGACATTGAGAGAAAATCTCTGCCCCAAACAGAAATCCTGAACAGAAACTGAGGTGTATTTCCCAATATGCTAATATACCACTGGGCACACTGAAAGAATAACAAATATTTTCATTATATTATTATTTCATGTAAAGTATATTTAAACAGTTTTATTGTGAATTTGTATTTTCTACAATAATTTAGTTAAGTATAATTAAATTGTGTTTAGTTATAATAAAATTACAATTTCAAAGTAATGATTTAAAAAACTCCTAGCCTGTACTTCATGAAAACTTATATGAAGACTTCAAATATTTATTTAAAAGTTTGAATACAATCTTCTCTCCAGAAAAGTAGATCATGTGGTTATTTATCATTTTCTCTCAGGATGCTCAAAAATCAATGTGCATCAGAATCATCTGTGGAGCTTGTCAACATCCCCAGAGATTCTTCATCAATAATTTCTGATTTTAGGGGAACGGTAAAATAACATCCCTTTCTTTCCTCCTAAGTTCAAGTACGTAGGAGATACTTGTAGAAGTTAGACAGATGGGGATGAAAATATTTTTAGCTTATAGTGGTATTGGAAATACAGCTTTTGGTTTGTAGCTTAGTGGGTTTATTCATACTCTACTCCTGAATTGGACACTTGTCCCCAGTCACTGCGGTGTGGACATCTCAGGGCTCTGCTGGAGAGGAAGCCTCTGTCGTCACCATTCATGCTTCTCATCAACAGGCTGGCTTCAGATGAAACACTGGTGAGCCAATCAGGTCCTCCCTTCTCCCAAACCAATGAATCAGATAAATCTAATTTCCTCCCAAGAAGAAGACGATGCAAGGAGGGACTGGTAATGTTACCTTTCATTTTAAATACTTTCACGTGCAGAAACTAGGATGTAGGAAGAGAAAACACCTTCATTGCCACGTATTCTTTAGAGCGTTTTATACCTACTCTGATTTAAATCAAAAGTTGTCTCTGATGATAGAAAAAAAAAAAACAAACCTGCATATACTGGCTTGTATATTCAGATTTGCCTACGAAAATGTTGCACTGTATTCCTGTGATTAACGAAAGATTTCACCTTGACTATTAGCTGTTGTGCTAAAGCAAAGTATATTTTTGTTTACCCTAAGGGAGTGAAACTATAGTGGGTTGTTTTTATATTGAGTGCTTTGTTTGTTTATAATCTCTAAAGTCCTTTGAACAGAAATCAATATGAGGCATAATATTTTTAATAAGAAGAGAAAGCAGGGAAAAAATCAGTGGAAAAATTAACTTTTAGGAGGGAATTTATTATCATCCAATAAATAGAACTTCAAAAATTACATCATGAATTCATTTGAATTCCCCCAGAGGTAAATACCGAGACCAGGATTCTAGTGCAAATAGTTTGTTAAGGAAATGGGAAAAAGGAAGAAAGGGAAGATAGCCAGTAAATGATGTCAGTGTCTGTTGTGAGCTACTGGAACTTCTTCACTGGAAAGAAGCTCTAGGAGCCAGTATGGGGCATGCACCTTGCAGTTTTCCCACCCAACGGCCAGGTGCATATGGTGAGATATGTGTGCACCGACTCCAGTCAGCCACTCCTAGAGCCTGATTATTCCCTAGAACATCTGTCCTGCCACAGGGACACCAAAGCTGGCTCCAGCAGCAGGAGAAAATCCTCAGGCAACAGAATGCAGAGGGCGAAAATGGAAAATCAAGCTGATTTTACCTGACCTGGTAAGATGCCAGAACTTTAAAAGAAAGCTTTCTGTTTCACGATAAGGTGTTTGCTCTATAGTTTGTGAAAATATGCCTTGTCAGATCTAGGAAATTCCTTTCTATTCCTAGTTTTGTGTTATTACAAGAAGATGTTGACTTTATCAACCACCTTATTTGTATCTACTGAAAAAAATGATTTTTCTTCTTTAACCTTTTGATGAGATTGATTTTTAAATATTAAACAAAACACATATTCCTTGAATAAATTGAACATAAACATAAGTGAACATGTTCATCTGTTATTCATTCAACATCTTTTTGAAGTTAGGATTTTAGCTTCAATGTCCAGTAGGAGAGACACTAGTAACTTTCTGTTCTTTTCATAGTCTATTTTTCATCAAAGTGATACTGGATTCGTAATAGAAGTCAGTCATTCTTCCCAATTTTTCAATTCTTTGAAAACTTTTCTGTAAGATCAACTGTAATTGTTTCTTACATTGCTTTACTCTTCAGTAAAGCATTTGGAAAATTTGACATACCAATGCTCAGGAGTTCTTTCTTTTTGTGTTACATGCGATAGTCTGTTTTCTAGGGAGTCTTCCATTTAATCTAAAGTTTCTAAACAAATAAAATTGTATTTATTTTCTGTTATATCTGCAAAATTTGTTGTAATGCCCTATTTATTCTTGACCTTGATATTCCCCATTTAGGGCTTTTCTCATAGGTGATTCATCAATCTCCCTAGAAAGTAATTAAGTTTTTCACGCTTTTCAAAAATTTATTTTTTCTTTTCTTTTTTTAACATTGTTTAAACATTTATTCATTTTTAAGAGACAGAGAGAGTCAGAGCGCAAACATGGGTGGTGCAGAGAGAGAGGGAGACACAGAATCCAAAACAGGTTCCAGACTCTGAGCTGTGAGCACAGCACTGAGCCGAAGTCAGATGTTTAACTACTGAGCCACCCAGGCACCCCTCTTTTTTATTTTCTTTATTGTATGTTTCCATTTTATATTATTTTTTCTGATGCATGTCATTTTCATCCCTTGCATTTTCTTTGGAGTTTATTTGCTGTTTCTTTTCTAACTTTTAATATGGATGCTGTTTACTGTACATAATACTTTCTTACATAGAAACTTTAAGCTATATTATTTCTTCTGGTACTGCTTTGGCTGCTTCTGATACATTTTTTACAAATTTTAAAATACAATACTAAGAAAAGTTTCAAATACCTATGAAGCAGGGAAAATAGTAAAATTACACCATCCCCCACATAGACAAATTCCAGCATAAAATACTATCAGTGATTAATAATGACAGCCACCTTGTTTTACAACTATCCTCTTTCCTCCATCATTTAATATTTTAGGAAGATTTAATTTTATGTTTAATGCTATGTCTATATCTATGTTTCTTCTCTTCTCTTCTCTTCTCTTCTCTTCTCTTCTCTTCTCTTCTCTAAGTTGTAATGGACTAAATGTGTGTATATCCCCCAAATGTATGTGTTAAAACCCTAAAGACTAATATGATGATATTTAAACATGGGGCCTTTGAGAGGTAATTAGGCTTAGATGAGGTTATGATGGCAAAGCCTCTGCGAGAGGATTAGTGTTTTTGTAAAATGAGAAAGCAAAGCTTGCTCTCCCCACCACGTAAAGACACAGTGAGAAGACAGCTATCTGCCAACCAGAAAGACGGTCTTATTAGAAGCTGCCCTTACTGGCACCCTGATCTCAAACTTGGCATGGCAGCCTCCGGAATTATTAAAAATAAGTTTCTGTGTTTTAAGCTACCCAGTCTATGGTGACAAATAAAATTAGTTACACATTCCATTTTGTGTCAGGCTGGCTTCTCCTGTTCTTTCAAAGAGACGTCCATATACATATTTGTCATAGAAGGGTTATGTGATCTTTGAGAAGCTATTTTCCAAGGGCCACTTTTCTTATTTCTATACTAAAGGTGAGAGCAATAGCTATTTTATATACAGATGTTAGGGATAGAGATAATCTATTTAAAACGTTAAATGAGATAATGCATTGGAATAAAATCTGGCATAGAATTTGCTAGAAGTTTTTGGTAATGATATTGCTGTGATTTTTGTGTTGTTAACCTTTTGATACACACATATATATGTATGTATATATTAATTAATATATATTAATATATATGCATATATATCCAATATATATGTATATATTAATATATATGCATATATATCCAATATATATGTATATATTCATTCCAGCTATATAAAAATATATGTATATTTTTTTACAAATATATATATACAAATTTATATATATATACATATATATATATGTTTGTATAAAGCTGGAATTCAAAAGAACATTTACAATTATTCCTCTGTAATTAAAAATTACCAGGAAATACTACCTAGAAGAACATAAAACCATGTTTTGTGCTTTTAAACCAAAATTTACATGATCATTACTCATGTATACAAAATGTGAATTTCTAAGGGATTTTTTTAATGCTTACTGTAACCTGTATCCTACCTTTTACATATCGAATATTTTTTTTCCAGATTTTATTTTGTTATTATTTTTTATTTTATTTATTTATTTTATTTTTTAATTTTATTTTAATTTTATTTTTCTTTTTTCTAATATGAAATTTATTGTCAAATTGGTTTCCATACAACACCCAGTGCTCATCCCAACAGGTGCCCTCCTCAATGCCCCTCACCCACTCTCCCCTCCCTCCCACCCCCCATCAAACACAGAATAAACTTAAACAAGACCCACAATAATTAATTTTCTACAAGGAGAATTTAGATACTATGAAGGCTATTGAATAATTTGTCTTTTTAAGGAAACTTGGTCTGTTAGCTTTAAACTATTTTTTTCTGCTCATTGTTTATTTGTATGTTTGTATGTTTTAATTATGAACAATATTTGTGTATTGAGTAAATGCTATTTTGAATGAACAGCATACAATGTAAAGAAAACCCAAGGTAACAGTCAAGTAAACAAAACAGATGGTAAAACTGAGAATTTAAGGATCTTCGGGAAAAAAAGAAATAACTTCAGATTAACTAAATTGCTTTTTTCCTTTTTCTTTTTTAAAAATGTTTATTTTGAGAGGGAGAGCTTAAACACCCATGAGTGGGAGAGAGGCAGAGAGAATCCCAAGCAGGCTCCACAATGCCAGCCAGCACAGAGCCCAACGTGAGGCTTGATTCCACAAAATGTGACAGCATGACCTGAGCTGAAATCCAGTCAGGCACTGAACTAAGACACCCAGGAACCCCCTAAAATGCTTATTTTTGAGTGATTCAGAATTGAAATTCTGCTGAGCTTATCCGAGCTCATTACCAAGGCATGCTGTCAAAGATAGCACTATTTTTCATTCTTTTTTGCCCCCTACTGAAAATTTTGATTAGGATATTTTAAACTGTGTCATTGCTGGAAGCTTCACTGGTGGAAGTTGAAGCTTCCTGCTTTATTTATACATTGAAGTAACTCCAAGACGATGTGGAAAGCAGAGGAAGAAAGCAAATGCTAAACTGCTTCTTTATCAATACATTTTTTTCAGTTTCTCTGCAACTGATGATGATTCATCCAACGTTCTCTAGTCTGTTTTGTTGTTCTTTTATTATGACATCCTCTTTCTATAACCAAATATTAAGTGGAGAAAAAAATGTATATTAAGGGAAAAGGTCACTTGGATTTGGGGGGATATCTGGTTATCCTAGTCTTAAAATGTCGCAGATAATTGTCTCTTTTTCTGTGAACCAATTGTTAGAAAGAGCCGTAAAATTCTGCACCTGGTACCAACATGGAAAGTACCAACATGGTTCCACACCACCACCAATTCAATTTAATTCAATTTTGACACTCTTCTGACCCGGTGGTAGTGTCAGTTTTCACAGGTTACGGGCTCAGTCCAACAAGACTGTCATTCATTCCTCACCCCCGCCCCCTTCAGAGGCCAGTGACAAGTTCACACTGTCATTTGTGTTTTTGGCTGACTGGGTATATATTGGAGTTTCCAATGACCTTCTCCCTTTTTCGATTCAATTAATTTACTACGGTGGCTCACGGAACTCAGAGAAACATTTTAGTTACTAGATTACTAGTTATTATAAAAGGATATAACCAATAACTGAGTGAAACCAGATGGAAGAGATTTGTGGGGCAAGGCATGGGGAAAGGGTGCAGAGCTTCCATGCCCTCCCCCGATGCCACTCTCCTAGCACCTCCGTGTGTTGAACAACATGCTAACCGAACCCATTGTGTTGGACTCTTATGGAAGTTTTATTATTCGGCGTGATGAGTTAAATCATTGGCTCTTGGCAACTGCCCCACTAACACCTAAAAACTTGTTCATACTGCTTCCTCATCGTATGCCTGAGGTAGCATCAATTAGCATTCTTTCATTGTGGTTTTGGTCATTTGGTGCCCGTACTGATTTTGCTCCCAGTGAACTGAACAAATACACTGAAAGTTAATACGAAGAAACTGGGACACCTGGGTGGCTCAGTCTGTTAAGTGTCCAACTCTTGATTTCACCTCAGATCATGATCTCATGATCCTGAGATCCATTCCTGTGTTGGGCTCTGCCCTGATAGCGTGGAGCCTGTTTGGGATTCTCTCTCCTCTCTCTCTGCCCCTTCCCCATTCATGGCATGTATGCTCTCCCTATCTCTCAAAATAAATAAATACACATTAAAAAAAAAGATAATATGGAGAAATATCAAATGATCACTTTCAGAACTGTGGACTGACTCATTATGTCAATGTTTCTCGAACTCCCTGCGGTGAGGATATTTTACTTCTTCTTTTTTCCAATCGATAGTCAGATGACGTTCTATAATATGCTAAAAAAATGAATTACAAAAAAAAAACATAACAAAACAAAACAAAACAAAACAAAGACATCTTCCAGTATATGTGATTCCCTGTTGCAACAGGTCAAATTCCTATTAAAAAATAAATAATTGGTCTAAGTCAACTTGGAAAAGTTGTTTTTAACTTTGGGTAAAGATTTTTTTTTTTTTTGAGAATTCTTGTTCGTTTTTGTAACGAGCGAAAAGAATAAAAGCAGTGATTAAAGAGCCTGCGTTCTTGGCCTTTGAAGAAAATATAAGCAAGAGTCTTTTTTCTCTCCCTGTTTCTCAGAGGTATAATTAACAGCAACAACAAAAAGATATATTTAAAGTGTATAAGGTGATGATTTGATAGACATATCCCCTATGAAATATTTATTACAATTAAGTTAATTAACCCATCTGCCACTTCACATAGTTATCTTTTGTGTGTGTGGTTAGAACATGTAAATCTACTCTCTTAACGAATTTTAACTATGCAACACACACTATTAACTATAGTCACCAATGCTGCACCTTAGATCTTCAGAAGGTATTCATCTAATAACTGAAAGTTTGTATCATTTCATTATCATCTCCCACTTCCTATTTGCCCCATCTTCCGGGCTCTGGCAACTTCCATTCTCCTCTGTTTCTATAAACTAAACTTTTAAAAAATTCCACATATATATGATATCATACACTATTTGTCTTTGTCTAGCATATTTTACTTACCACAATTCCCTTCTGCTTCATCGATGTTGTTGCAAATGTCAGGATTCCCTTCTTTTTTTAAATGCCTATTTATTTATTTTGAGAGAGAGAGAGAGAGAGTGTGTGTGCAATCAGAGGAGGGGCAGACAAAGTGGGAGAGAGAGAATCCCAAGTAGCCTCTGTATTACCAGCTCAGAGCCAGACGTGGGGCACAATCTCATGAACCTCATGAGATCATAACCTAAGCTGAAATCAAGAGTAGGACACTCAACTGACTGAGCCACCCAAGCACCCAGGATTCCCTTCTTTTTTATGACTAAATAATATTATATTCTATGTTGTGCATATATATATAATATAGTATAATATCATACTACATATAATATATGTATAATATTATATATAGTATAATGTAGTGTACATTTTATAGGGGAGGAAATTGTGTTTCAGAAATTTAAGAAATTTTACCAAAATCATTAGAAGTGTTAATTTATAAAGTCAGGATGAAGAATCAGGTCTGAAACCACATATTTAGTAACTTGTGTATTATTTCTATAAGGACAGGTTGTTTTGTGTGTTTAGCAACCAAGGACTTTTCAAGTGTCTAAAATAGTGCTTGGTACCTAATAGTTGGGAGAAGAAGAAAGATGGGGAGAGGAAGAGAAAGAGGGAAAGCAGGAGAAGACATTATACCACATATTTTTAATGGCATTTTTACTTCATTCTCAATGTTGTGTATCAAAGGTGTTCTTTTATATAGCTTAATATGCTAAATGTTAGAATCCTCGAATAATCATTTCATATCCTGGGTCTCCATGATGCATCATTCCTCCTATTTTCCTCTCAACTACATCCCACAGAGTAGTATTGTTTTAAATATATTTTTAATTAATTAATTTATTTTGAGAGAGAGAGAGAGTACAAGTACATGCTAAAAGCACGGAGACCAATGCAGGTCTTGATCCAATGGACTGTGAGATTATATCCTGAGTCTAAATCAAGCATCAGACATGCAACAGACTGAGCCACCCAGGCACCCCCATAGAATAGTATTCTTGAAATCATCTAATTAAAAAAAAAAACTTTTTTGGTGAATAGGTGAGAGATTATTGTGATATTTCTATTGTCAATAGTGGAATATTTTTAGTGGATATTTTCCATTTCTGTCCTTTGTGCAAGCAAGTCAGATTTAGATGCTTAAAAGAGCTTGTTTTTATTTGCTATTGCCAGATGTTTTCTATTTCAGTGATAAGAGTCTTTTTCCATGCATATTACAAACCACATTGATTTTGAGCCATAATAGAGATGAAAATGAATATGTAAAACAAATAAAATATGCCTCATTTCTATATTGCATATTCTTTTTATTCTGATTATACATTTAGCACATATCCATTGTGAAAAATGTGGAGAAGTAAGAACAATAAAAATAACTGTGCTTATCATTCTAAAATATTTTATTCGACATTTCTTGCCAAATGCCAAGAGTAAATTATTATAGAGTAAACATAGAGTAGTTTGTTATCATTCCAATGAATATTAATTTTCTGAGCACCTGGATGGCCAATGTTATGATTGACTCTTGGATTACCACAGAATTCTGGTCTTTAGGTATTGTTGTGTAGTATACAATTGTTGAAATTTTCTTATCTCAACTTAAAGAATATCAAAAGGGAGAATATTTATTCAGGAACATTGATTTTTCAAAGAGTGGCTTTGCAAGTCTTGAACAACAGTTAACAAGAGTAACGGCCAGTCCTATTCTGTTGATTCCCCAGAAGACACTGGGTCATTGTGATTTCGTGTTGATTCTGTAAAACTTGTGTAAGGGTACCATGGCACGGTTGTGAGGAATAAAGTGATTTCTACCTAAAGTGTTAAGGAAAATATGTTGTATTTTTTAAGATAAAAACTAAGAACTTAAACAGCATTAATTATAAGTTTCTAAAAAGAAACTTTACTTCAATTGATATAAATGGTTATGATGAAATGAAATATTTTTAAGTTTTTTTTTTTTCGAGAAACAGCACACATGCATGCAAGAAGGGGAGGGGCAGAGGGAGGGAGACAGAGAATCCCAAGCAGGCTCTGTGCTAACAGCACAACATGGGGCTCAATCTCACTAACTGTGAGAACATGACCTGAGCTGAAATCAAGAGTTGGACACTTAACTGACTGAGCCACCAAGGCGCCCATGATTCAGTAAGTGTTGAGTGACTGTACAAATGCACAATGATGACAATATATACCAGTAGAGCTTTGACCTACATCTTCTGCAACAAGTAGCCTGGGAAGCCCAGTCAGAACTTCTAAGCAACCAACCTGGGAAGCCCAACCACAACCTCTACAGCAACTGACCTTGAACTGGCCAGCGATTGCCAGCTTCCCCACATCTAACTCAAGACTAACCTGAGAAAGCCAAAAACATTCTCCAAATTAGTCACCTAAGCAGTCTCACTTCTAGTTAGCCCACCTCCAGCTTCTTCCTGCCAACAAAATCCAATCAAAGCATACCAGATATGATAATTTATTGAAGATAAGAGTTGATTGGCAATTACAGCTTATTTTCTCATTTGGGTGATTTGATTAACTTGTTTCAAGAGTGCTAAACAATAGACATAAAAACATTAAATTCCATCACCTACTTTATCATAGTCATGGTCTCAATCATGCATAAGACTCTCATCTCATATTTCATAAAGAAAACTATTGGCTGTTTCTAATATGGTTGAAGTTGAATTGATACATTATGAATTATGTTTAACACGTAACAGTTGAATGTCCATGATGACATTTTTTTTTTCATCTAATACACTTTAATACTGTATTGTTTGCTTCATCCCAACATGACTAGTCTCTTTTTACTGATTTTTATGAGGTGGCATTTCCTAGATCATGATTATCATGCTGATACTGGAATTTCACTACTTTAAGGGGGCCCACCCCCATCACCAGAAAAGCTCCAGGTTGTGCTTTGCTTTTTTCTTTGTTTTCAATAATAAAATATACTGTATTGCAAACCATTTCATGATTACATCTTAGACTTATTTCACAAAAGAGTAATTCTTGTATCAAAATTAAGTTTATTTATTTTATTTTATTTTATTTTATTTTATTTTATTTTATTTTATTTTATTTATTTTATTCCAGGAGAGTTACTATACCATGTTGTATTAGTTTTCGGTGGACAATATAGTGATTCAACAATTCTACATATTACTCAGTGCTCATCATGACAAGCACACTCCTTAATTTCTATCACCTATTTAACCCAACCTCCACTCACCTCTTCTCTCATAATCATCTGTTTCTTCTCTGTAGTTAAGAATCTGGGTTTTTTTTGGTTTGTCTTTTGTTTTTTCTTCGTTCATTTGTTTTGTTTCTCACATTCCACATATGAGTGAAGTCATATGGCATGTTTCTTTCTCTGACTGACCTATTTTGCTTAGCGTAATACTCTCTAGCTCCACCCATGTCATTGCCAAGTGACAAGATTTCATTCTTTTTAAAGGCTGAGTAATATTCCATTGTGTGTGTGTGTATGTGTGTGTGTGTGTGTGTGTGTGTGTGTATGACATCTTTTTATTTTAAAATTTTTAATATTTATTTATTATTTTTGAGAGAGAGAGAGAGAGAGAGGGAGAGAGAGCGCATGAGCAGGGGAGGGGCAGAGAGAGGGAGACACAGAATCTGAAGTAGGTTCCAGGCCTTGAACTGTCCGCACAGAAGCAGGGCTTGAACTCATGCTTAACTGACTGAGCCACCCAGGTGCCCCTATCCCACATCTTTATCCTTTCATCTATCAGTGGATACTGGGGTTGCTTCCATGATCTGGCTATTATAAATAATGCTACAGTAAACATAGGGGTGCATATATTCTTTTGCGTTAGAGTTTTTGTATTCTTTGAGTAAATATTCAATAGTGAGATTACTGGATTGTAGGGTAGTTTTATTTTTAATTTTCTGAAGAACCACCACTGTTCTCCACAGAGACTATACCAGTTTGCATTCCCACCAACAGGGCATGAAGGTTTCTTTCTCCACATCCTTACTAACACTTGTTATGTTTTGTGTTTTTTTATTTTAGCCATTCTAAATGTGAGATGAGTAAATTTCACTTTTAAGAAAATTTCCAGATGATGCCTGTGCGGCTCAGTTGGTTAAGTGACCGACACTTGTTTTCAGCTTATGTCACGATTTCATGGTTTGTAAGTTTAAGCCTCAGCGCAGAGCCTGCTTCGAGTTCTCTCACTCTCTTTGTGCTCCTTCTGCACGCTCACTCTCTCTCAAAATAAATAAAGAAGCTTAAAATAAAATCTCTGAGAGTGGCCTTCAATGCTGAGAACATGAATTTGAAAACATGTCAGCTAGAGCTTAACAATAGAGATGCTTTCTCCTAAAAGGAAATACAACTTGAATGGTGGTTACACAAGTGTTCGATAATTAAAGTAAATATATTTAAAGAAGGAAAAACAAACTGCACGTATATTACTACAGAAGTATATTTAAAACATATTTTTCTGGCCATGAAATTAAGTGAGATAACATGCAAAAAAGCTTTTGCTTTGATTCTTATGCAGTCTTAGATAAAACTGATATAAACTTGAGGCCACACCATTATAAGATTCATAAAATGTAGACTTTTCATTTCATTGTTAGGTGTTTACACTTTATTATTCAGTGGCTGGAAGCGCCTACACTTTCTGAGGAACAAAGTTTCATGAAAATTGCACTGAAATTATTTCGAGTATGAATGTGAAGATGCATGCCAAGGCATTCATGGATAGTAGTAAATAATTCTTGGCTAACTCAATTGTTTCCGAGCATTTCCTGATTTACCAGAATGCTTTGGTTAACCACCTCAGGTTGACAGGTTATGGTGTCACCGATTCACTCTACAAGGAGAAAGTTAACATTTGATTGTGTTATAATGTTATGTCTCTTTAAACATTCTCATGAGGAAAAGCAGAGTTTTATTTCTAATTTGTAGACTATTCTGCATCTTTGGTATTTCTTCCATGGGGTTTTAGAAGTAAGTTAGCATTGTGAGTCCTGAAATACAACCATTAACTCCTCTCTTTATTAGCCTATCTTGCATCTCCATAGAGTTGGCCAGAAACATACACATGCAGCCTTCAGCGTGCTATTGAGTTTAGGTGGTATTACTTGCTAATTTAATGCAAATTTAATGCAAATTTCAGACTCAATAGGAACCTTGCCTCCATACTGTCTAGGGAGTCACAGAACCAATGGGTAGATAAGAGCCAAACCCAATGTTCTCCTAGTTATGCCAGGGCCTAACATGTCAATTCTGTTTGACAAATATATCATTTGAGTAAATATCTGCTCTGATGTCCCAAGTTGTGCAAAGAATGACCATACAATTCTAAAAAATTGTCCGTAAAAGGATCTGTCTCAGTGGAAGTGTCATTCTGAAAGGTTGTAGCTGCCAATAATGCTAGAGAAACTCCACCCCTATGTGGAATGTGCTCATTTACCTCTTTTAGAAAGATGGGGTGGGTGTTGAGTTTGTGATATGAGGTTTCCAAGAAATGGAAGTTCAGCATGAATTTTGTCTGCAGGCTGCATGTGAATATCTGGCTGGAATGTATATTATTGGCTTCATGGCTCTCAGAAGCTCATGGAAGAAGAGTGGGTGTAGTTACTAGTGGGGAGAAACCTGTTAAATTTTTATTCTAAAAAATCTAGCAATTGATAATATAAATGAAAATACCAGTGAAAGTTTAAATACATGAAGTTCATGGATTTACCAAATAAGTAAACTGGTTTTTTTTGTTGTCTGACTATGATAATTAAAAACTTATTGGGGCACGTGGGTGGCTTAGTCAGTTGAGCATCCGGCTTTGGCCCAAGTCATGATCCCTCGCTTTGTGGGTTTGAGCCCCACATTGGGCTCTGTGCTGACAGCTCAAAGCCTGGAACCTGCTTCAGCTTCTGTGTCTCCTTCTCTCTCTGCCCCTCCCCCACTCTGTCTCGCTGTCTTCCAAAAATAAATAAACATTAAAACAATAAATAAATAAATAAATAAATAAATGAAATAAAAACCAATTAATTAAAGATATACAATTTATATATGTGGTCTTTCTCAACCTCTCTGTGTTTTTTTTTTCTCTCTGTCACAGTCCGTCTCTATGTCTTTATATATCCATGTGTGTGTGTTATCTATAATTTCTTTCTTTTTTTGGTGGGGAGGCAGAAAACAGATCAGATCACCTACACTAGAACTCAGAAATCATCACTAGTTTAAGTATTTCCTTTCCTTTATATCCTTTTCTCTTTTTGTCTGCCTAATTATATATACATGAAGAGAAGTCTATAGTTCAGTGTATCTAGTTATCATTTAATCGATCATCAACATTTAAGGAGGTTATACTATCTGCCTGGTGCTATTCTAAGCATTTTGCATGGACTAACTCATTATATACCCAAAAGAGTAACTGACAACAGGGCTATTATTAAATGCACAGATAGTTGAATAACAAAGATAGAAGTGGTAAAAATGGAATTCAAAGCCAGGGAGTCTGACTCTAGAACATAAACTCTTGACTGCTATATTATTTTACTTTGCAATTCTGTGCTCTGTATTTTTCCACATAATAAAATATATTTTGTTGTTAGCTGCTGGTAATGGTTGCCTAATATTTTATGAAATCTGATATTATTGATATATGGGAGGGGATGAATTGAACATTACTTCCTGTTAATTCACATAAAGTTTTTAACTTTCTATTTTTTAGCAGAGAAAACAGTGGGATTAAAAATTTTTTTTTTTTCACAATGAATTTGGGTTTTTAGGAATGGTTACTAGGATTTTTTTTTGTATTATTAAGTTCATCTTATGAATTAAAAAAACATTCTACTGTAAAAGTTCCTTGATGAACTAAAGACATGTTGCCTTCAAGTTTTTCTTGCCTTTTCATTGTAGAAGGTGGCTATCATCTTGGAATGGTCTTATCTGTGAGGAGAAGTGCAGATTCTGAAACTACAATTGTTTTAATGGCAAATCTCAAGTGCATCTGCTATTGAAGTCACTGTCTTTGTGCATAAAGAATACAAGGTATTTTCAAGATGAGAAAATTCTCACTTTGTTGTTGTTTCCATGTTCAATGCCCATAAACTATGCTTAGCAAAAAAAAAATTACACTGATCTGTCTCAAGCTTAAAATGTTTGGTTGAACTATTTCATCAACCATAAGATCTTAAATCCATGCTAATCATTTCCATTTTTCAAATTTTTTAATGTTTGTTTATTTTTGAGAGAGAGACAGCACAAGCAAGGGAAAGGCAGAGAGAGAAGGAGACACAGAATCCGAAGCAGGCTCCAGGCTCTGAGCTGTCAGCACAGAGCTGGACATGAGGCTCGAACCCACAAACCGCGAGGTCATGACCTGAGCAGAAGTCAGATGCTTAACAAGCTGAGCCACCCAGGATCCCCTAATAATTTCAATTTTTGATCACAGTTCTCATTTAGATTATGACTGCTTTTTTTTTCCTATGCTATGGCAAAAACCTATAAAGTGTTTTAATAAGAAAGAAATATACTTGCCTAAATATGATACCCAAGTTACTTGTCCACTTGTGTATTTATACACAATATATATAATATAATATACGTTGCACGTTTGCGTCTTCCCAAAATTTATGTTGAAAACTAACCCCCAGTGTAATTGTTTTAGGAGGTGGGGCATTTGGAAGCTGATTAAGTCATGAGGATGGAGCACTTACGAATGAGATGAATACATTTATAAAGACACTTCCCTTGCCCATTACATTTTGTGTAGCTGCAGTGAGAGGACATTTCTCTATGAATCAGGAAGCAGGCTCTCACCAAACACCAAATCTTGGATTTTCCAGGCTCTGGAACTGTGAGAAATAAATGTTGTTTTAGCCACCCAGGCTATGGCATTTTGTTATAGTAAGCCCAGATATACTAAGAAATTATCAATATCTATCTATATTTATATATTTTTCAAATATATATATATTTAGATATATGTTTATATATATCTAAATATACTAAAAATTATCAATATCTATCTATATTTATATATTTTGAAATATATATATTTAGATATATGTAAGTATATTTATATAAATATATATTTGTTAGAATATTGATATGTCTAATTCTACATTCCATCTATAATTGTATCTATAGATGGATATAGATAGATACATATGTGCATATAAACATATATAGTAACTGGATAAATGAGAAATGGCTAGAATTTATTATTGTAATATAGCTAAAGAACAAATTTATAGCATTGTAATAACATTTTCCATAGCATAGAACTTTTGAGATATATATATATATTTTTTTTTCTTTTTTAAAAAAAATGATTGTGAGGTGCCTGGGTGGCTCAGTCAGTTAAGCGTCTGACTCTTGATTTTGGCTTAGGTAATGATCTAATGGTTTGTGAGTTCAAGCCTGGTGTCGGGCTCTAGGCTGACAGCTCTTGAGTCTGCTTGGGATTATGTGCCTCCCTCTCTCTCTGCCCCTCCCCAACTCACTCTCTGTCTCTCTCTCAAAATAAATACATAAACATTAAAAAAAAGGAGAGAGAGATGATTGTATTAGAAAAGGAAAGTGATTTATACAACCAGATTTAATCATCAGAATCAATTCCATTGCCATACAAGGTGTAACTCAAATTGACTCACATAAATAAGGGAATATATTGGCTTATATAAAAGAAAAATACAAGGGTAGATTTGATTCCAGGAGTGGCCAGATTACCAGGGTCAAACTAGGTTGTAAACAGTTGGCCCATTCCCATCTCCCCACCCGCATGTGGGTGCTTTCTTGTCTGTGCTTTCATTTAGGTTAGCTTCACTGTCAAGCAGCAATTCTCCAAACTTAGTTGCCCTGACAGGTCCTTTACTGACTTTATAGCTAGTGATTTCACTAGAAAGAGAGATTTTCATTCCAACAACTTTCAACAAGTGCTGGGATTGAGTCTCATTTATTCTTGGGGGTCATTGTCAAATGCCTGAAACAGGCAAATGAAATGCACTGTATTGGCCAAGTTATGTATCTCACTAG